>NW_017731354.1:5399884-5402533 GCF_001890085.2 Hipposideros armiger
GGGGTGCCCTGCCCTCTGTCCCAGGGGGAAGACGAGGGAGGTGGCATTTCCCGAGCCCAGGCCCCCAGCAGCTATAGCAGGTGCCCCAATTTGGCAGCACAGACAGGCCAACCTGGCACCAGCCTGCTAATGCTGCTGGGAGAGGCCTCGAGGGGGCTGAAGCTGGTTCAATGGGCAGCTCTTTGGAGATGCAGTGGCTTGAGGTGATTCACTGTGACAGGCTGTTGACAGCGCAGCTCCCAGGGTTGCTTGTGGTCACATGCGGAGCTGCCCCAGCCGCCTGCCTCTGAGGGAACAAAAGAGGGGCAGCAGATGGCAGCCGTCCACGTGGAGATCCTGTGCTGCCTCTACCCTTATGGCCTCGGAGCTCTTTTCTGGAGGGCAATGGGTCCTAGCCACAGTGCCCATTGCTTACAACCCCAAAAGTCATGTGGGCTAAGATCCTGCTACGAGCCCTCGATCTAACTGGAAAGAGGAGCACAAGGACCTCCCTTCATCCTTCCCTCTCTCCTTGTCTCACTTCCTCCCTTCATCCAGTTTTGTCGAGTGCCTACCATTGTGCCAAGTACTGTGCTTGGTACTGGAACATGGGGTTGTTTGGAACAAAACAGTCATGGTCCTCTCCTCATGGAGTTTATAGTCTAGTGAAGGAGACACACGTTAAACAGGTAATTGCATAGATAATAATTTGATTACACTTGTACTAATTGTTGGAAGGAAAACAACAGGGTGCTATTACAGGACCCTGAGCCAGCCCGGGAGGTTCAGGCAAGGCCCCCCCTAAGGAAGCCACATTGACCTGGAGGATGAGTCTTAGGTTGGGTGCCCTAGAAGCAGAACCTTTTAGATTGATGGGAATCTGTTCCACTTATTCATTATTAGTATATAGGAAAATGATTGGCTTTTGTATAGTAACCTTGTATCCTGCAACCTTGCTATAATCATTTATTAGTTCCATTTCTTTTTTGTCAATTCATTCAGATTTTCTACATAGTTTATCATGCAATCTGTGAACAGTTTTGTTTCTTCCTTCCTTTTCTTTTCTTATTGCATTGTCTAGAACTTCAAGTATGGTGTTGAAAAGCAATAGTGAGAAGAGACAGCCTTACTTTGTGCTTGCTCTTCAAAGAAAAGCTTCGCATTTCTCACCATTAAGAGTGATGTTAGCTGTAGGTTTTTTATAGATATTCTTTATCAAGGTGAGGAAGTTCCTCTCTATTCCTAGTTTATTGAAAGATTTTTTTATCATAAATGGGTGTTGACTTTTGTCAAATGCTTTTTCTGCATCTATTGATGTGATCATGTGATTTTTCTTCTTTAGCCTGTTGATGTGATGGATTATATTAATTGATTTTAAATTTTGAACCAGCTTTGCATGCTTGGTAAATTCCACTTGCTTATGGTGTATNCTCCCTCCCTCCTCAGCCTCTGCCTCTGTCTTGTCTCTTTTCCTCTCTTGATGTCTTTCTTCCTGTCTCCTTACCCTCTTTATCTTTCCTCCCTTCCTTCCCCCTTTCTCTCTCCTTTCCTCCTCTCCCTTCTTTCCTCCCCTCTTTCTTCCCTTCCTCCTCCTCTTAGCCCCCTCCTCCTTTCTTCCTTTTTCTTTTTATCACCCTTCCTCTTGCCCGACTCCTCCCTTCTATCCCACTTTCCGTTGCTTCTGTCCTCCCTTTAACAATATCGATTGAGCCCTGTACTAGACGCCAGATCCAGCAAACCCAGCATATTGGTACGTGAGGTATTCTAATCTTAAGAAAAAACAACAAAAAACAACAAACAAACCCATCTTATGTGCTGATACGTAAAGGCCTCCAGGAATAGGGCAAAGCTGGGCTTCAGCTTTTCAGCTGTTGGCTATAAGAACTCTATGTTTTAAGGGGAACTGCCACGCCAACTGCCTCGGGGGTCTGGCCTCCACTGTGGCATGCCTCACTCCAGGCTGAACCTCTGAGGTTACCTGTCTGCTCCCCGTTGTCCAGTGTCCTCCCCCAGGGCAGGCTCTGGTCTCGTTCCCACGGTATCCACAGCACCCAGCGGAGTGACCACTACTGTGCAAATGCTGCTCAGAGCTACCTCACTCTCTTCCCTCTGACCGTCCTGGGGTGGAGGAAAAGAGTTTGGTTAACATCCACACTATGGAGGGAGTTCTTTCCCTCCTCTCCTCAACAGAGGTCCTACATAGGTCCCAAAGTGTTCACAGCAGTGAAAACTGAGTCAGAGCACTAAGTAGAAATCCCCTCAGAAAAAGTTCCTGGGAGACAGAAACTCTAACTCATCTAATTTTCTATTCCCAGCTCCAAGACAGTGCCTGGCACATACAAGGCACCAGGAAATGCTAGTTGAACTGAACTGTGCTGTGCCAGACAGACTCTAAAATGACCCTCTAAAGGTTCTTGCCTCCTGGCTTTCGTGTCCTCCCAACTGAGTGTGGACCGGCCTAGAGACTTGCTTCTAACCAACAGAATATGGCAAAGCTGAGGAGATGTCACTTCTGTGATCCGGTTACATAAGACTGTGACTTTTGTCTTGCTAGCCAACTCTGTTGCCTTCTTCACTTGCATGCTGTGATGATGCAAGCTGCCATGTTAGAGAGGCCTGCATGCAGGAAACAGGGCAATCTTCAGCCAAGGCACAGAGCTGGGCTCAGCG
>NW_017731354.1:5404868-5443631 GCF_001890085.2 Hipposideros armiger
TTTTTTCTTTAACTATTTAGTAGATTTCACCAGTGAATTTGCTGGCCTGGTGGTTTTTGTTTTGAAAAGTTATTAATTATTGATTCTATTTCTTTAATAGATATAGGCCTATTCAGATGGTCTATTTCTTGTGTGAGTTTTGTCCTTCAAGCAATTGGTCCATTTCATCTAGGTTATCAAATCTGTAGGCACAGAGTTGTTCATAGTATACCTTTATTATCCTTTAACATCCACAGGATCTTTTATTTCTGATATTAGTAATTTGCGCCCTGTTTCTTTTTTTCTTAGCCTGGCTAGAGGCTTATGGATTTTATGGATCTTTTCAAAGAAACAGCTTTTTGTTTCATTGATCTTCTCTATATTGATTTGTTATATAACCAGTTTTTATATCTTGGAAACAAATACATTAATATTTGCATCTTCATTGATTATAAAAAGTAAACGTTAACAATTTTAGCTTAAAAGATAAAATATATTTGCACTACAAGATACAGCTTTTATTTCTTATACATGGAAGCTCTGCTTAAGACTTCATTTGAAACAAGGAGTTGCAAAAATATCTTTGAAAACCACTCATTGATATGATCTCTGGGGTCCCTGCTATGACTCGGTGATTCAGTTAGACAAAACACTGTTGTGATTGGATGTTTTTATTTTTAAAATATCCATCTTTTTGCAGACCATCTAGCCACACAGATTAGTCAAGCTTGATTGTGTAGTTGAATAAAGTCATCTGGAACACAATACAGGGAAAGAGCACCCAAGATGCCTGGTCCTCATCCTCGCATCGCTCAGCCTCCCTGTGACAGTCAGAACGCTTTCGTTCGGTCGTGTTAGAAACCCACCCCTCATGAGGTTGAGCTCCTGATATGGTTACATCCATAATAATGTCACAGGATTCGGGCTTTCTCTCTCTGTCTCTTGGCTTTGCCTCCTCTGCACTGGTCCTGTTCCCAGGCAGGCTCCAATGGCCTCCAGCAGCTCCAGGCTGACATCCCCATAGATATAGCAAAAGTCAGGAGTTATCTGACTGTACTGATGTAGATCATGTGCTCACCCTGACCCAATAACCATGAAGCGGTAGGGCAGGGCCATGATGGTGGTGGAATTCAGTGACAAACCAAATCAGGAGTACTACCCCTGGAACTTGGGTGGGAGGCTGGTGCCACTTAAACCATGTTGCCTAAGTTGAGATCCTGAAGAAAAATTCGGGTGCTGTTATGTTACTGCAGGATTGGAGGTGCTGGATGGGCAAAGCAAGAAGTGAGAAAGAAAACAAAACAGTTTGTAAACTCATTTTCTCTACCTACCTTGAAGGGACTGCTGCTGTGAGGGTGTGAGGAGAGCAGAATGTGACCAAGGAGGAGGACCACTACCTGTTCTGAGGTGAGCAGCACCCCGAGGCGTGTCACTGTGCAAAGTTGGCTGGCAGGCAACACCTAGTGAAACAGAAACATACGATGTTTAACCAACACAACACGCTTCACAAAATGTGAACTCTTGTCCTTCATGAGACTGGCCACTGAGAGAGAGCTGGCAGAGCAGCTGTTTCCTACCAACCACATTCTGATTGGCTTGGCCTACACTTGCCCTGCCCCCCCAAAGGCGAGTGTGCCCATTTGCTCAGGAAATGCAGCGAGGGAGGGTTTTCTGCCCCTCTCTCTCCTGTGATCTTGTCTTTCAGAGGCCAGTAGGGATCAGGCTTGGAACTGCTGACACTGTCAGCCCCAGGGAAAAATTTGTGAGGCTCAGCCAGATCTATTTATGCCAAATTTTACAACTTGGTTTTGTTATTTGCATTTGGAACTGCTAATGGTTTATAGTAACTGTTGTTTAACCCTATCATAGGTGTTTGGGAAGGTACTCTTGATCAATGGCCATCTCTTTCTAGTTTCTGAGGCAGAAAAGGTAAAACAGAAGTTTTCCCTTTATTCAGGAGGAGACATCTTGGAGTGGGGAATGTAGCCTTCTCCTTCATGCCTGCCTGTTGGACTTTCACTTGGGTTAAAATTCCCTCCTCAAAGCCTCACCCACAATGAGGAAATAGTCCCCTCATTTATATGCTCTTGACGTTGACTTTGCAAGAGCTGCCAAAGCTCCCAGCTGCCACTATGTCCCATTCTCAACTCACTCTCCCTACAAGAGCCAGAGTGAGCTCTACAAACACAGATTAGTTTAGGCCGTGTCGTTGTCCTGTTCCCAACCATTCAGTGGCCTTCTTCACACTTAGAGAAAACCTGTGTCCTTGTCCTGGGCCTGCAAGGCTCTGTGTGACCTTCTCTGTGTCCCAGGCCCTTCTCTCTGACCCAATCTTGTGCCACTATGCACTTTTACTCATTATACGACAGACCTCATTTGCCTAATTCTAGTCCCTAGAATGTGCCACACTTCTCTGCCATGCGGGGCCTTCATGCATGCTGTTCCCTTATTCTAAAATGCTGTTCCCACAATCTTTACATGGTTGGTTCCCTCCCATCTTTCACCGCCTTCTCTACCCTGTCTCACAGCCCCCCTGTGAAATTAGGCTTGGACGCCCACAGAGATAACACACCCTTCACTGGCTTCGTTTCCTTCCCTGGTTCACTTCCCCTATCTGCCACCAGAGTTTCCTATGATCGCTTCCCAGTAAACCATCAAACTCACATCCTTGTCTCAGGGTCTGCTTCTGAGGGAGCCCAAACCAAGACTCGGCCTCTTCTTGTTGACTGTGGTTAGGGGTGGTGCAGCTCTAGGAGCTGCTGGCAGCTGTCTTACCAGCCATGAGGGGCAAACCCACCAAGAATATTGCCAACATGGAGAGCAGAACCGAGAGATGGCAACTGATGTGATTTTAATGTAGTTTTGCTATAAGGATTGTGCACCACAGTTCAGACCCTTCATGAAATTCCCCATGGGATCTCTCTGTGCACCTGTACTTTTTCTCCTGCAGCCAGCCATCTCCTATCTTCCTTCTCCTCCCTCTCCAAAAAGTCTATTGTCCAGAGCTATTCAATTCTGTTTCTCCTAGCTTCTGCACCCACTCAACAACATTAGTCTCCTTGGGGATTCACCATTCTGGAAGTTTTTCAGATGTGGGCAGGCATTTGTAAAGAAGGAGTGGGAAGGAGAGCATCAATGTTGGCAGGAGGGATGTGGTGTGCTGTGTGGTATGTATTCATGTGTGTATGCGTGTTGTGCTTCTTGGCAGGACTCAGCTCATCAGCCCCAAGATCAGGGGGTACAGTACAGCCTCGTCTACTGAGAATTCACGTGGGAACCTTAAACCTGGGATCCGAGGCCTCCTCTCCCTCTCTTTCCTGTGCCTCCTTCATCTCTGCTGTTCGCAGTTCTAGGTTCCTTTCTCCTCCTCTGCCTTCTTTCTTTGCTTCCACACTGCCCAGTGTGACAATCAATCCACAATACACATGCTCTGCTCAGCCACCAATAGGTGAGCTTCCCTTGGGCAAGGTCCTACCCCTTGCCCAATCATCTGTGGCCGTGGTGCTGGGGGCGGAGCCTTGGGGAGGGTAGCCAATGAAATATCCTCAGCAACTCTGTCCCTTTACAGGTGCCTGTTCTAAGAGCCTCAGGAGAGTGTCTGGGAGGGGAGATAATAATGATGGTAAGAGTCAGTAGTGACTGAGCACTTTTATAATGAAATTTTATCAAAGTATAACAAGTGTACAGATCTTAAGTGTACAGCTTAGTACACCTATTATTTCTTTCAATTCTTGCGGCAATACTTATCATCTCCAGTATACATGTATGAAAACAGGCTCAGCGAGGGCCATCACTCATCTAAGGAGTGGACCCGGGGTTTGAACCCAGGCAGTAACAACTCTAGGATCTGAGTGCGTAGCCACTGCTGTGTACTGCTCGTGTCATGAAAGTCACCTTCCGGGACAGACATAACTTGTGGACCTGGGCAGCGACAGGGAAACCAACCAGGTGACTGTAATTTCCTAAGTGCGAAGGGTGCTAGGCGGAGGAACTCCAGTCCGCTCTCCCTTCTTGGCTGTCCTTCTCTCTCTCCCCCTCCTGGCCACTTGGTGTCTTCCTCTGCTTTTCCAGGCAGCACAGCTGCAGCTGGAGGCAGCCTCTGGGAACCACCAAGCTGCTTTATGATGTGCAGATGGTGTTTCTGCCGAGCCCCTTGCTTTTCATGTCGGTGGCCTCTGGGAGCTGGGCCAGCCCAGATGTCCCTGATCGTGAGAAAGCCTGCCCTGGCAAGGCTGGCACGAAATGCCAGCGATGGGGGCCTCAGGCCAGCTTTGGCTTGGATAGTCTGGTGAGGGGGCTTGACTGGGTGCTTGTGAGGTGGATCGTTCTGTGTCATTTGTGTCCAGCTCTGTGGATTAGGATGGTGCTTCAGCCGAGCCAGGAATATCACTTCTGAGTCTACAAACAGACAGAGACACTGCACAGCCAGCTTTTCAAAGGGACTCTAGTTGATCTCTTTTTTTCCATACATGTTGTTTTATCTAGCTCTCAAGCTATCTATGGGCACAGACAGCCTGGGGCGTTACCCTCATGGGACAGGAACAATCTCACCCCCATCAGTGATAGACTGGGGGGGGGGCCAAGATCAGGAGCCATGTATCTCTTCCATCAGCCTGGGGAGTCCACAATCAGGGATAATTGTGTCTTTCCCGTCAAACAAGAGTCAACAGTATCAGGGAAAATGTGACTCTGCTATCTGCTCTCAGACTAGGAGTTCCTCAAAGCAAGAAAACGTGACTCTCCCATCAGATTGGGAGTTCTCAAGGTTCAGAACTTGTATGCGTCTGTCTCTTCCGTCAGGCTGGAAACTCTCCAGGGATGAGGTGAGCACCCCTCCCATTCGATCAAAAGCTCCCTGAGAGTGGGGATGATGGCATCTCTTCATCTCTCTTCTCCCGGAGTGTTCAGATAAGTCTCTGCCCACAGAAGATGCCCTCGTGCAGGAGAGAGGCCTGCTGACAACCCTGGGGGGCAGGTAACTTTCAGCTGGGACTCTACAGACCTGCCCTTAGCTCAACTACCTGGGCAGGGTGGGGACAGTGTCAGCCAAAACAAGTGCTGGCAAAACAAATTCTTCTACACGGGTGAGGAAGACCAACTAGGAGATTTAGGGGCACCTGGACAGTGTCTGTCCTGTGACATTTTGAAGAACCTGGCTTCTGCCTCAGGGCTTTCTCCTCAACAGGAGTTGATGATGAATGGATGGGTGGATGAATGAATGAAGAGCTGGTTCCTGCCTTTGAAACTCATACTCTATATGATGAACATAATTTTAGGCTCTTTCATGTATATTACCTTATTTAATCCTCAGAACAACCTTAGAGGATTAGTTTTACTTTCTCCACTTCGCAGAAGAGGAAATTGGGTTCAGAGAAGCAAAGTGACCTGTCCGAGTTCTCACAGCTAGTGAATAAGGTAGCTGGCATTTGGAGTGAGGCCCTTTGATTTCCAAACGTGTGCCTTCTTTCTGGAAAAATTATTGTCGTTTAATTTCACAGTTACCCAAGACAGGTGTGTATGAAGTGACATGTGCACTGAGGGAGAAGGAAGCTCAAAAAAGCTTCAAAGGAGTAGAGATGGGTTTTGAAGGACGAGTAGGAGTTTGCCAGACAGAGAAGATGGGAGGCATGATTACAGAAGGAGGGACAAATTGTCCAGCTGGAAGATTCCCTTCAAGGGTTGGTGGGCAGCTGTCCTCTCCCACATGTGCCCTCCTGTGGCCCTGCCTTTCCAGGAGCTGAACTTCTGCCCTTCCTTTGGGAGGACATCCCGATGGAAGCCTAATCTCATGCTGGCATATCGCTGCCATGATGCCAGGAAATCTCTGCTGTGAGCCTCCCACCCTGGCACCGGGGCCAACTGTGCTCTGAGGAGGAAGGAAAGGGTGTTGGGGGCCAGGTGTGATGAGCCCTCTTTGGGCTCTCTGAAGGGCACAAGGAAGTGGAGGAGGAGCTGGGACCCTGGTCCTGCATCTGGCTGGAGCGAGGAGGCACAGAAAGATGGAGGTGGGGGAGTTGGCCCGCAGGCTTGTGACCAGTCGCCCCCTCTCTCTGGCAGAGAAAGCAGAAGGCAGTTTATTCTGTTCTCTGTGGGTGTGGACATCCCTTACATATCTTTTGGGGACAAGCAGGTGTTCCGTTCTTCTGGGAGGGAGTGCCGAGTAGGTCTTCCATAGATTCCTGCTGCCCAGTGGATCAGTGGTCAGACTTTGTGAATTTCCCATCTTGCTAAAGCTGGGTAGAATGAAGCTTAGCTCTTCGTTGAGCTCATCAGGGTCCGATTAGCATCACAGATTCCAGGAGGTCAGAGGAAGGAGCAGAGCCCCCCCTCCCCACTCCAAACCTGCGGCTTTTAAATTGCATGTGTGTTTTAATCAGCAGAACCTTAAAACAAGCCCGGAGATTTTGCCTGGAGCCTAATGTGGGTGACAGATATAAGCCGAGAGGCTCATCTGGAGGGAGACCGGGGACCCAGAGGACGACCGCTCAGCTAGCTCCCCCTTGACCCCACCTTGACCCCACCTTGGTCCCACCTTGACCCCTTGAGGACTGTTCAGAGAACCCAGTTTTCTCCAGCACCTGAATATGACACTCCAACTCCCAAATTTTGCCATTAGGACAACCGAGGCACTGAGAGAAGAACCGGTGGTCTGACGTCACATCTGTAATAGGTGTGTGGGGTGGTGTCCTCCAAATTCCTGGACTCAATGTGTGTGGGGGGGTCTGTTCCGCCGTACTACTGGCTTTGACGGCATCTCCTTCAGGCTGTCCACCCAGGCCAGTGAGCACCCAGGCCCCAGGCTCTGGGCTCGGTTCTGCTACCCAACAGGGTAAGAGGAGCTGTGCCCAGCAGGGTCGGCCCTGCCCCCTTTGCAGGAGGGCAAGCTGAGGTCCAGGGAGGAGCAAGGGCTCCAGAGTCCATGGGTGTCAGGCGGGTGCTAAGGCAGGACCGAGTCAGCGTTGCCTTTGGTTCTGTTCCTCCCGGATCTTCACTCGTCCCAGGCTCAGTCGGCCAAGGGAGACCCTCCCATGGGCCCCGGCAGACAGCCATCTGCGCAGGCCTTGCCCAGCCGGGAGCCGTGAGAAGCAGGTTCTGATATGGAAGCTGCCAGGGCGTTACTAATGGGCTGTCGGTTGCAATTAGGGCAGCGGCCTTTCATCTCCCCGCCACTCCCCTTCTGCTCAGGGCAGCCTCACAGCAGCTTCCAGTCCTGACTCCGTCTGGCCGGTGTCGGGAGCCCCTCCTGAGGTGGGACAGCAGGCGGGAGCCGGGGTGAGCAGGCCCCGCTGTCAAGCTTTGCCAGGGCCCGGCTCTGGATTCAATTGTTGAGTTTCCCGGGGCTTCAGTCCATCAGTCGGCCCTGCCGGGCACACCCGGGCCCCTCTCCGAGCCTTGCCCTGCAAGGCTCCATCCACTCCAGTCAGGCCTGCCTGAGATTACCTAGGTGTTCTGGTGACTTCTGAGGGCCTCGCATGAAAGATAACGCCCAAATCAACAAATCTGCCATTGTGGCTTTGAAGAGACTGTTTCAATCACTTTATTTTGTCTTTATGTCAGGTTTGCCAGATGGCTTGGGTCTTTCTGAGGTCCTGTACCGAGGGGGCGCACAGAGAACTGATGCAGCTTCAAAGCTGCTTTTTAATCTTTAGCAACATCACAGAGCTGGGAAACTGCCTCGGCTCCCTCAAGTCTCTCCCACAAAAGAGGCGCGGCCGAGGCTCTAATGAAAGCCAGATAAAGGGATGGCTGGAATCAGAAACAGAGGGAAAAGAGCAGGCGTTAGTCTTTCTTGTAGCTGTTTCAAAAGAAATTCTAAGACAAATTATGGCTTTGGGTGTTTTTCTAAAAAGACTGAAGCAGGGAGAAGCGCTGGGGGAGGATGCTTTGACCCCTCCGCACCCTTCCCCTTGCATAAAAGGCAGAGGAGACTGAAAAAAGGCCGAAATACAACAATAAACTTCCTTCGTGCGCGCGTGGGGATAAAAGGCTGGCTGGCATAATTATGGGCGAGGGTGCGCCCGAGCGGGCGGGCGGCCTTACCTTGCCGCCAGCGCTATTAATGATGAGGCTCCCTCCTTTTTCTTCTCTGGAAGGGTGCCTTTGGTTTTCGGGAGTGGGAGGGGGCCTCTGCGCCATGCGGCTGACATTTGGCGCAGGCTGTGGTCACGCGAGTTGTCCCATCATGTAAGGGCCGGACGCCCTCACCGGCTGGCCACGCCCCGCCAGCCACGGGAAGGAGAGAAATGTGCCCGCGGCTCATGCTCTCTGCCCACTCGCCCTCCTTTAGGGTTTCAAGGTCTGTCTCTTGGGGAGCTGGGGAGGGGTTTTCGGACCTGCCTGTACCACCCCCACATGCTCTCTGTTTTAGAGATCAGCCCCATTCTGGGAGCGTCAGAGGGGTGTGGGAGCCGACAGCCCTTCCCGCGGCATGCACTGTCATAAGTCCCCACCATCCGCGCAGAGGCCCGGCCTGCTCAGGGCCGCTGGGCTGTCCAGCAGGGGTGGTGCTCCAGGCTGCTCTCGCCTCCTGTCTCACCTCTCAGCTCCCCTTCATTCATGGGGTGGCTGCTCAGCTACTTGGCAAGGCCTTGGGGGCATCAGACAGCTAAGGTTTGAGAGGCAGGCAGGGAGGAGGCAGGAAGGGGGCTTCCGAGGGAGGGGCAGGGAGGACAGTTGGGGGTGCTGACCAGCATCCTACTGAGGGCACCATTGGCCTTGAAGGTTGACGAAGACCAACGGAGTCGCAGGACCACAGGGTACCAGGCCTAAAAGGGCCCCTCACTGTAGAGATGGCAGACAGGTCCCAGGAGGGGAAGGGGTTAACCAAGGTCACACAGCTGGTTAGGACAAAGCAAGACCTCAAGTCCATGTTCCACTGGAGGAATCAGATAGTCTGAGAGAATGGAGGTCTTGTGTGGGGTCAGAAGACAGTTAAAATGCAATGGGGAGAGATGGACAGGGCCTGGCACTCTGCGCCCGCCTGCCCACCATGCATCCCTCTGCTTGCCTTGCCACTAGGCAGGACTCAGTGGCTGTGGGCTTTGGCCTCTGGGGCTTGGCCGAGAGGTGTTCCCGGGACTTTGTGAGCATCAGGCCCATTGCCCCGGGTGGGGTCCAGGGTGGGGCTTCCTCCTGTGGAAGGTCTTCACTCATCTCCTCCCTGGAGGCTCTCGCCCTACGTAGGAGATCCGAGAAGGGAAACTAAAGAAACATAGCAGCACAACGTTCACCTGCCAATTTTGAAAGGTCTTCCCGCCTCCCCATCTTGTTCTCAGCCCCAGAGAAGAGAGAGTTAGATGTGCTGATAGGTGAGTGCCTGCGGGAAGGACACCTTGTTCCCCTACTTTATGCCTGCACTCGCTCTCTCTCTCTCTCTCTCTCTCTCTCTCTCTCTCTCCCACTTTCTCTGTCTGTCTGTCTCCTCCCCATCCCTCTCCAGTGATGGCCTGACCTTCTGTGTTTGGCACTGGGGTCTGTGGGGCCACCTGCCTCCCACAGCCTCCCAGCACTTCTGGTGCCTCATCTCTCTGCTGTTCCTGTCACTGATCAAGGAGCTCAGGGTGTTAAGAGGTAGAGAACCCCAGATGACTGCGGGGGATCGAAGTCAGCTGGAGGGGAAGGAGGTGGCGAGGCGATGAGGGCTGGGGCGTCATATCATGCTTCTTCCCTGTTTTAACGAAGGAGAATTGGGGCCGATTAGAGGTTATAACCACATGGGGGCAGATTTCTCCTGCCCCCCTGTCTGTATGGCGCTTACCCGACACCACCAAGGTCTCCTTGTCTATACTGTTGAACAGTGGGGACCGCACTGGCTCTGGGACCACACTCCTGAGATTTGAATCCTGGCTCCTCAACTTCTTAGTTGGGGAGCCTTAGGCAAGGGACTTACCCTTTTTGTGCCTCATTTATCTGTAAAATGGGACTGATAATTGTACTTAGTACACAGGGTCGTCTTGAGGAATAAGTGAGTTAATACATGTAAAGTGCTTAGAATAGTGCCAGGCACACTGGGACCCAGCAGGTGAGCTGTTGTTCTTGTCCCCGTCTCTATCTCTTCAGCCATCATTGTCCACATCAACTAGTCCTCATGCTTGGGTGTTGTGGGGGTACCGGGGTAAATGAGTGCCTTTTTTTCCCTCTCCTTGTCTTCTGAAAACAGGCCCCTTTCTCCTAGGGGCCTACTCCATAAAATTCTACAGGTGGGGTAGAGCCTGCCATGGCCATGTGACATTGTCCTGGTCAATTAGAGAACCTTATTCCTCAGGCCACAGTGATTGATTGGTTCATATGACCCAAACCAGGCTAGAGTCCTCCCCAGAATTTTGCTGTTAGAACTGTTAGAAAATATGGTTTTTCCATCCTCTGAAATCCCAAGTTCCAAGGATGATATAAGCTGGAATCAGCAGAAGCCACCTTCTCCGGGTGCATGAAGGAAGCAACAGTGAGAGGAAATGAGGCCATCATATCAAGAAAAGTAGAAATACGACATGAAGGGGGTAGCTGGAGGTGGGGGGGGGGAGCAGGGCAGGGCAGGGCAGAAGCGGAGAGGAGCCCTGAATCCAGCCGTGGAGGCTCTCCTGTTCTGTGTGTGCTTATGGCCGAACCAATTGGGTTTCTTGCCGTTGAAAGGGTAGTGGCGGGGCTGGCTCTATTGCTCAGGAGGCCTGCTTTCCTGCACACAGTACTGTCACTCACAGGAGCTATAGCAGCATTAACAGGGAGGCACAGCATGAGAGGAGCACTCAGGAAGACCGGGAGACGGAGGCTTGAGCGTCAGAGGCAGGAGTGGCTGGACTGGAGGGTCAGGGTGGCATGGGTTCAGCCTTCCTGGCGGTGCTGGCTATGAGCTGGGCTTGATTTCAAGGTCTTGGAAAATGGGGAGGGGAGTGGGTGAGCGTTCCAGGTGAAGGGCACGGCATGAGCAAAGGGCTCAGAGGAGAGGAAACAAGGTGTAGGAGAAGAACAGCAGCTGGTCTGCTTTGGCTGAAATGTCAGGTAAGTGGCGAAGGGAAAACCGGAGGCCCCGAGACCGGAGAGTCCTCTTGGGGTCAGAGCAGGGAAAGTCTTTAGTTTCAGGTCTAGGGCCTTGGATTTAATGGGCTGGACAAGTGGGAGCCATTGAAGTGTTTGTGCTTTTTCTTCTTTTTGAGTAGAAGTTGAAAGATTCAGAGCTGTGGGTAGCCTGGTTAAGATGGGAGGGCTGAAGTCGGAGAGTTGATTAGAAGACCAGGTGAGAAATAATAACAGCGTAGAGTTGGGTAGTGTCCTAGAAAGGAGATGCCTATCATGGGAATTTGTTATATGTATGTTCAGCATCCGCTCTCGCTGCTTCTGGGAAGAATGTCCCCGTTTTCCTTGGGGAAACCACTCCTCCCCAAGCTTAGTCGGTATGGTTTGGTTGGGACTGACCTCACACCAGACCTGGAGCATGGCGTGTGAGCCTGGCCTAAGCTAACCCACATTATCCATCTCCCGACCACAGTGAATGGCTCGGGGATGACCTTCTGTCCCAGTTTGGGCCAACAAGAGTCCGTCATGCTACCAAGAGTCCGCCGACTATTTTTGTAGGGTGAGTTAGAGAAAGGGAACTCTATTTTCCAGTGAACTTGTGGCGGAAAAGAAGATGAGTCTGGACCTTCGGGGGCTCCCATGAGGCAGAATGGAGTCACACAGAAGGAAGCGGAGTGACAGATGGAGAGAGTGAGACCAAGTCCCGACACCATCATTGGAGTCGCTGAATCAGACATACGCCTGGATGTTTTGGGTGCCTGAGATGATGAGTTTGAATTGAGTTTCCTGGAACTTGCAAACAAGAGTCCTGAGACTGATATAGTTGCAGTGACAAGCTTAAACAACTGACTTGCTGTGTGTGTGTGTGTGTGTGTGTGTGTGTGTGTGTGTGTGAATCTTCTTTAAGTTGCAAATAAAAGAAACCCATATTAGACTGGCTTAAAAAAAAGAAAACAAAAGAACCAACTTGGCCAACTCCCTGGGGTCTAGTAGCTTCTGGTAAAAAATAAATAAAATAATAATTTAAAAAGAAAAAGAAGGAAGCTGTTGGCTCATAGAAGAGGAAAAGTTTGTGGGTACTAATGGATTTCAGGCATGGCTAGATATAGGGGCTCCAGTCATATCGTGAGGATACTGTCTATCACTCCATCTTTTGCCTCTGTTTTCCATGGTGTAGGTTTCATTTCAAGGCATGCTGGAGCCAATTGTAAAACATTCAGGACTTTTGGGCAGTGTTGTTAAATAACTGGTAGCATGAAATTTGCCATGGTGGGAGTATTACTATCATGGAAATTGGCAAATGCTAAAAATCAGGGCTTTTTTCTTTTCTTTTGAGGGTGGGAGAAGAGCTAGTTCATCAGAACATGAGTGCTCCATTCTCCAAAAATAACTTCTCTTGTCGTGGCAAGAGGGTGGCCCACAGCAGCTGGCTGACACCCTACCACCTATGCAGCCCCAGTGGGAAGCAAATCCTGCTTTCCCCAGAGTTTCAGGAAATGTCCCAGGGTTGGGGCTCATTGACCTGGCTTGGATCACATGCGCCCCCCCCCCTTGTGAAATATTTACTGAGGCCGGAGTGCCAGGGGGCAGAGTATACTGATTGACACATGTCCTTTCTGAAACTAGGCACTGGGGTCGGGGGAGAGTGGACGGAGAGAGGGTGGGGATGGTTCCCTTTATTGCAGCAAACAAGCCCAGAACCTGGAAGCCTGCAGCAGGAAGCGTTTATTGCTCGCATAGCTGTGGTTTGGCTGAAGGCTCTGCTCCAGGCTGAGCTTGCCTGAGGCGACGAGCTGGGACAGCGCTGCGCCCATTCTCTGTCCTTCTCCTCCCAGGACCAGCCGACCGGTGCAGAATCCTCATCAGGGTGATGGCAAAGTCACAAGACAGGAAACAGTGGTGCCCTCGCAGGGCCCAGGGTCAGACTGAGCACACCATCGTTCCTGCCGCATTCGATTGCTCAAAGCGAATCGCAGGACTGTGCCCGGATTCAAGGGGTGGGAACGTATCTTCAGTGAGGTAACCTGCCAAGTCCAAAGGTGAAGGGGTTAGATGTGGAGAGGGGGAAAGAGTTGGGACCACTGAAACAACTCAGCACCTTTCTGAAAGAAAATCAGGGTGCGTCAATAGCAGAAGTAGAGTGGCTGCTGGGTGGGTGTGCTCGATAGATGTCCACCTGCCAAGTGCTGGCCGCCTTCTCCTCCGGCTTTGCCTCCCCGCTGCCCTGCGGCTGCTTCCTGGGACCACTTCCCTGACCAGCTGCACTCATTCCAGGGTTTGGCACAGTATCAGGGACTCACCAAGGCTTCAAAGAACATGAAAATCCATGGTGAGGTCTGCAGGTGCCTTGTCCTCCCAAATCTACATGTCTGCCCCCCAAATCTGCTAAGACCCAGACCCCTGCATCTGACTGGACATCTCCACTTGGACCCCCAAGCTCAGAATGTAACTTGACACCCCTCCCCACCCTCCATGACCAGCGTGGCTCCTCTCCTGGGGAGCTGGTCTCAGGCAATGGAGGGAGGAACTGCCCCCAAATCCTCTCTCGGCCATGCAGGGCCTTATTTTGATAACTGTGTGCGTCTTGTCCAAAGCTCTCCACTTCTCTCCACGTCCCCTGACACCTCCCTGGCCCCTGCCAGCGTCATCTCTCACCTCCACCGTCACCTCCCTGCAATCCCTCCTTTGGAAGAAGCGTGGCCATGTTGCTCCTTGCAGAAAAGCCTCGTCTATGGTTTCCCATCGCTGTGGAGAGGAAATCCAAACTCCTTGCCCTGACCTGGCAAGGCCCTGCAGGCGCTGGTCCCCATCCAACCTCCATTCTTCATGCTCTCCACGCTCCTTAACACCCCTGGACGCCCACCAATCAGACCGTCTGCAGTTCCTTGAATGGCCTCTCACCTGCAGGCCTTAGAGCCGCTGTTCTCTCTGCCCAAACATTCCTCCTCCCCGGCCGTCCCGACTCCTCCTTCAGGGTCGGCTTACTTGACTCTTTCACAGAGCAGATGCCTCTGGACCCCTGGCCTGGGTTCCCAGGGCCTGTGTTCTCCTGAACGTCTATGTACGTGGATCCCCTGCACTATAATCCGTCACTTAATCACGTGTCTCCTGTGAAAGGAAACGCCTTGAGCAGGGGCCCAGTCTGATGCGTGCCTTGTTCTGTCCCTGGCACTTAGCACCACGCACGGGCGCCACCGTGGAACCCGGGGAGTTGGTCCAGAGACCTCGGCTTCCAGCTCTCCCAGAACAGACAGAACTGCGTGGCGGCCCTTGTGTTCCCCACGCCGTCTTATGCAGGTCCTTAGTGGGAAGAGAGGGGAGAGGGGGACGTGAGGAGGAGCGAGGGCAGGAGAAGAAAGGGAGTCCTCTCCGTGGCCCAGAAGCCACGAGGGCCTCCCGCCTTCCCACACCTCTCATCTAAGTAGGTCACACGGAAGAACTCGGAGTCCCTGTCAAAGTTTCAGCAAAAACAATAACTTGGTTTTGACCTTGCTCTCTTCAAAAAGCAAGTTGCTGCTGAGCCACAACATCAAAAAGAATAAATAATTGTTTTTCTTTTTTGTTGTTATGATATAGATCATCTGAGCAGTTAGTGGTAAGCAAGCGGCTTTGATTTGACTCTGGCTCCCCAGCGCTCCAGCCTCTCTTTATGTCAGCAGGCTCCTGTTTCCACCCCAGGATAGCAGAATCCCTTGATTAAATTCATATTTGTTTTAATCTTTCCTGTGTCTGATCTCAAGCTCAAAGATGGTCAGGAAAAAAAAGCCAGCTGTCCCGCTGTGGCCACGGGGAGGCCTGTGTCAGGCCCCACGCTGTTAGTTCTGTCCGGCACGATAAGGCAGCTAGCCCGCGGTGCCCTGCCATGCCCACTGGGCCAGCCTCGGATCCCGCACTGCTGGCGGCTGCTGGGACGGCCCACAGAGCCGCTGGGCTGCAGGAGAGGGTGAGGAGGGTGGGGGACGAGGCAGCGCCAGTCACAGCCTCCGACTGGTCCCCCGTCCTGAACTTGGAGCACCAGAATTCTCTTTAGCAAATTTAAAGCTGAAAAATTTTGGATTTTAGTTGCACAGAATCAAGTTTATCCTTCTGCTCGGTTCCTAGCAGGCGACTATCATTTGTCTGTGTTTTCTATCCCCTAACTTTCATCCCCCCCCCCCCCCCGTCGCACTCCACCAGCATGGAGGCAGCCTTCCAATGGGTTGGGTAAATATCCTTAAATACATAATATTGCTTTGTGCATAGATGTGTGTTTCTTTTTTTATTGTGGTAAGGTACACATAACATAAAACAACATTTTAACATATGTGATTTTAGTGTACAGAGAAGTCTTGTGTTCTGTACAGTGTAGAGGTCAAGATAAAAGGTACAGGCTCTGCATCAAACTGCCTGAGTTCAAAACCCCAGCTCTGCCACTTGCTAGCAGTTACTTAGCAGTTACATTACTTGCCTCAGTGTCCCCACCTGTGACATGGGATGATATATTTGCTCCTACTTCATAGAATTATCTGGAAGATTAAAGGAGGTAATACTTATGAAGCACTCACAATACTGCCTGGCATTTGCTAAATACTCAATAAATGTTAGCTAGTTTTATTATTCCATTGCTCACTTTTCATTTTCTACCTCTCACTCAGCCCAGAGTTTCTGAGAACCACCATACTAATGTATGTGCGTTGGGTTCCTTGCTTTTAACTGGATTCCACAGGGTGCATTGCCTACATTTTACTTTTTGAACTCCCGGAGAGGGATACCTAATGGGCAATGCAGCAATGAGCTCCCTTTGCAGACCAGGGGGAGGACTTTCCCTCCTTCCAGAAGTGGGGCTGCTGAGTCCTAGGTCAGGGGTTGGCAAGCTTTCCATAAGAGTGAGACAATAAATACCTTTAGCTTTGTGGGTTGTCTGTCACCACCGCTCAACTGTGCTGATGTAGCTCTAAAGCACCCATAGGTGTATGTAAATGAATGAGCATGGCTGCCTTCTAATAAAACTTTATTTACAAACACGGGCAGGCCAGATGTGGCTTGCAAGTTTGCAGACCCCTGTACTAGGTCATACGTACGCCTACTGCCACTGAATACCACCAGTCGCTCTCAGACCACGGTCTAGTCTCTTGCCAGCACGCCCACCAGTTCCTGTCTCCCTGTGTCCTCCAGACAGAATTCTCCAAGTCATTGGTTCAGAGGCAGACAAGAGCCGGGAGGGCCCGTTCCTCTGCCCTCATCCTCTGACTGCCACTCTCGCCCTGACTCTCTGGCTACGACTTTTTTCACTGTGACATTTGGGCTGTTTACATCTCTCTGTTGAGACCTTTTTCTGTGAGATTTAAGTTCATGTATACCTGGGACATTTAAGTTCATGTATACCTGGGACATTTGAACCACTGTCACTGCCATTTACTGTGTGCCAGGTGCTGTGCTAAGCACTTTACATGTATTAGACCCCTCTGTCCTCCCAACGACCCTGTGAAGAAGGTCTGAGTGGAAGTTCCTTTTCCAGATGAGGAAACCGAGGCTCCAAGAGGTGGAGTGATTTCTCACCTCTTTTATTTCACATTCCAATCTTCAGAGAACGTTTAAAATCTTAATGTTGTTCTCTGGAACAGCCAACAAAAGCCACTGTTCACGCCCTTGCCACAGTTGGAAGTTTTGTTTTTCTGTATGAAGATGATTTATTAATAAATACAAAGTCAATATGCAATAAAAATGTGAGAAACGTTGCTAAATATTCATATTAAGTAGTATTGGATTTAAATGAATTTAAAGTTGAAAATGCAAAATTAGATTGCTGATAGTAGTCCTTGAAATAAGTTGTAGAAAGTTGTAAAAAAAAAAAAATGAAAATCACTGTTGGGTGCCACCAAAGTTGCCAGTGAAAATGGCCGTTTTGACCAGATTCTTTTTGGGCATTTCACTTAGCACCAGAGACAAATTGAAAAACATGTAACAATGTTGTAAAGTCATTGGGGCAGCCAAATTGCCTGAAATGATTTTGAAATTAAAAAAACAGGACAAGATTGAGGAGACTGTTCTAGACTAAGAGAGGCCTAAGAGACATAACAGCCAAATGCAAGGTGTACTCTTTGATTGGGTCCTAGTTTAAACAACTTTAAAAGAGATTTTTAGAACAAGCGAGGATTTGAACATGGACTGATTATTAGATGATATTAGGGAATTTGTGTTGACTTTGTCAGACAAAATGATGTTACCATGGAAAAATATCCTTAGTTTTTGACTCTGCATGCTGAGCGGTATTGTCGCGATGTCTGAAATTTACTTCCAAATGGTTCAGCAAAAACAAACAAAACATGGCTGAAACAAATGTGTTAAATCTAGAGGGAGGTCTATTGATTTTTCACTTTCCTAGTCTATTTCAAACAGGCCTTTTAAAAACTTAAAAATATTCCAGTGCCTATGAAAACTTTAAGTCTCTTAATAATCTGGACACAAACAGCAAAAATACAGGGGCAGTGACTGATTTAGGGGGGGAAAAAACCAGGGTATGCTATAAAGTGCTGACTTTATAGCCCCCACAGTAATGGTAACCTGAGGGAGACGTGGGTGGTGGGGCCTGGTTGTGGCCGGTGGTGACTTCACCACAGTGTGAGGCCCCCCCCCCCCCGTGCTGGTGGCCTGCCAGGCCCTGCGGGGGCCGCTGCCGGGGTTTATGGTGGCTTTATGAAATTCGCTCAATGCTTTGGCACCTGCACGAGGATTTCATGGATGCCCCTGAAAAGGTGAGTGTGCCCTTGGAAAACCTTTCATTTTAATAACAAACCAAAACAGTTTACCAGGCCTGTAAACTCCATGTGGAGTCTACAAATGGTGTCACGCCTCTCCCCATCCTCCCGATTTTACTGTCAGCTCTCCTGAGGTTGAGGCGGACTATGGCTTACCCTTGGATTCAGAAGCTGTGATTCTTGACCTTGGCTGCTAAGGAAGGTCTGAGTGACCTTGAACAAGTTACTTGTCTCCTGAGGCATTAGATTTCTCATCAGTAAATAGAGAATGACAAAATCTGTCTCTCAGGTGTGTGTGTGTGTGTGTGTGTGTGTGTGTGTTTCACATAACATAAATTAACCATTTCAAAGTGAACAATTCAGTAGTATTTAGTACATTCACAATGTTGTACACCTATCACCGCCATTCATCTGCAGAGCTTTTTCACCTTTCTAAGTGGAAACTAGTCCTAAAAGAAGCCTTACCCCCAACCCTTGGCAACCACCAATCATCTTTTTGTCTCTATGAATTTACCTATTCTGAATATTTCAAATAAATAAAATCATACAATACGTGAGCTTTTGTGTCTGGCTTCTGTTGCTTTAACATTGTGTTTTCAAGGTTCATCTATGTTGTAGCATCTATCATACTTCATTCCTTTTTGTAGCTGAATTATATTATGTGTATCTATCGATCGATCGATTGATCGATCTATCATCTATCTATCTATCTATCTATCTATCTATCGATCTATCTATCGATCTATCGATCTATCATCTATCTGCTACAACTTGTTTATCTGTTCATCCTTGGATGGACACTTGGATTGTTCCCACCCTTTGACTATTGCAAATAATGCTGTGATGCACACGCATTACAAGTATTTGTTTGTGTTCCTGTTTCCGATTCTTTTGGGTATACACCTAGGAGTAAAATTAAGTCATACGGTGATGCCAATGTTTAACTTTTTGAAGAACTGCAGAACTGTTTTCCACAGTGGCTGAACTATTTTACATTCCCACTTCCCACCAGCAAAGTTTGAGGGTTCCAATTTCTCCATGTCCTTACCAACACTTATTTTGTGTTTTTTGAATGTGGCCATTCTAGTGGGTGTGAAATGACATTTCAATGTGGCTTCGATTTGCATTTCCCTAAGGACTAGTGATGTTCAGCATCGTATTATGTGCTCATTGGTCATTTGTATATCTTCTTTGAAGAAATGTCAAGCCCTTTGCCTATTTTTAAACTTGGTTATTTGTATTCTTGTTATTGAGGTTTGGGTACTTTTCACTTTCTTGATAGTGTTTTGATGCACATGAGTTTTAATTTTGATGAAGTCCATTTTATCTATATATTTTTTTCTTTTCTGGCCTATGTTTTTAGTGTCATACTTAAGAAACCATTGCCAAATTCAAGGTCATTAAGACTTTTCTCTTATGTTTCCTTCTAACAGTTTTACAGTTTTAGTTCTTAAATTTAGGTCTTCAATCCATTTTGAGTTAATTTTTGTATATGGTATAAGGTAAGGGACCAACTTCATTCTTTTTGCATGTGGATATCCAGTTTCCCCAGCACCATTTGTTGAAAATATTATCCTTGCCCCATTGAATAGTTTTGGCACCTTTGTCATAAGTCAGTTGGCCGTATACGTGAGGGTTTAATTCTGGGCTCTGTATTCTGTTCCATTGATCTGTATGTCTATCTTTGCCACACTGTTTTAATTACTGTAGCTATAGTAAGTTTTGAAATTGGGAAGAGTGAATCCTCCAACTTTGTTCTTTTTCAAGGTTGTTTTGAATATTTGGGGTGCCTTGAAATTGCATATGAATTTTTGGATAGTTTTGCTATTTCTGCAGAAAACACTATTGGGATTTTGATAGGGGTTGCATTCACTGTAAAATATTGTCATCTTAACAATGTTAAGTTTTCCAATCCATAAACACAGGATGGCTTTTCTTTGATTAGGCTATCTTTATTATCTCAGCAATGTTTTGTAGTTTTCAGTGGATAAGTCGCTCACTTCCTTGGTTGAATTTATTCCTAAGTTATTCATTTTTTAGTTGCTATTGAAAATTAAATTGTTTTATTAATTTCCTCTTTGGATTGTTCATTGCTAGTGTATAGAAATGCAACTGATTTTTGTGTGTTGGCTTTATATCCTGCAACTTTGCTGAATTTGCTTATTAGCTCTAACAGCTGCGTGTATGTGTGTGTGTGTGTGTGTGTGTGTGTATTTCTTTACGTTTTCTACATATAAGATCATGTCACCTGTGAACAGAGATAATTTTATTTCTTCCTTTCCAATTTGGATGCCCTTTAATTCCTTTGCTGGCCTAACTACTCTGGCTAGAACACCCAGCATTATGTTGAACAGAAGCGATGAAAGCAAGCATCTTGTCTTGTTCCTGTTCTTAGGGGAACAGCTTCCCACCTTTCACCATTGAATATGATGTTAGCTGTGGGTTTTTCATATATAGCTTTTATCATGTTGAGGAACTTTTGTTCTTTTCCTAGTTTATTGAGTGTTTTATCATGAAAGGGTGTTGAATTTTGCAAATGCTTTTTTTGAGTCAATTGAGATAATGTGTTTTTCCCCTCCTATTTATGTGGTGTATTACATTGATGGATTTTCTTATGTTGAACCCACTTGGTCATGGTGTGTAGTTCTTTTGATATGTTGCTGAATTCAGTTTCCTAGTATTTTGTTTAGGATTTTGCATTTGTCTTCATAAGAGATATTGGCCTGTGGTTTTCTTAATACTGTATTTGTCTGGTTTTGGGATCAGGGTAATGCTGGCCTCATATGATATATTGGAAGTTTTGCCTATTCTCCAATGTTTTTGGAAGACTGTGAGAAGTATTTATGTTAATTATTCTTTAAATGTTTGGTAGAATCCACTAGTGAAGCTGTTTGGTCCTGGGCTTTACTTTGTTGGGGGGGGTTTTGGTTATTAATTCAATCTCCTTACTTGTTACAAGTTTGTTCAGATTTTATATTTCTTCTTGAATCCATTTTGGTAGTTTGTGCTATTTGTAGGATTTGTCTAGTTCATCTAGATTATCCAACTTGTTGGCATATAATTGTTCATAGTATTCTTTTATAACCTCTTTTATTTCTGTAAAATTGGTAGTAATGGCCCCACGTTCAGCTCTGATTTTAGTTATTTGAGCTTTCTCTCTTCTTTTTCTTAGTCAATGTAGCTAAGTTTCATCAATTTTTTGGTGTTTCAAAGAATCAATTTTTTGTTTAGTTGATTTTCTCTATTGTTTTTCTCTTTTCTTCTTATAAGGACACCAATCCTATCAGATTAGGGCCCCACCCTTCTGACCTCATTTAACCCTAAGACTTCCTAAAGGCCCTATTTTCAAATACAGTGACATTGAAGGGTTAGAGTTTCAACATATGGATTCTGGGGAGAAAATTTATTCCATAGCAGACAGGATAATTTTGATGGTCTTATCTTCAATTTTGCTGATTCTTACATCTGCCTGATCAAATCTGCTGTTGAATCTTTCTAGTGAAATTTTATTTCAGCTATTGTAGTTTACAGCTCCAGAATTTCTATTTGGTTTCTTTTAACATTTTCTATCTCTATTGATTTTCTGTATTTATTTATTTATTGTTCTTCTGGTTTCCTTTAGTTTTTTGTTCATGGTTTCCTTTAACTCACTGGCATATTTAAGATAGTTGACTTTAAAGTCTTTATCTAATAAGTCTAATATCTGGCTTTCCTCAGGAAGAGTTTCTGGCACTATCTTGTTTTTCTTGTAAATGGGCCATACTTTCCTGTTTCTTTATATGGCTTATAATTTGTTTGGTTATAATGGAAAATTTGAGTATTATAATATGGTAACTCTTGAAATCAGATCCTTCCAAGGGTTTGCTGTTGTTAATTTTTGAGGGATGCAGCCATTGTTTGTTTAATGACTTTTCCAAACTATTTTTGGAAAGACTGTATTCCTTGTTGTGTGTGGTCTCTGAAGCCTCTGTGCCTTTAACTCAGAGGTTAGCCGGTGACCTGACAGAGATTTCCTTCAGTGCTTAGAGCCACAAAAAAGAAATACATTCTCTTGGTCTTTGCAGATTGGTTGTAAGCTGGAGCATGCCTTCAGGGCTAAGCCAGGGTCGTACAACTCTGCCTTAGCCTTCACCTCCTGCTTGTGCAGATCGCAAAGATCAGCCAAAGGTGGAAGCTGTGATCTTTTCTGAGCATGTGTTCAGCCCTGCACGTGCATCTTGCACTCCAGATTCCCTGGTATACGTGGTAGTCCTCTGAAGCCCTTATTACCCCCCAAATCTTCCTCCTTAGCCTCCTCCTTTTCCTGGTAAGCCAAAATGCTACACACATTCTTACTGAAATTTAGACAGCCTGTTTCTTTGTTAAGTACTCCCCTAGCTTCTGTAAATCTTTAAATTAGATTTTAGAATTCCAAAAGAATTGATTCTGCCAGGTTTTTTAACTTTTTTCCAGTTTAATGAACTCACATGAATTTATCAACCAGTCTCAAAAATTATCAGTTCCTGCCCAGCCTTGTTTTATCTATACCACCAACCATTGGTCAAGGACCTACTAAGTTTTGTGCTCACAGTACTTCATGCATTATCTTATCTCATTGTCACAACAGCTCAATGAGGTGTATATTAATATCTCCATTTTACAGATGAGGACATTAAAACTGAAGGGTTTAGTAATTTTCCTAAGGTCACATGCAGCTTCCTGGAATCGGGACTTTAACTTGTGTTTCTCTGGGATCAGAATCATGCTTAAGCTGATTCACCAATCAGTTTTCCTTGGATGCTCATTTGACGCAGACAGCGACATGAGAGGCAGGTGTGGTGCATGTGATACTTTTCATTCAAATCTACTTATCTGCTTATGGGAAGACAGGATTATGATTTCATTACTTCGCAAAGTTGGGCAGCATCCTACGGCATGTTCACACCAATTAAATGAAGACAGAAGTAACGTGTCATTGCTGGACTGAAGCATTTAATTGCTGGTGCTCAGTCTCCAGCCCTCTCTTTGCCCTCTGCGGAGAACTCAGAAGGCTTATCTTGAGAGGGCCATAGATTGGGAAGCCTCTGCTGCCTTGAGCGCCTGAGGAATGACTATTGTAATAGAGCACAGTTCTTCACTGACCTCCATTGTACATGTCATGTGTACAAGACATAAACCTTTGTTGTGGCAAACGACCACATTTGGGGCTTGTTTGTCACTGCAACAAACCTAGGCTATCCTGACTAGTAAAGCAGGCAGTGCTATATTCCCTGATTTATATATAAGGTAACTGGGCCCCCAGAAGTTTGCCCAATATCATACAACTAATTTAGGTTTAGAAATATGGATGGAACTCACATCCCTAATCCCCCATCCTAGGTTTTCGTCCTACTGGCTTCTGATAGCCTGGGTAGCTTTCTGAGAGAGGCTGACCTGACTTGCGGCTCCTGATGTGATGCCAGAAGGTCAGGGAGGCCCAAGTTAGAGCCCTGCTTATGAGCTCTGTGACCTCGGGTAAACCAGCTAATCTCATGAAGCCTCAATTTTCCCAGCTATACAATGAGGCCAATAAGAAAGAGGTTGGGTTAAATCAATATAAAACACTTGATACATGATTGTAATACAAGAGTAAGAACTACAATAACTACTCATTGTTATTAGGGAAAGACTGGAAATTTGAATGCCAGGCTTTTTGTCTAATAGGTGACAGGGAGGTATAAGAGCAGCAGCAGGTTTTAGGATGATCCCGTTTGTGGCCTTGTGCAGGGTGGATTGGGGAGGAGGGCAGAGGAAGCGGACCAGTTGGAAAGTAATGTAAGCAGTCGTTGGTGCAGGTCCAGGGCAGTGCAGGGACCGTGGGTGTGGTAGGGAAGGACAGTTGTGAGGGACCTGGGGGCAGGAAGGACTGGACAGTGGTGACAGTTGCATGACCCCTCTCAGCATGTATCAAGTCACCTGCATTGACTGATCCGATTTCATCCTTCTGGTCAGCCAGCCCAGCCCCGACCCTGAGTTCTGCAGATCTGTTCATGGCCTGCAGACCAGCTGATGGGCTGGGATGGTGGGGCAGGCTGTTTGCAGCTGGCTGAATGCTGATGTCCACAACTTACCAGTTGTTACTTTGAATATTCGCCCTGCCCGTAGCCATCTCCTCTCCCTGAGGAAAAGGAGGCTCTTGAGGACCATCCCAGATGCCAAGGGCAGGGGCTGGCAGCTGAGGCCATGCTGGGAACTAGCTCTTCCCTTTATAAAGCAGAGCCACTGGCTTCAGGCTTACTGGTCTTGGCACTGCTGGGGTCCCCCCTCCTGCGTCCGGAGGCATCAAACCTGCCTGGGCTCTTTTTCCAAGTCAGCTGAAAAGTTTCTAATCTCTTTGCAAAGTGTCAAATGTCTTCCTGTGCCTCGAAAGGTGATTTTCTAAAAGCAGATCAAACAGTTGTGACATTTGCTGCCGAGCCATTTAAAGTCCTACTACAGGCTCTCCGTTGGCCTCGGCGGCTCCACTGGCTGCAGATAAAGGTTGAAGCAGCATCTCTCGTCACAGACACTCCAGGAGCCTGCTTGTGGGAGTGCATCCCAGAGAGAAACATATTCCGTAAAAGTTAATCTGCTCCTTTGTGTTCGCCAACAATTTATTCTTTCATGAAAGCCAGGCCCTGGCCCCCAATTGAATTCTGCACACACATTTTTTTAATTTGCTGGAATTTGCAAAAACACATCAGTGGCCCTGCTGCCTTTGGGTTTTTATGTTTAGCAAAATAATCCCACAGCATCGCCTTCAAAGGGCTCCCAGCATCACGCTTTCCCCAGCTCTAGCCCTCCTTCTGAAGAAGGAGCCGGACCGCGTGCTCAGGAGCCGGCGAGGAGGGCGGGGCCAGGCGGCATTCGTCCTCAGTGCTGTGAGGCGCTGCCAGCCAGGACCATCCAGGACGGGCTCGCTGAGTCAGATGCATGAGGGTTGGACAAATAACGGAAACGGGCCACGTGAACTGGGGGGCGGGGAGGGTAATGAGGAGTGCTGGGGGCTGAGGCAAAAGGGACACTGTGTGCCCTGTCTATATGGGCGGCTGGCCGTGGCGTGGGACAGTTGCTGCTGTGTGGGAATGTGGGCCCAGTGCCCTCAGAGCTCCCCATTTCCCAAAAGAAGCGACGCATTTGGCATTTTAAAAATGTGAAATCTGTCCATTTTTCAATGTTGGCTCAATTATCTTCAAACACTCTGCTGGCCAAACCAAACATGTCTGCCGGCTGAATCTGGCCGGCCGGCTGCTGGTTTGCAATTTCTGATCAAGGGGCAGATATAAGGAGTTGGGGGTGGGAGTTGACAGACTCACATGTTTACTTCAATCTGAGAGGTCGTCCGGAGCCATGGTTTCACTTTACAGATGGGGAAACTGAGGCCCAGCACTTAGAGATCTCGCGCCCTTTATCCTCCACCTACCCTACCGCCTCCTCCAAGATGTGAGACTTTAGAATGTCACTCTCCAAGATGTAACATTGAAGGTGTGTTCCCCCCAGGACTTGGATCTTAATAAGGCCGACCTAAACGCCTTTACAACTAAACGAAGTGCTTATCTTCGGTGGTGGAATTTCAGACAAAGTGACAGGGTAGTGGGGTGAGGCCTTTTCAAAAGTCCCTCCAATGCTAGGTGACTGTCCACCCTGCCCAGTCTCAGGGGGTTCCTGGGGTAGGTCTCCCCACCTGAACTATTTGGGATAGGTTCCTGTTCTCCCACAAGCTGGTTCCTGTGAGAAACTGGACCACTGGAACTCTGGGCCTCACGTTTGGTGTTTCCATACCTGCAGGCCTAGCGTGAAATCCCCAAGAGGGCTCTGACTGCTGGCTGGCATGGACGGCGGTACCTCCCTCCCTGTGTGCTCAGTACAAGACATCCAAGCTGGACACGTGCATCCAGGACCTGCTCCGGGCTTGGCCAGAGCAGAAGCAGTTTTCTCTGAGAAGAGAGTGGCATTCTCACCTTTTCTGTCCTGCAGGCCTGGAGGCAGATGGTCAGGGGGCCCTCTCTCCTGCCCCATGCTCCCGGCCATGTTTTTGTCCTGCCCCACACCTCCTCATGTGCAGCCTGTCAGAGCCCTGACCACCAAATTAGCTCTTTGTGATTTTATTTGGCTTTTATTGGCTCAAGCTGGATGCTGGAGATGGAGCCAGATGTGAGGCTGGGGGACCACTTGAAAGGCCAGGTAATAAGCAGCATCTGCCTCTGCCTTCTTATCTCGACAGGCGGACACGCAGAGCCACGACCTGGGAGCTGGGAAGCAGCTGCCTTCCCCACATTAAACGAGGCAAAGGCCAAAGGGGAGCCATACGTGGCATGGAATGCCGCCATCTGTGTGTGTGTGTGTGTGTGTGTGTGTGTGTGCGCGCGCGCGTGCGCGCATATGTGCATGCACACGTGCATGAGTGTGTGCAAATGTGAATACGAGTATATCAAAGAATCATCCCTTCCACCCACTGCACTCTTGCTTCCCAGCGCAGGAAGAACCATCTACCAATCTCAAAACACCTAGAGTAGAATAATTTTAAAATTAAGGGATAAGTTAACATATGGTGAAATGTACAGATCTTAGGTATACGGTTTGATGAGTTTTCGCACATGAGTAAATGTCACGTAACCCAGACCCACATGAAGATATAGAACATTTTCATCACCCCAGAAAGTTCTTTATGCTCCTTGTCAGTGAATTCTCCCCACTTCCACATGCAGGCAACCACAGTTCCTATTTCTTTCGCCATAGATTGTTTTTGCCTGAGTTTTTGTCTGCTCTTAAATATCGTGTAAATGAAATTATAGAATATAAACATAGACGCACAGTCTTTTTGTGTCTGGCTTCTTTTGCTCAACATAATGTTTCTGAGATTCATCCAAGTTGTTACATGTATCAGTGGTTCATTCTTTTATATTGCTGAGGATTATTTCATTGTGTGAAGGAACGACAATTGATTTATCCATTCTCTGGTTGGTGAATATTGAGGTTGTTTCTGGGTTTTGGCTATCATCAGTGAAGAAGTATATTAGTTTTCAATGGCTGCATCACAAATCAGCATAAACTTAGTGGCTTAAAACAATACAAACGTATTAGCTCACAGTTTCTGTGGGTCAGGTGTCCAAGCTTGGGAAATGGGGTCCTCTGCTCAGGGTCTGAACAGGCTGAAATCAAGGGGTTGGCCAGGGCTGGGGTCTCATTGGAACCCTAGGTTCCTCTTCTAAGTTTATAGCATTGTTGGTGAAGCTCAGTTCCTTGTGGTTGTAGAATTGAAGTCCTCGCTCTCAGAGGTTCACCTTCTGTTCCCTGCCAAGTGGCTCTCTCTACAACATGGCAGCTTATTCTTCAAGGCCCACAGGAGCACATCTGCTGCTGTTTCAAATCTCTTGAACTTCTTCCATCTCTGACCTCCAGGCCCTCTTTTAAAGGGCTCACCTGATTAGGTCAGCCTCACCCAGGATCCTCTCCCCTTTGATTAATTTAAAGTCAGCTGATTAGGGACTTTTGCAAAATCCCGACACCTTTGCCATATAACATAACCTAATCCCAGGAGTGGCATCCCAACACCCCAGGGCGTGTACTCCAGGGCACGGGAATCTTGGGGGCCATCTTGGAATCCTGTCTACTGCAAGCAACTATAAACATTCTGGAGTCGTTGTGTTATTCAAGTATGTATCTTTTAAAAATAAGAGCATTTCTTATAAAGCTAAAATAACATTATCCCACTTAACAAAAGAAATAATTATTTGAGAATATCATTTTATACCTGGTCCATATTTAGTGAGGGAAGTGGTTGCCTTAGCAATGTGTTTTAGCTGGTTTGTCCAAAGCAAACCAGGACCTTGCAGGGCCTCCCTCTGGGCACATGTCCCTTCAGGTGCTTTCCGTCTAGCACAGTGCCCTTTCTTGTGACTGGTTGAACAGAGTGGGTCTGTCATCCGGCAGAGAAGACTTCACTGTCTGGGTTAGCGTGGTCGCTTCCTTTTGTCACCATTTAGTTTGCTCCTTCATTCCCTTTACAATCTGTGAACCGGAAGTAAAATCTGAAGTTTGATAGATCCAGGTAAACATATTTTGGCTGGAACATATGGAAGATGCTGAAAGCTTCAAACTGTACCACGGGGAAATCGTGGGGAGACACGATTTCTGGCTGTCCCACTGTTGATCATGCAAGACTGATTCCTAGAACAGGGTGGGGACAGCCTCACCCCTCCGGTTCTGTTTCTTTCTTCTGGGCTAGAAGGAAACCTGTGGGGTCTTACTTCGCACAATTCGAATATCCAGTTATGCATTGAGGACCATTCACCTAACGCTTTTAACACATCAATTGACAATCCTTGCCTGAATCAGTGATTTCATTAGGGGCCAAGGGTGGACTTTGGGCCAGCCTTTCCGCTCTGTGAGGCTAGGGTTTGGTAGGAAATCTACCTGGCTTTGGACCCTGGAGGTCTCACCTCCCCTCAGCTGGGACACTCTCACATAGACCCTGACCAGGCAGGTGCAGGGGCCTGGGATGGAGGGGCCAGGAGACCCATTCCTGTAGCAGCCTGTGTTCCAGTCAGGCTTTGGGCATTACTTCACTGAAACCTCCAGGATTGCATCACTGCTGAGTCTCCAGGCCCTGGGGACGTTGTGGCCCTCTCAAATGCTTTTTGACAAATGAACGTATAAACCCACGGTAAGAGGATGACTGGATGCTCACCTGTCTAGCCCTAACACTGGGCTCCTGAGTTTCCCAAATCTGCATTTGGCCCGGGGTTTCTCCAGCCCTGTCTCAAGCCAGAGGCCACTCAGGAGGCCACGTCATGCATTGGGAGACCTCTCAGTGGGTCTCCGGCTGGCACTTCTCCCAAGGGGAGCCCACCTTGATGTGCTGATGTCCCTCCTCCACCCAAGGCGCCCGTGGGCCTGGGCTCCGCCTGGGGTTATAGCCTCCTGAGGCAGAGCTCTCCCCACCTGCCTGCCGAAGTGAACTCTCCTAGAGCCTATCTTGCTCCCTGGGGCCCCCATCACAATGAATAAGCCAGGTCAAACTGCAGCCGGAGATACAGCCGTGCAACACTGGCACCGCCACCCACCTGAAAGGTGCCCATCAGATAACAAACATGAGGACACTCAGGCGCATTAGGGTGGGGTGCACATGCTCCCCAGACACTACTCCCTCCACCCTGGCCTCCCTCCTGGAAAATGGCTCAGCAGCTGGGCTCTGACTCCAGACCAGCTGCCCCTCCTGCAGAGAAATCTGCCTTTAATTTAGAAGTTCTATTTCTTTCTCCATGGAAAAGTCTTTGTGGTACCAATTAAGGAACTCTTTTATCCCCTCCTGTTTGAGGAGTGAGGAATTTGGGGACTTCCTAGAAAGGGCTCCTTTCCTCACTACTTCTCAAGGCAGAGTGATTTTTTGCTTGGGAAGGGCACCTGGCAGGGGGCTCTGGGAGGGTCCTCCCTGCTGATTTGGAGGTTGACATCTATGGAAGGTTGCTCTATGCCAGGCACTGTGCTGTGTACGCTGCATGGGTTACCTTGCTGCATCTTCCCAGCCACCCCACAGGAACACCTATTGTCATTGTAGTTTACAGAAGAGGAAATTGAGGCTCAGAGAGGTCACTGTCTTACTCAAGGCCAGTTGGACAGTTGATGGTGGAGCCTGAATATGAACCCAGCTTGGCCTGACTACAGGGTCATGACCAAAAGTGGTTCATTGTGTCAATAGAGTATGTTATTTAGTTTCTTTATTACAGGACATCTGGTCAAGAAAAATGTACAACCTGGGCCAGATGTGGCCACATTTTGCACAATTTAGAGCTTATTCTCCTCTGTGGAGTCTCCAATGTGTCTGCATGAAGTTTCCAGACCAGGGCTGACAGCTCTCGGGAAGAGCCAAGGTTGACTTGGACCTTGAAATCCTAAGTGTGTGTTTAAGGCTCAGCCTGATCTGCTCCTTTTTGGTGGCCCCGCTCATGTGCCACTGTTTTCCCCCATGCCTTCTGTTCTGGGCACACCAAATGGCCCTGCTGTTTTGGTCTTGGAGCATTTGCTTGGCTTGGCTGCTCCCTGGGTCTGGAACCATCTTCCAAGGCCCTTTTCAGGGTATTCAGTCTGATCATGGGAGAATGCTACCATCTCAATACACTTTCCTTTATCTAACTTCATAGTCTGTCCTCCTTAGGTGAGACCCCTCAGGATCTAATTCCATTGTATTCTCCTGGCTCCTGCCAGTGTAGGTCGATAAGATGCCATGGCTTCTTCAGGGTATCATCCTTTCCCTTCTTTAGCAGGCTCAGCAACCTGGCTAGGCTGTGACTTGACCCTAGTTATTCGTCTGGTGGCCAGGAGGAGAGGTAGGAATAAATCCTGAGTAGGCATGTGCTCTCTCACAAGACACCATCTTTAAGCAAAGGGAGACAGTGGCCTTTCAAAGGAGGAGGGGCCACTTCTGTAGGGACAGAGGATTCAGGAGGATCTAGGGTTTCAAGATTCTTGAGCACGTTGACCCCACCCCAAGTGCCAAGGTCCACTCCTTCCGAACCAGGGTGCTACTTTTGGCATAAGCAGATTTGTCGGGGTTGAGAATTCCACTTTCTGTGGAGTGCTGCTGTTTTAATAAGTCAGCCCTGGGCTTGATCCTGATCTCTTCATGCCTTCTTCTTAGGAGATGAGCGTCTTGTATTTCACCTTAAGTTGGTGATTAATCTTAACCTTCAGCCTTTCATCGTCTTTCTCCAGCGTATTTGTAGCACTCAACAACAGCCATCCATGGTCTCTCTCAAATGCCTGAGCTACTGTACCAACCAGTGTATTCCCTTGCACCCTTTCCCTATCCCAGTCCATCCCCATGAACATTTTAACAATTGCACCACTTCCACATGCCAGGTGCCGCCAGGGATGGGGACCTCATTGCTAGCTGGCCAGTAGAGTGGTCCGGCTCTAAAATCCCAATTTAGAGTGTCCTTGGACCACCTCTGTTAAAGGTGGGTTTCCAGAGAAATGGACTTTGAGCAGAGACTTGCACACAAGTGGCTTAATGGGGAGTTCTCTTAGCATTAACACCTGTGAGGGACCATGAAAGGGAGGGTTGGGTAGAGAAGTTGAGCCGCAATGCAGTTGCATCAGAGGCCTCAGCTGATCCTGTGGGGAGAGCTGGAGCTGGGTAGACCTTCTGAATGAATTGAGGGAAAGTTACTGGGTCTGATACTTCTGTGCTGACCTGTCATTGGAAGTGGGATCCCCTGGGGAGGGCGTGTAACCTTGGGCAAGGCAGCTCCCTTTAACTTGTAAAAATTCATAAAGGAAACCTCAACTAAAATTGGAACAGGGAAGTCCTGTAGAGGGAGCGCTCATGCTCTACGACTCATCATCAATTCCCCCAAGCAGGAAGACCCGCCATTACACCAAACAGGACAAAGAAGTCAATTACAGCGTCAGTTAATTCAGTTACAGACCCCATCTGCAAGACAGAAAGAGACACACCTTGTACTCCTTATCAGGAAAGGCAACTACAGCACTTGACTGCTTCAGCAGGAGGAAGGAAGATTTTCTTCTTGCCCAGCAACAAGCCCAGCCAATAAGAATGCCACAGCTCAGCCAATGAGAAGCCCATCATCACCTGAACTCTTACTGTCCTCCAATGAACCTTCATTTTCCTGTTGCTAATGACTTCCTTGTCCCACCCTCTTTTCTATAAAAGCCTTCCATCTCATACAACGGCATCTTAGCAGAGTATCTCTCTGCTGAAGGTGAAGGCCATCCTCAGAGAAGAACTCCCATTCGAGCAATTAGCAGCCAACACTGAGGAGATGGAGGATGCACACCTCAGTACTGAAGGGGGTGGCGGGTCTGGGCAACTCACAACAGTGTCCACTACAGAGAGGTTAAGTTGAATATGTTATAACAAGGTTATTTGAGGTTTATTAAAGGACATGGAATATGTAAAAGTGCCCAGCAGGTGCTCCTAAGGCACTAGTCACTTCCTCCTTCCAGTCCCCGCTCCAGGGACAAATGTTCCCATTGTGGGGATGGAAATCAAGTGGGTTTGCATCATTGGGCATTTAAGTCATGCAAATCCTCCACTCTCTCCTAACTCGGGTTGCAGGTTGTAGGAGAGAAAGCTAACAGTTCCCCTGGGACAGGTGGTTTTGCCTGACCAGTGGGTATACAATTACTCAGGGCAGAGCAGAGGAGGAAATGGGGTTCTGTTTGCTGTCCCCTCCACTGAGCTCAGTCCCGGTGCCTCTCTCACTGACCTGAGTGAGTCTAGCTTTTAAAGACAGGCATTTTCCTATACCCCAGCCCCTCAACAGCATCCGAGCCCATCGTTTTGGGCTCAGCCAGCGACACAGTGAGCTGAGGCCAGGCTGGAGGAAACACAGCCTGGGTTTGATTCATTAAGTCTGAACAAGCCTGTACTTTGAGATTTAGGAGGTTTTCAAGGCTGACCTTTGACGTTATGCTGTTTACCCTTTGTGCACAGACCTTCGCATCTACCTCCTATCAAAGAGAGAACCCCTGAAAGCAGGTGGAGGTCTCATTTCAAGTGCTGCATGCTTGTGATCGATTGATTATAATAGTCTGGCAGATTGCAGGAAAGAAGGCGAGGTGGTGATTGAGTAGAATGCCTGCTAGGAGGACCGGAGTGGGAGCGTGTGGCACTGGGGCTGGGGACTTGGAGACTTTTGATTCCCTGCTGTAAGGAGTCTGAAGCTTTTCTCCTCTTTCCCTGTAGAATGTGTTCCCTGTTCCCTTCAGCGGCACCCCTCTCTGCCTCTTGGGGTAGCGACATTTGAGGGGCAGGGAGCCCTCTGTTAGCCCAAGATTAACACCGGTGGGTATTTCCTCACATAAATGTGTCCTGTCTCCTGTGAGTTTGAGCAGTGTGGAAGTTCCCAGAGCCTGATAAAGGGTAACTGATAAAGCTGGGGCCGGGTCCTGTCAGTAACTGAGCAAGGGGATGGTACCAGGCCCTGGTTGTTTCTGTCTGACCCAGGACTGCTCACCGCCGGCTAGGCCATCTTTGCTCTGGAGTTCCCTGGAGGGCGGGCAGAGCTCTGTAGCAGGCCTATGGTCTCATGGCTCCTCCAGAGTCCTACTCCCCCCAACCCCCTTTCCTTTCACAGGTGTTACTCCTAATTCAGCTGTTTTGCTAACAGTTTATTGAAATATGATTTCCATACCATACATATCACCCATTTGAAGTGTACGATTCAGTGGTTTATAGTATATTCACAGCGTTGAGCGATCATCACCACAGTTTATTTTAGAACGTTTTCATCACCCCAAAAAGAAATCCCGTACCCATCAGCAGTCATACTCCGCATTTCCCCCCAACCTCACAGTCCCTGCAAACCACTCATCTACTTGCTGTCTCTATAGATTTGCCTGTTGCAGGCATGTCATTGCTTCTTTCACTTAACGTAATATTTTTGAGGCTCATCCTTCCATCCATTTGTGGACATTTGTGCCATTTTGTCAATTATGAAGAATGCTGCTATAACATTTGGCCATAAGTTTTTGTTTAGATGAATTTTTAAATTTATTTCATGTATATGCATAGGAATGGGATTGCCGGGTCATGTGGTAACTCTATTTTTAATCTTCTGAGCGACTGCCAGGCTGCTTCCACAGGGCGGGACCATGTCACATTTCCACCAGCACTCTGGGAGGGTTCTGATTTCTCCACATTCTCACCAGCACTTGTTGTTGTTTGTCTTTTTGATTTTGGCCATTTTAGAGGGTGTGAAGTAGAACCTCACTGTGGTTTTGATTGGCATTTCCCTGAAGGCTAATGATGTTGGGCATCTTTCATGGGTTCCGTGGCCCTAATAAAGACTTTACCATTTCTGACTTCATCTCAGCTCCGCTTCCCAGAGAACCCAACTTGCAACAGGTAAGAGAGCATATTGGGTGGTGTGTTTGGGGGAGGTGATGTTTCTGTCTCTCTCTGACTCCATGTCTCTTTCTCTTTCTCTCTGTTTCTTTCTCTGACCACCCCACCTTCTTTTTTCCATGGTTTCTGGGGACAAACTGGTTATACCCATAGTGTTTGCAATTCTTTCTTTTTAATTAAAGCACCAAAATGTCAGTGAGACACCAAACCATGGCAACTGCCCCTATAACAAGATACATTGACTTTCTCCCAGGTCTCCTGCAGAATGACCAGTACCGTTGGGCCTCTACCCATCCCGGGGCTGCCTCCCCAGTTATCGAGTGGCAGGGCTGGGGTTGGCCACGTTCATCTTGTGCCTCCGAGAGATCCTGTGTTGTTGTCATCCACGCGCTTCCTTTTCTGTGTTTTTGTCTCCTCTCCTGAAGATTTCCTTTGTGTCAGTCCTTCCTCTCCAACCACGGGTGTGAGCTCGGTAGGGAGCTGGCCGCTTTCTCTTGTCCCTCCCTCAGTGCCAGCGCTGGGCTGGACGCAGCAAGACCTTGGCAAAGACTGGCCAGTGATGGGAAGCTTTGAGGTGAGGTCGGGAATTGAGGATCAAATCTGACAACCTGTGAGCTGGAGGAGGCCGGGGCCTGTCTGGCTTGCGCACCACCGAGGCCTCAGTCCAGGATGGTGACGTGTGTGTAGCAGGTTGTGGTAGAATAAGGAATATACTTGGTTTTTGTCCCTGGTTCCTGGCATAGAACTCCTAAACCCTTGTTTTTTCTTGAGTGATAGGAGTATCTTTTGTTATTCCTAATGAGCCCTTTTGACCACCCCTGAGTCTGTGCTAATGAGGTAACCCCTAGAAAGCTTCAGAATGGGGGTGGTCACCAGAAAGGTTAGAGGTGGGAGCCTGATCTCTGGGGTGGGGGCTGGAGGTTGGGTTATAAAAACTTGAACTAAGACATTTGGAGAGGTTTGGGGTTGGTGAGCACACTGAGGTGCTGGGAGAGTGGTGTCCCCAGAGTGGGCATGGCATGGAAGCCCCGTGCCGTCCCCACCCCCATACCCAGCCCTGTGCCTCTCTGCCATCTGTCTGTTCCTGAGTTGTAGTCTTTATAATAAACCAGTGATCACAAGTAAAGCCTTTCCTGAGTTCTATGAGTCATTCCAGCGAATTACAGAACCTCAGGGGGACTTTGTGGGAACCTCTGAATTTGTGGTTGCTGGGGCACAAGTGTAGGTCACCTGGGCACCCCATTGTGACTGGCATCTGAAGTGAGGGCGGTCTTGTGGGACTGAGCCCTAAACCTGTGGAGTTTCATTCTAACTCCTGGTAGTCGGGGTCAGAATGAAATAGAATTGTCGGGCACTGAGTTAGTGTCAGAGAATTGGAGAATGGGTGTCAAAAAAAGACATATAGGCCCTCAACGAGTATTTCTTGAATGAACAAAGAATAATAGCTAACATAAATTCAGCACTATATCCTGTGTCCTGTGCCAAATGCTTTACATTCACTCATTCAAAAAACGCTTTCTGAGCAAGAACTACATGCCATGTGCTCGGCTCTGGGGCACAGCTGTGAACAATTAAGCCAGTTCCACAAATATGCTTCTAGCACCTACTACATGCCATGTACTGTTCTAAGTAATGGGGAGACAGCTGTGAACAAGTCAAGTCTACGCAGCAAATACCTTTTGAGTCCCTACTATGTGTCAAGCAATGCTCCCTGGAGGAAACACAGCCTGGGTTTGATTCATTAAGTCTGAACAAGCCTGTACTTTGTTTGGGATTTAGGAGAACAGCAGTGACCAGAATCAGAATGCCCACCCAGTGTGTATTTTGCAGGAGCCCCAAAGAGGTAAATCCTCTGATTTTTTTCATGTTACAAATTGAGGCTCAGAGAGGTTAATGGTCTCTCACGAGGTCACACAGCCAGGGCAGTGAGGCTAGACCTAATCCCTGGCCCTCTGACATCAAGCTTGCATTCTCACCCTCAGGCCTAGGCTGAGTGTGAATGTTGGGGTGAGCCTGGTGGTCCACCTTGCTGAGCACTTCAGGGCTCCTACCTCCCCCACACAAGTCTCCCTTTTCTGGGCCCCCCACCCTGCTCCCCCCTGTCTGATACACAAAACTCCGACCACGGCTGGCAGTGTTCCTGAGTGACACCCCCGAGTGCCGTAATGTGTTTTTGTGCACAAAACCCCGTGTTCAGCAAATTGCTGTAACCAAGACCCTATCCAGTTACCTGCCGCATCAGAGGTATGTTCTGTGGGGCTGCCAAGCAAAGCAGAGAATAATACTTCTAAGAATTTTAACCATTAGATCGAAAAAGCACACCCCTGGCAGCCCCTCATAGGCGCTGCCGAGCGGGAACCAGACACAAAGCAAACAAGAAAGGCTCGTCCCATGTGTGGGCTGATGTCTTTCCTGGTGGGTCGGTGGCCCTGGCCCCACCATCAAAACCATGGGTCATCTGACTCCAGTCACTGGCTGGCTGGAGCCGGGTGGCACCGGTGTTTCCACTCACTGGTGTGGAGCCCTGAGCTGACGTCTGCCTCCGGGGGTGGGCTCAGCATGGATGACCACTGAGCCTGGTGGTTCTGCGCATGGCTCTCACACCTCCCCAGTTCTGCTGCTGTTCCTCACCGCAGCAACTTGTGAACTTTGGGCAAGTGACAACCTGATTGAGCCTCAAAGGGGCTGGAAGTAATAATATTATAGCTATTGTACGTGGGAGGATTAAGCAGATTAACATGGTAAGTCCCCCCTTAACGTAGCAGGTAGGTCCTTGGAACTGCGGTGAAACGACGTATAATGAAACCAGTTTTACCATCAGCTAATTGATATAAACAAAAGTTCCTACAACGTCTCATCAATGTTAGAACGAAACTAGGCTGAATGAAACGACGTCATACGAAGACCTGTATAAGCGAAGAGAACCGAGTAGGTATGGCACACCTTCAAGTGCATGCTTTTAGCTGTTAGCTGTTAGCTGAAAGTCAGACATTGACGTAACACGTCCCTAGGAGCACCTACCAGGTCCTGCCAGGGTCACACTGATGAGCAGAGCAGAGTGGTCCCGGCCCTTGTGGACCTCACAGTCCAGTGGAGTGATGGGTGATATGAGCAAACGTGACATTAGAACTGGGCCCATGACAGAAGACTTTCACCTGCACCTGACCCTTTCTCCCTAAAAGCCACCAAAGACCAAGAAAGCTAGCTGCCTGGACATGATCCTGCATGAGCCCACACAGCCTCTCTCCAGGTGCCTGGGGCGGGGGAGAAGGTCAAGTCAAGTCTCCGGAGGGTGGACCGGCTGCTGTCCCCTCCCTCAGCACTGCGGGCAGCCGGGGTTCCTACCCTCTCGCCTCCTCACTCAGGGCTGGTCCCTCCCAGGCACCAGCCCACTCTGATGTCCTCGGTGGTTTGGTGCAGTGGTTTTAGAGCCGGTTTTGGAGTCAGACCTAAGTTTGTGTCCAGGTTCTGCCGGTACTACTAGTTGTGCATGCTGGGGCAAGTCTCTAACCTTTCTGTACCTCAGTTTCCTTGTCTGTGGTGTGAAGGCGGGCACCTAACTCTTAGGCTGTAGTGAGGATTTTAATGAGTTGACCACATAAAGCACCCAGAAAAATGCTGGGCCCATAGCCAGTGCTCAGTACCTAGCAGGTCTTATTCTTACTGTGAGCTGAAAAGTGGGACCTGCAGGGCTGCTGAGAAGGCTACACGTGTCACGTGCCCATCACGTCCCTAGGGCCATGGTGTTGCTCTTGACAGTAGTTAGAAGCAGCTGCAGAATCCATCAGTGGGGAATCTTTTAAGTTAGTTCTAGCTATCCATACGATGGAATGAAAAATGGTGCTGCAGAAGAATGATGTGGGCACTTACTTGGTCAGACGTTGACATTCAAACCCCTAAAGGGGATGGCATTAGGGGGTGGGGCCTCTGGGAGGTGATGAAGTCATGAGGGTGGAGCCCTCCTGAATGGGATTAATGCCCTTATAAAAGAGACCCCCAGAGAGATTCCTAGTTCCTTCCCCCAAGTGAGGACACAGCGAGAGGATGCTGGCTGTGAACCGGAAGCAGGCCTTCACCAGGAGGTGACCATGCTGGCTCCTTTCTCTTGGATGTCCAGCCTCCAGAACTGTGAGCAGTAATTTCTGTTGTTTATAAGCTATCCAGTCAGTGGCTTTTGTTACAGCAGCCGAGATGGACTAAGACAAAACTGTCCATGTAATAGGCGAGATGGTGGTGATTTTTCTTTCTTTTTCAGACTTTCAGAATGAGAAAATTTTCAACCATGAACATGTATTTGTTTTAGAGCCTGAAATATTATTACATTGGGTTGTCAGAAAAGTCATGATGTATTTTTTCTATGTTTTTCGTTGCAAAAATGCGTCATGACTTTTACGACAACCCAAAAATATGTTTATAAAGAGTTTTTAATGACAAGGGAACATACAATCCAATGTTAAATTGAAAAAAAGAGGGCCGGCCGAGTGGCTCAGTTGGTTAAGAGCTCGCTCAAGAGTTTGAGCTCTGAGCAACAGCGGTTCGATGCCTGCCTGGCCCGAGCTGAGCAGCTGCTAAGCTGCCAATAGGTAGCAGGATGGCTCAGATTTAAAAAAAAAAAATTAGGTTAAAAAATCATTTATATGGTGTTACACAAAACAAAGTACCCCGAAGGAAGCAAATACACCACGACATCAGTGTTTGATATCTCAAAGTGAGGGTGTGGTGATTTAAAAACATGGCTTCAAATCCTTTGACCTTCCTCCTATTGAGAAGAGAAACATATGGCTTGTCCCCCTTGAATCAGGGCAGGCTTTTGATGGCTTTGACCAATAGAATATGGCAGAAGTGACACTGTGTAACTTCCAAGGCTCGGTCATAAAAGGCCACGGAGTTTCCTTTCACTTGCTAGAACCTTCTCTCTTGGAGCCTCTGAGCCTCTAGGTAAGAAGTACAACCACCCTGAAGCTTCTAGATGATTCTAGCCCCCAGCTGTTTAGTCTTCCTAGCTAAGGCTTCAGAAGTCATGGAGCTGTGAGCATAGTTAAATGGTGGTTCTCTGCCAGTAAATTGAGGGTGTTCTGTTATGTTGATAGTTAACTCGAAAAAGGGGATTATGAGAAATTTTTATTCTTTCAGCTCTACTTTTCTGGAAATGTCCAATGTTTTAATTAT
>NW_017731354.1:5443841-5449116 GCF_001890085.2 Hipposideros armiger
TATTCCCTTGCACTACCCTGCCCTTGGGCCATGACTAAAGGGCAGCAATAAATGACCCTGAGTCAGACAGTTGGCTGTGTGTCTTTGTGCAACTCACTCAGCCACTCTGAGAGCTTTTCCTTACCTGCTAGGTGAGGCACCCACAAACACTAGGACACAATTGGAATGCAGAAGAAGCAGGATTCAAACCCAGGGCTGTCAGACTCCTGCCAGGGCAGCTCCTCTTTCTCCACTAAGGGGGGTCCAGAAAAAGGCCGTGGGGGTTACTGGGAGAAGGGAACTGCTCCCAGCCAGCCCCACCTGGGAGCCCTTTGTGTAGGCCGCCATGGGGGCCAAGGTGCCAGGCACAGAGCAAGGAGGCTGGGGGCCCAGGCAGAGGCTGGGGCTGCTCCGTCCCTCCAGGAAGCCAGGTGATCCCTCCCATAACCCTTTCACCCCTGCGTTCTCTGAATGAAGCCATTCAGAGGAGGAAACCTGACCAGCCGATGTTTTATGCATGGTCCAGCCATGCCAGCAGCGGCAGGTCTCCTGTGGAGGGATTACTTTTAGCCAGAGCCTGTGAGTGAGCTGGGGGCTGGAAAGAAGCCGGCTCCTCACCCAAGGCCCCCTCCCTTGCTGGGTGGCCATACGCAATGTTAACACAAACTGTGCCCAGCACTGGAGGCAGTGGCCTGAGCCAGGCCTCCGCTGGGGTGAGGGGGTCTTGTCGCGCCAGGCTGTCTGTTGTGCAGCCAACCAAAGCAGCTGGCCATCTCCGACACCTGTGTGGCCACCTTCCACGGGGAGTACACCCCTCCCTTTCCAGGTGTCGGCTTTGGGTAAGGCTGAACCCAAGGGCGGGGGACAAGCATGTTTCATTTCAGAGACTGTGAGAAGATGTAACCTTTGTCAGCCCTTTGAAATCCCTCTGCTGCTATAAAACCTAATCTGGCTGTGGGGTGCCTAGCTTTCGCCACTCCCAGCTCCCCCCTGGGCAATATCCCTAGCAGGTAGAGTGTCCACTTCAGGGTCTCAGGTAATTAACATCTTTTTCTGTCAAGTTTCCATGCTCCCCGCCTCCCTGCCCCGTTCCTCCTGCCTTACTTTCCAGCGTCAGCTGCAGTGTCGCTTGCATTTATTCAGCACCTCTATGTGCTTAGCCCCTTTCTGCACGCTATCATTCTGTAATCCGTACAACCCTTTGGGGGTAGGTTCTGCTATGGGACTCATTTTTCTTATGGAGAAACTGAGGCTCAGAAAGGAGAGAGACTTGTCTGACACCACGTAGGGAGTTTTGGCAGAGCCGGGGCTTAGACCCAAGACCGCCTGACCCAAAGGAGCACTCTGCATCCTTCGAGGGCTGAGTTGGTGACTTCTTTAGGTTAAGAGCCAAATCCACAGCTCAGGGGTATTTTTTCTATGTTCTCTCCTTATGATGAATAATCAGCAGCTACAAAACATGAAAATGGAAGGACCTATGGAGATCCTCTCTTTTAAGCTGTTCATTTCTCAGATGGAGAAACTGAGGCCCAGGAAGAGGAAGGCACTTACTCAAGGTCACTTGGTGCCCCAGTGCCAGTCCTTAGTGTGCTGACCATATTCCGGGGCTCCTTCTGTTCTAGTGCGTGATTTTCTGTCACCTCATCTCCTTGGGCGTCCATCTGCCTGTCAACAGGACCAGTCCTTCGAACTTGACTCACAAGCTGTTGTGGACGTGAAGGTGCTCAGTGAACAGATGGACCTGGTTGCCCATTGCCAGCCCTGTGCGCCCTGTACCCTATTTGGCGGATGGGTGATACCCCTCATGTAGGCATCAATCTGAGCACCAGCCAAGGCCTTCGTTGGAAATGTCTGTGTCGCTTAGGGCCTGGCTAAGAGCAGTTGCTGAATTATCAGTGCACAGGTGAATGAGAAATGCTACACAGATGACCACTTGGAAATCCCTCCAGGTCTTTTCAACGACAGAGAATTCAATAGAGGGGACTAATTACACAAGAGAGGTGAGAGCTAAGAAGCCAAGCAGAGAAAGGTAAAGATAGCCAGGTGCCCAGCAGCAGCAGGAAGCTGCTACCACCCCAGGGCTGGGACCGACAGAGGAGGTGGTATTATCAGAGTGTTGGATCTGGGGCAGGAGCTAGAATCAGTGGGGGTGGGCCAGACGCCCATCACAGTCTGTTGGAGACACCACAGGAAACACAGAGATGGGAGTGAGGCTTTTCCCTCCTCTTACTCTGCAGTGCCTCCCATTGGCCAAACCATCCCAGAAGCCAGGTGGCAAAGGAGTCTGGGAAATGTAGTTCTTGCAATATGGAGCCGAGCCGGAGACGGGCAAGGATCAGATCTGGGATCAACAGGCAGTGACTGGCACAAGGTCATTAATATCATTAAGCACACAGCGCGGAGGCTGTAACAGTATCCACTGGTTAAGTGCTCACCAGGCACTTGCATGCAGTCAGTCCTTTTCACCCGCTGCTAACTAACCCTTTTCCAGAGGAGGAAGCTGAGGCAGAGAGAGAATACGGAAGGGTCTCAGCCAGGGAATGTGAGAACCGGCCTTAATCTGGCCTCGTGTTCCCACTCTGTGCCTCCCTCCACGGGCTCTGGGTCGAGTGGCACCTCCCTCAATACAGGGTAGTTGTTAACCTTACCGCTGAGGAAATGGAGGTGCAGACAGGCTACAGGACCACCTGGGTCACTTGGCTCGTTGGTGGCCATGCTGGGAGTTTGAACCCACCTCTTCCGGCTCCAAAGCACATGCCCTTAACTCTTGGGCTTGTTGAGGAAGGCAGTCCCGGCACCCATACCCCTGCCCAGGGTTCTCCCTGGAACCCTTCTCTTGGCCACCGCTGGGATCCCTCCACGGTCCTCGCTAGCTCATTAGCTCTGCCTAGATGGATGGCCAGGCTGGTGCAGCTCAGGCGTGACCCGCACGCCCAATTAGAGGAATTCAAAACGCCATTTATTTATCAATGACTTAAGCACATTTGATCATGAAAGATGGAGCCCAAACTGTTGTCTGAAGTCACTGTCGTCCCTCAGCTGTGCCAAATCTGCCTTTGATCTGCTAATCCTGAGTCTATAAGGTTAGGCGATAGGCAGGCGGAACGAAATTCTTTTCTCTTTTGGTCCACCTAAGGGGCCATGAAACCCCCAAACATCATAGACCTCCCAGGCCCCTGCGGCCTCCTTGCCTGGGTAACTCAGACAGGGTGTGAAGGGGCCCCCGCATCCTGGGACACACCGGCCAGCTGCGGTGGCAGGTCCTCCCCACTGGACCTGCCAGCTTCCTCTCCCTCCACCTCCTTCTCGTACCAGCCTCTTCGTGCTGCCCTCAGGCTGGGACAGTCAGGACGCCAAGCCAGCCAGCGCCCTCCTGAAACGACTGGGACCTGCTCCCTCCTTGCCCTTCCTTTCACTTCCCCCCCAAACTTGTCCTTCCACCTGGAGCCCTCCTGCTTGAGAGGTGCCCTGGAGAGGTGACAGGGGGGCAAGACTTCAGGCCAGGTGAGCGCAACCCATGTGCATTGCGCTCCTGCCAGAGAAAGACCCCAGGGAGTGTTTATAATTCAGTGAGTTGGAGAGCTGAGCGATTTGAAGTTCGTTGGGCTGTAAATTCCGGCTCTGGTCAGTGATGTGACCTTAGGCAACGGGTTAACCTCTCTGAGCCTCTTCATTCATAAAACGAGGATAATGATGGTGGCCTGCCGTCATTAATTTCTCACTGTGAGGATCAAATGAGGATGCCTACAGCCTGGTGTAAAATAAATGATTAGTAAAGGGCACCGCTGTAATGATTTTCATGATCTTTGATAAAAAACGAGGACAACTGTGCCTGTGTAGTGTTTCCCCCGCATCCCTTCGGTGGTGGGTCTATGGCTGCTCTCTGCCCCCATGGATCCCGAGACGAAATGGGTGGACTCTGCCGTGTTGCTTAGGCCAGTGCTGGCAGAGAGATCGAGCAGACGGACCCATGGGGTCAGTGCTCTGGGGGGCACGGGACATTGGCCAGGTGCCCTGGCAAGCAGCCGTGACTGTCGCTCAAGCCACAGACTGACAAGGGCCCCAGGAGAGAGGCGGGCAGGTCTAAGGAGGTCCCCCAGAGCACTGACTGCGTGCATCCCACTCCCTGTTCCCGATCTCTCTGCCAGGATCACTGGTGGACAGAGGAACGATCCCAACAGAGGAGTGAACCATGGGAGTTCACCATGAGGCTGACTGGTTGAGAGCTGGGCCTGGGGTGCAGGTGTCCTGACCTCTTTCATGTGGAATTCACCCTTCAAATGCAAAAGGCTTTCAGGGGCAAAGACTGGACCTAGACAGGGGGTGGGGGAGGCTGAGACAGAATGGCCTGCTTACGCCACTGAGGAGGGAGAGAGGAGGCTGAGGGCAGGCTCGCTGCTTTGGGAGTGTGGGGACTGTTTCCAGCTTCATGCTACTTCCTACCAGCTCCGAGTCCTTGGCCAAGTCCCCTCACATATATGATACCTGGCTTGGTGCCTGCCTCTGTCCTTTGAAACTGTACCCTGAAAGCTCCTTCAACAAGAGGCTCTGCCCATTTGTCTCTTTGTAACCCACAGGTCAGCAGAGGGTACCCTGTTTCTAAGACATTCATAAAATAGACTCAAATCCTGTATTCACATCTTGGAATGGGGGTGGGGGGTGGGCAAATCCTGGGATTTCTGCCAATTTCCAGGTGCCAACACTTTCACAGCCACTTCCGGTTCTGACTCCCTGCTCCCTTCTGTCACTCACCTTTCTCCTCCAGGACTGTGAGTTTTCTCATCCCTATGCTACCCCCACAGTGGACCCGGACGCTTTCCCCACATCCCCCCACCCCAATGCCATTCACACAAGCCATTCCTTTGCATAGCAGACTTTGCTGGTTGGGGGTTTCAGAAGGAGGAAGTTTACATTACAGAAGCTGACAAGGTAAAATCAGTATTTAAGTCACCCTTATTTGGAAAAGCCCCTTAGCCCTTGCCCCTGTAGAAAGGTTTTTCACCCAGTACCTTTCTATGTGGGCTCTTGCCACGCTGTTCCCACAATGGTTTCTCTGGCTCACTTCTAACCCCTTTCTAGACTCTTATGCAGAGGAATTTAGTTTATCATTTCCCAAACATGCACGTCAAGGTCCCACCTTCACACCCAAAGGGCCCCAACAAAGTGTTTTTCTAAACAAATTTTTCTTTGGAACCAGCTGTTAAATAGTTTCCTTTTTCCCTTCCTTCTTTCCTCCCTCCCTCCTTTCCTTCCTTCCTTCCTTCCTTCCTTCCTTCCTTCCTTCCTTCCTTCCTTC
>NW_017731354.1:5449597-5458392 GCF_001890085.2 Hipposideros armiger
AGGGCCGGCCAAGTGGCGCATTGGTTAAGAGTTGGCTTGGGACGCCAGCTCTGAGCAGCAGGGCCCCGGTTCGGATCCCACATGAGGGCCAGTGACACTGCACCCTCTACAGCTAAGATGGTGAACAACAGCTCGACCTGGAGCTGGGCTGCTGTGAGTTGCCAGCGACAGCGTAGGCTGCAGCAGGGCTGCAGTGGGCCGCTGTGACCCACTGTGATTGGCCGGCAGCTGGCATGAGGTGCCAAGAGCCACCGTGAGCAGCCGTCCAATGGCCAGCGACGGATCTGCCTCACCCAGGAAGAGCGCAATGATAATACCAACATAGGCCAGTGAAGCGATGTCCTCCACAACTAGACCGAAGAACAAAAGGACAGCAACTTATCTGTTCCTCTTCCCCGATTTTGCAATGCTGTTCCCCTCCCCCAACTCCCCCCTCCCCCCCAAAAAAATCTTTAAAAAAAAATAGCGCCATAAAACTTTGGGAGAACTTTGTTCCCTTCAGTTTGGATCTCCAAGTAAGAAGCTCTTGACCTTGCTGACAAAATCACTCTTTGCTCTGCCCACTGCTGAGATTTGCCAAATGCAGGAAGGATGGCAGGGAAACGCTGAGGTTCCCTGGTTGAGAAGAGGAAAGATGTCTGGTCTGCCTCCTTTCATTCCGTTCCTCTGTGGGGTGGGGTCTGGTTTATTTTTTTCTTTTTCGTTTTTCTTTTTCTTTTTTTTTTTTTTACCATATGCAAATCTTCCTCTTGGCTTCCCTCACAGCTTGATAGATGATTGGTTCTCGCTTTCAACATCAATCGCAAGGCATGTATTTTTTTACCTATGCGCGACTCTGCGTCTACGATCCAGGCACTGAGAGAAAACAATATAGTTCTGCAGGAGGTAGACTGTGTAAATATATATTAGTTTGGGGAGAAGGAATGAGGGATGATAAAATATTCAGAAAGCAGTCTGTTCTTGAGGGATGTTATCCTGCACAGCCAGGGAGCAGATTAATGACACTGTTTGCGAGGAAGGGAGATGGGCCCCATAAAATATGTATTAGTGGGGTTGGTGGTGGGATGGGCGGAGGTGCTCATGGTTGGCATTGCGGGCCCCAGACTCAGAATCTGGTAGCTACCCTTGGTCTCCATCAGAGCTCCCAACAGCTGGTTTTCAGGCCCTGGGGGGAGGAGGCTCCAACGTGGTGTGTGCTGGGTATTCCCAGCCAGCTGTCGGTGACTGAATGGATTATTTGGTAAGAGTATTGGGTGGAGAGTCAGAAGGCCTGGCCCTGCCTCCAACCTGCTGTGTGGCCTTAGATAAATCACTTAACCTCTCTGAGTCTTTGTTTCCTTCTCTAAAAATGAAGACTAGATGATTCCTAACAGGGTTGAGGAAGTGGCAGAAGGCGTGGGATCATCGCTGGAAATGAAACAAGACGGAAAAAGTTGTATTTGTTAGGCCTCACCATCAGAAGTGTACTGTACGTGGCTGGAAGAAATTCTTTAATAAGCCACTTGGGGTAGGGGGGTAAGGGCCCTTAGAAACACGTTTTGAATAATAAGTGTGGTCCCTAAGTTGCCTTTGAAGGGGGACAGTCCTATTAACTTTAGGGTTTTTGTTTTGTTTTGTTTTTGGATGAATAGGGGTGCAAGTTCAGGGCAAGAGCTGAATTGCTTGGAGGAAAGGCAGAGGAGAAAGAGGCCGAGGATGGCTAACAGAGAGTTCAACTTCTCCTCTAAGGCAGGAGTGGATAAATATTTGCATCCTATCAGCCTGCCCGAGGAGCCTACATGTCTGGGCCTGGGCCTGATTCCTTAGGCTACTTCTACCGCAGACTGTGCAGGACTCTTTGCCCCCCATCTAGCACCCCCAATTCAAGCCCTTCTCCAAGTCTGACGCTGCAGGATTCACTTTTATTACGTAGGGTGGCCTCTTGCTGGTCCCTTGGATTTAACACAGCAATTGTAAAGTTTGTATGGCCCTTCCATATACTAGACATGCAGTAGAGTATGTCCCTCTGAGGTGAACACTGTTGTTATTCCATTTTTTACAGGTGAGGAGGCTGAGGCTCAGAGGACTAGTCAAGGAACTAGTCCAAGGTAACATAGCAGTTTTACAGAGGTCAAGGCCTTAACCGCTGTGCTATCTTCTTTTTCCAGTTACACTGAAGCTTCTCAGGGTGAGGTTCTGGTGCTGCTGGCCCCCACAAGGCCGAGCCCAGGCCTGCCCTGGGGGCTTGGCAGACACATGTGATTGATTGATTCCCCTAGAAGAGGCCTTCCCAGCCTCTGACTGGCGGAGTTCCTGTCAAGCCACAGGCTTGGGTGAGAAGGACATCAGCTTGGGGTCGTGGAGGCTCAGATATCTTAGACTTAGAGATCACTCCTGGTGTGTTTGTGGGCAGGGTCTCACTTATGACCAGTTCTTCTCTGAGCACCTCCAGCTGTGGTTTCTAGCAGCACGTAGATGGACCCGGAGACTGGCTGTGAGCCTCCTGGTCAGTGATGGGACTCCCAGCAAGGACCCCAGGAATCCACGCAGCCCCCAAGATAGAGCCAAGGAACTGCTCAGGCTTTAACTGGGCCAGGACGAGTGGCCTCCCCTGAGACAAAAGGCATCCTAGATAAAACTGGGGGAAGATATTTGTATGTATATAACTGAAAACCATTCCTACCCGTACCACCCAAAGAACCTACCATACATAAAAAGGGAGGCACACAACCCAGCAGAAAGTGGGCAAAGGGTAGGAACAGGCAGTTCCCAGAGGAAGCGACCTGCAGGGCAGACAAAGCAGGGTGCGGTGCAAGATACCTGGGGGCACCTGCACAGGTGCAGCCTGGCTAGGTGACAGCCTGCAGTCCAGGTGTCAGAAGACTCGTAACTGGGGAATGCAGGCCAGAAGAACAACGTGGTAGAGCCCTGACAGGTCCTCCCTGGTCCTCTGCTAAGATGTGGCGCCCTCCCCCTGTGCCCTCCCATTCGAGAACATTGGGTCCCTTTGGTCACGTTTTTCCCAGGAGCCAAGGGTGAGAGGCATGAGGGCCTTCTGATTCTGAGACCCCGTTCTCTGTAACAGAGCCCTCCTTTCTGACTCACGATCAGAAGAGGAGGTGCCTTCTTCCCATTCCCCCCTGTTCTGGACGCTGGCTGCGGGAAGCCACAGAAAGTGGGAGGTCCGGTCTCCTCTGATTCAGCACATGGTCATCAAAGCAGGGAGGAGTGAGACGTGCCATGTGACATCCTCCGGGGCCTGGGCAGGACGGCGGGGGCTTCCTCCCAGACCTCCTTCTCCCCTGTGCTGACTGTGGAGGGATGGGCCCCCCCCTCACACTGTTGAGGGGGCCCACCTCGCTTAGAGTGTGCCATGAGCTTCTTTCTTTTCAAGCAGTCAGAACATGCCTGGAGAAGGGCCCATTCAGCACCCCAAGGTGGGTGCGGCTGGACATCAGTCCTGGTGCTGAGTAGGGGGAAAGGGCCCCTCCCTCTGCCTGGTGAGGACCTCAGGAGCATGATGAACTTGGCACCTACCCAGAAAAATGTCCTTGGCCTTTATTTTGGGGACGCCAGCAGCAGCCCCAGAGCTGGGTGAACCTGTAGGAAGCACAGAAGCCCTGTCCCCCGCCCACAGGTGTGACAGGTGGGACGGTGGTCTGTCCCAAACCCTGTGTAGGCCGACCTGTGGCTTCCTACGCAACATCTGGGACTCCTTCTAGATGCTTCCTCCGGCTGCTGGGACTTACGTAGTGAAAGTGCAGGGGAGTCAACATCCCTGGGATCAGACTTCAACCAGTGACTGACAGGGCACCTGAGACACACTCCATGTCCCCAGGGGCGTGAGCCCTGCTGCCCATGGTGCCACCTGCTCACTCGTGCCCAGGGCTGGCTTCCTCTCTTCTCCATCTCCCATCCTCAACCCTCCTCTGGTGCTTCCTCGGATCACCACACACATGAACGCTCTGTTTCAAATCCTTGTCCCAGGGCCTGCTGCTGGGGAGCTCGCCTAAGATAGCAGATGTAGTAGAACCCCAAAAATGATGGGGTGGGGACTTAATCCACATGAGCCCCTCACCCATGGTCCCCAGGCCAGAGAGCTCCTCTGTCTTGCCTGACCCTGGGACACGAATGACTCCAGCTAACCTCTCCCGGGCTCATAACTTTTTTTTTAGTTAAAAAAATATTACTTCCTATCTTGATGAACCACTTATGATTTTCATACCATAAAACAAAACTGTAGGGCTGGCTGAGTGGCTCAGTTGGTTAAGAGCTCACTCAAGAGTTTGAGCTCTGAGCAACAGCGGTTCGAGTCCAGCCCGAGCTGAGCAGCCACTGAGTTGCCAACAGGTAGCAGGATGGCTCAGCTAAAAAAAAAAAAAAAAGAAAAAAAAAAGAAACAGAACTGTGGCTTGGGTTTCAGAGTTTACTAGCTGAATCCATGTGCGTTTGACAGTCCTGATGTGTGTTTGACTGTTGCACTATCTGTATTGTGAAGGGGGCCATTCCCCTGAAGCTATCCTTGTTTATGACCCCCCTGCTCCAGACCATAGCAGGTTGTCCCAGGAGCCTCTGTGCCCCCTCCCCTGTCACCACCCACCTGAAGCTCAGAGGAGAGCTGGCCCCATCCTGAGTCCCACCAGTCACTGTCTCTGGTTTGGCCGGCACAAGGCGACTGAGGGTCAGAGGCGGTGAGAGCCCAGGGGACCTGGAGAGGTTGGCCTGGGAGGTGTTTCCCAGGTGGGACCCGTGGCAGGTGAGTTGTGGGCTGGCACATGATGGAGTGTTTGGAGAGTCTCGCGGTACAGGTGAGGAGCCTCAAGATACTCCCTGGGGGTCCAGGGTGAGTGGAGAGGAGAAGGCTAAGGACATATTTGACACTTGGGCTTTTGGGCCTCTAGAAGCTAATGGATAGGTACATAGGGTGCCAGGCTGGAGAGACGGAGTAGGTGCCCCCCAGAGGGCCCAAGTTGTGATGACTTTCTCTGAGAGAGGAGGGGGTAGCTCTGAGGAGATGAGCAGGCAGTGGGCTGAGGGGGGCCCCTGGTCCCCTCTGAGAGAGACTGAGCTCACATCCCCCAATCACATGTCTGCAGCCACATTGGGCTGCTAGGATGAGGGATGAGATTGCTAGGTTGTCACCTGCTGGATACCTGCTGGTAATTGATGGCAGCACCATGTGATACTGTGTAAGTTTGGTTTCCAGAAGTTTCTCTGGAAGATGAGCCCAGGAAACACCAGCAAAGGAGCAGAGTAGTGAGATGGGGGAGGGAAGGTGGCAATAAAGGGCACGTTCTCAAGCAGGGTACCAGGAGGGCTGCTGGGGCTCACCCTGCAGGGGAGCCCTGGGAGCCGTCACCCCACCTCCGAGCGCCAGCTCTCCTCTGACACAGGCCCAGAGCTGGTCCTTGGAGGTGGCGATTTGCCAGCGCCGCTAGCCTGTGGGTAGAGAGGATGTGCAGGACTCTGGCCACGAGAGAAACCCCTCAGGCCATGAGCTGTGGATGCTGGCAGTCTCGGCAGCAACAGTACCTACTCCGCCCCTGCCCCAAACCTCTCCTCTGCTCCACACAACCGAGCCCTGACCTCCAAGGCCTCTTGGCCACCTCACCAGCCTCACTCTCAGCCCACAAGCCCTCTTGAGAGCTGCCCCTGGCTTCCTGCCTTCACAGATCACTTTCTCTCTCTGGAATGGCCAACCTTCTTCTCTCATCCTCCCAACTCCTCCTCTGTCAGTGAGCACCTCCTGTTCTAGCTTCCCAGAGGCTTCTGGGAGCTTGGTCATCTGCAGCCCTCACTTTGTCCTAACCAGGGCTGGGTCTGGTCGGTGTTCTCTTTCCCAGCGTGTAGCTGGTGTCCCCAAAGTGACAGTATGCTTGAGTCTGACTCAGCTTTGAGTCTCAGTCCCAGGAACAGCATGTGACACATAGTAGGTACTCAGCAACTGCCTATTGTTATCGCTGATGATATGATGACGAGGGTGATAGAGATGACCAGGTCTCCAAGGAACAGGTCACGGGTCTTGCTTCATAGCTAACTTGCTCTGTTTCTTCTGACAGGTCACCTAACCTCTCTGAGTCTGTTTTCCTGTAGCAGAGACTGGCTAGTTGTTCTAAATGGTTCCCTTTTTTCTCCTGGGATCTCAGCTAACCCACACTTCCGCGCCTCCTTGATGGTTAGGAGCAGCTGTGGGGCTGAGTTCTGGCCATGGCACCTGGGCAGAAGCGGTGCCCCCACCTGTAGGCTTTTCCCATAAAACCCTCCCAGGTGTGACCCTTCCATGTCTTGCTCCATCTGTAACTAAAGATGGAAGGAGCCTGGCCCCTGTCACCACTGAAGCAGAGCCGCCCAGGAGAGCCCCATGCACGATGCCCCCATTGGGCTGCCATGTGGGTAGGAAATCAACTTTTATTGTGGTCAAAACCACTACATTTTTAGAATGATTAGAGCAGTTCGTCCACCCTGACTAATGTGGAAATATTTAAAATGAGAATAATATCAACATCAATGGGCTGTCACCAACATTAATGACACAACATGTTTAGAAGATGCTGTTATTAGTTTGCTTAGGTTGCCATAACAAGGGGCCACAGGCTGGATGGCTTAAACAACAGAAATTTATTTTATCACAGTTCTGGAGTCTGGAAGCCCGAGATCAAGCTGTCGGCAGGGCTGTTTCTTTCCGAGGCCTCTCTCCTCGGCTGGCATGTGACTGCCTTCTCTCTGTGTCTTCATAGCTCTTTCCTCTGCGTACGTCTGCGTTCAGATGCCCTCTTATAAGGACATTGTTGTATTGGATTAGGGCCCACCCCAATCACCTCATTTTTACTTACCTCTTTAAAGACTCTATCTCCAAATACAGTCACATTTTGAGGTAGTGGGGGTTAAGACTCCAACATATGAATTTGGGGACATAATTCAAGCCCACAGCAGATGCTCAGTGAATGTTCTTCCCTTCCTTTCCAGGGGACTCCACGACACTCTGGTGATTAAGGATGATGTGCACAGCACAACTAGCTTGCTGTGACATGTGATGTCCAGGAATGTCATGTGGGCTTTTCATTTAAAACCTCATCCTTTGATGGCACCGTGACTCAAGTTTATGTGGTAAAGCGTGGCAAGTGTGAGGCCACTCAGGAAGTAAGAGTCCAAGCTGGGCTTGGGGGAGGGGCCGCGAGGTGGGCTGCGAAGCAGACTTGGTCATGACCCTGTTGATCTTTGTAACTGGGGGACCCTGGAACGGTCCTCACCGAGACACTCTGGTGACTTCATCTGTGACATCCCTGTTTTTCTCCTTCCTCTTTCTCCAGCCTCTAACCTATAGTTCAGCAGAGCTGTAAGAAGCCACGTCCCAATAGTGACATCAGCCACAAGCAGTTCCTTGAGCACCTACTAAGTGTCAGACACTTTACTAAGCACACTCCTTGAGTTGCGTCACCGACTCCTCCTTAAGTGGGCTCTCTTGTTATCTCCATTTAAAATGCCTGGAGAGGGCAGACACCTTGCTCAAGCTCGTCCACGTCGGAGAGGCAAGGATGGTGGTGTGGGTGGGCCGGATAACGTGTTTGACAAAAGACACAGATGTTACTTGTTCAACATGGCAGTCAGGTCCTGGCCACATCAGCCATCCTGGACCCTGACGTTTTTGTCCATGGCTTGGGCTGGAGCCAGCCCCCTCTGCCTTCAGGACAAGAAAGTTCCCTCCAGCCCCCCTTAGAGTTCATCCTGAAGTCTGGCCTCTCTCCCTGTCGCCGCTGTGCCAGCGGCTGAGAGCTTTCATTCAAGTGGAACTGAGCCGAGGACTTTTGTAGCACTTCATTTACATGTATGCCAACAAGCTGAAATGTGCAGCAACCTTGGAACACTTTCAAAGGCAGGAATAATTCCTCTGAAATAGGTCTTCCGAAAGCTTTATCTTGTCCTTTCTTTTTTTGTTAATCTTGGAGCCCCTTAGCATGTCAAAGCAATTTTTCTAATGTCACATCTTCTAGACATTAGCATGAAAGGGCTTTAAGAGATGATTTGAGGAAGAATAAATGTTGAATGAGCATTTATTATAGAGTCGTTTATGCTACATTTGCATTTTGACTCTATTTCTGCCATGCGGGCTGCAGAAGCAAGCTGATTTGAAAGTCAATGGCGTCTAAACAGGCAGCTCTACAACTGTTTACACTCAGCTGTTTCCTCTACACGTTAATTTGTAGAAAGAGATTTCATTAGCCTGATTTGTCTTGGGGAATGAGATTAAGCAGAGTTTGTGCGCCTTCACACCGAGGACCAAAGGTACAGGAAGCCCGTGGGAAGTCCCTGTTTCTCTCTGCGCACCTCGTAAGAAATTTACCAGCAGTGTCCCGTCTCCTTGAGGACGCTGGCCTCGCCCAGATGGCGTAATGTTCAGTGGTTAGGAGCTCAGCCTGTGAGCAGGGCTGCCTGGGTGTGGCTGCGGGCTCTACCACTCCCTGAGACCAGGGAGAGTGATTTTAATCTGTTTCCTTATCTGTAACATGGCTATAATACACATCTGCATCTCATAGGGGTAGGAATGGTGAATAAATAGTCTCTAGTATGGTGCTGGGCATACGGTAAGTGCTCAGTAAATAGGAACTGGTTTTAATATTTGTGTTGGTTTTTTCGGCCTGCACAACTTGGTCAGAGTTCCAGAGAAATGGCCTTGGTCTGTGCCAAGTATGGACTTTTCCATCTCTGTACCATCTCTGTGGGTCTCAGCCACAGGCAGGTGGATGTGAGTGGGTTCTGGGGCTGATGGGTGTCTTAGGGATTGTGTCAGGCTGTGTGTGTGTGTGTGTGTGTGTGTG
>NW_017731354.1:5458447-5475511 GCF_001890085.2 Hipposideros armiger
AGAGAGAGAGAGAGAGAGAGAGAGAGAGAGAGAGATCAGCTCAATCCACCCCGGGGCTCCCCAAAGCTGGGGTCTCCAGTGCCAGCTCTTCCCAGCCCCTTGTAAGCCTCCGTCACCCCATTTCCCTGCACATTCCTCTCTGTGTTTGTCACCCCACCAGACTGTAAGCTGCTTGAGGGCAGGGACTGGCTCTTCTTTTTCTTCATCAAAATCTGGCATTCAGTTGATGCTCAACAAATTCGTGCTCAATCAAGTCTGTGGCAGTTTTTCAAGCTTGTGTTTTAAAGGCCACCTCACCTGCGTTCCAAGGCAACCTTAAGTGGGGCCCAATCGTAGCCAGCTCAGGGGCTGTGCTGCTGAGGGTGGGGGCCCAGAGCCCTGTCCCCCGGGTTGGCCCTCCCTCACCCTTGCCCCCACCTCTTTGGAGCACAGGAGCAAGTCCCTCACCCCCTCAAAAAAAACCCCGAAAAACAAAACACTAGATCGTCCCCCCTTCATTTCACAGGGTGGAGCAGAGCTTCACAGACGGGCAAGCTGGTGGAAAGAGCTAGGCCTAGCACCCAGGCCAAGGGAGGCTGGCCCAGAGCCCTTGGCAGCTAGGCCTCCTCTCAACCCTGTCCCAGCTCCCCAGTTGGGGCTCGGTCCTTTCTGGAATAGTCCCTAAAGCCATCCTCGAGGCTAGGTCTGCTCTTGCTGTCGTCCAGAGCTCCCAACCTCCAAGTCCTGCCCTCTACCCAGCAGCCCCCTAACTGCTCCCCTGGCCCCACACGGCTGATGCTCAGGCCTCAAATAGATCTCTCACTCCCGTGTCCTGCTTTCTTGACTTTTACAAAACAACGACAGCTGTGCCACTTCTGAGCATCTGCTGTGTGCTGGGTGCAGCCCTAGGCCGCTTTCCTGCCAGGCGGACACTTTGGCCCCCATCTTGCAGATGAATGCTAAAGGTCAAGCAGTTCAGGCAGCAGAGCCGGGATTTCAACCCAGGTTCTGAGTGACTCGAGGGACTCCACAGTTGTCACATGGCCAGGCTGCTTCCACACCTTTCTTTTGGTCCCTGAGCCTTCTGAGGGTAGGGAATACCCTGCCTGCTCCCCTGCCCTGGGTCTTCAGAACTCAGCACTAAAGACATCCCTAATTCCCTCAATGCAGACTCACTGGCTTGATCACACCCCACTCCCCATCTCCCAAAGGACCTGATCCCATCCACCTGCCTGAGATACTACACACAGTGTGTCTGTGAAGAGAACCCAGAGGACAAATGCCATTTAGTGTCCCACTGAGTCTGGGATTAGAACCCAGTTCTGCCACTAGACAGCTGTGTGACTCTGGGCAAGTTACTTAACCTCTCTGCGCCTCAGTTTCCTTCTCCCTCAGATGAGAATAACAATAGAGAAGTTGGTTCCCATCTCTGGGCCTCAGGTTCCTCTTCTATAAAAGCAAGTCTGGATAATCTATTTCTAAATTCCCATTTAGCTCAGCAGGTCTCAGACCCCTAGGTGCCAGGAGTGGGATTTGCCCCTTCTCCTCCCCTACCCAGAGTGGGAAACAGTCCTACCCAGGTTCCCACCCCACAAGGAAGCACGCCTCCGCAGCCCTATAGTCTGGGGTGAATCCTCCTCATCCCCCAGAAGTAAGAGGACATGTTTGGCAATCAGGGGCTGCTGGCAAATACAAGTTTGGGTCAGGAGGAGAGAGAGAGAGAGGGAGAGCGAGAATGAGAGAGAGAGAGAGAGAGAGAGAGAGAGAGAGAGAGAGAGAGAGAGAGAGAGAGAGAGACAGGAGAGAAAAAAGCCCGCTTCAAGGCCAGCTCCCCCCCTGGCTGGAAACCTCTGTATGTGAGGATGAAGGGAACAGAGCTGAGGCAAAGACTGGCCTCTGATGGAGCATGTGGTGCCCACTTTGAACGGTGGCCTTTGTGCCTGCCTTTTCAGGGCGGCCTCAGGACAACGGGGGCCAGACACACAGGGGAGGACAATGACAGGGACATTGCTGCCGCTTTGCATTCCCTTTGAAGTAGCTCTGCCCTGGCCCCCCGCCGCTCCAAAAAGAATGCTTTTGTTGCCCGCTCCAAAGATGCTGTAAGATGCAGCAGAAAGTAACCAGAGGGGATCCGCTCGATCAAAAAAAAATTAAAGATAAGAAACAAATCAAGCCAGCCACGTGGGGGCTGACGGCAGCTTTGAACTCTGAGAGGAAAAGGGACATTGTCATCCAACCCTTTCTCTCCCCAGGGCGAGTGACTGACTTCAGGGGGGCAGTCTCAACGGGAGCAGAGGCGTGGTGGGGGGCAGCTGGGAGCCTGGGTGGGGATCCCTAGCCTGCTGGGGTCTCCTAAAAGGCCTCCAAAGCTGGAGCTGGGACTCTGAAAGCCGAAATCCACCCAAGAGCTTGTGCTTGGGCAGAAAAACGCTGGAGGCAAAACCAAAATAACAGTACTGTTTACTGAGTTTGGTGTGTGCCAGGCTTGGGGCTAAGTGCTTGCTTTATTGCCTGTATGATGATATTAAAAATGCTTCACTATGAATCATGCGATGAATGTGTGTGCACAAGATAACTCTACATCCTGGAGGTGGCTGTTAGCATCAGAATGACCTAAATCAGGAGTCCACACTGCTGAGTTCAGGGCTGCAGGGAGCAGGCGAGCAGGTGGAGCGCTACGAAGTTCCAGGGGCAGTCGTTCGTTAGTACTGTGGTTTTGTCACGGTACCTCTGGAGTTGTGCAGTGTACAACCTGTGCATCTGCACACGGTGTCCCTGCCAGGGATGGTTAAGTAATATATGAAGGGTCCTCATTCACGAATTTACACCTTCAAATGTTGTTATCAAAATCAACATCAAGAATTTGGTTATTAGAATGAGGGTTGATAGAAGCAGGTTTTTGGTGTTTTTTTTTTTTCCATTTGTGACATGAATGGAATTCAAGACAGGTGGTTGGTTGGTGAGGTTGGTTAGGCCCCATCCCCTGTGAGAATGAGCTGTAAGGACCTGGGAAGCCTGGCAGTCTACCACCAGATCAGCACATGTCTGGCTCATTGTAAGGACTCAATCATTGTTATAATCCCCCCCATTCTGCTGCTGAGGAAGCTGAGGCTCAGACAGGTGAAGTAATTTGCCCAAGCACACACAGCTTGGGCTCTCAAGCTCTGGCTTCTCCGGACCCTCTTTCAAGTGGGCAGTAACTTGGTCAAATCATGACTTTATGAGCCATCCCCTTGGGCCACATGTGCCAAGGCCCCCACTCGACAGTGGCAGGTGCGCCGAGGATCAGGGGAGTTCTTCATGCCTGCCGTACCCTGGAGTGGCCCCCCGGGCTCTTTTCCCAGAAGGTGTTCAGAGGGGAAGGACCGAAGGAGATCTTGGATTGGCGGACGATCCTGTGGGTCCCTTGTTATCAGTTCTGAGCACCCAGCCCCACTTTTTCATGGTATCTGGGACCAGCACCTGGGCTCTTCTTCAGGGGACTCCTGAGGTGGGGTGCAGCTCTCTTTGTCTACTTTGTGGAGAGTCTGAAGTGTCGGGGCCGTAACACGCCCACACGGTGCGGGTGTATGAAAGTTCCCCTGCCCCTGCAGAGCCCCCTGCGGGGTCAGGGGGAAGCGGCCCTCTTTGGGCTTTGCCTGAGACCACACCTTGCTTGGTCCTACTTCTGAGATCACACCCTACTTGCCCCATTCCCTCTCCAGTCTCCCCTGGGAGTACTTCCTGATCAGGCCGCCTGCTCCTGAATCCCCACCTCAGGCTCTTTTCCTGGGTGGGAGTGCTGACCTTAGACCGCTGCACCCACAGAAAGCCCGCTTGGCAGGAGAAGGCCCAGCATGCAGCTCGGCTTCACCAAGGTGAGGCTGTCCCCTAGGGGATGAGAATGCCACGTGTGCTTGGGGAAAGTGGCAGGAAGCCATGGCTCTCTTTTGAGGGACGGCTAGGAGGACCCACTGTCTTGGATGCCTTCCCTGATCCCCTCACTGATCATCTCGGGGGACCCCTGAATCTCCCCCCAGCTAGTGAGCGGCTGTTATGACTTGAACGCAAGTCTTTTGTCACAAGTCTATGGCTTAAAAACACACATCACGCCCTCCCCCTACACACTCACATCACATTTATTGTCTGCAGGCCCTGTGCTTGGAACTTTTCCAAGTATCTCATCTTCCAAGTTCCTTCCCACTGCCCCACAGGTGACCAATGGGCTGAGAGAGACACACAGGCCACGTGAGGGACAGAGGCTGTGAGCTGGCAGGAAGCAGGGGATGGAGAGGAAGGGAGAGAGGATCTGACAGCCCGAGATTATGACCCCAGGGGTTCAGGGCTTTTCCATCTGTCGGTCTGTCTGCCAGCGTCTCTGGGTAACCAGCGCCTTTGATCCGCTGACAACCCTGGCCTCCTGGACAGGCATCCAGCCTCAACCCCTGGGGTCGCCTCTTCATGGCCCCTGTGCATTCCAAGGCGTCCTTAGTGGCTCTCAAAGCCAAAGGCCAGGTTATCCTCAGGTCCTGGGCACTAGGTAGCCCACAGGTTGGCATGGGTAGGCAGCCCGTGCCCCTACCACCCCATCCTGTCGGTGGCACTCGTGATCTCAGACACCTCCTTGAACCCTTGAGGACTATAGCCCAGCCCCTGAGTTACCTACTGAGTCCAAGCTCCCCACCAGGCAGAGCAAGGGCCTGAGAGGTACCCTCCTCATCTACTGGCTCCAGGGTGTGCAGTGTGCTAAGTAATGTGCTAGGCACTGCAGCGGGAGAAAAACACAGGGCCAGCTCACTGAACTCAGGGGCATGGGGCCCAAGGATACAGGCCTGGTAGGCCCCAAGCAGCTAGGAGCAACTAACTGGGTGCCAGTGGCCAGTGTGCTGAGTCAGACCGGTAAGAACGCAGCAGAGGGAGAGGAAGCCTGTTTTCAGCAGGTCAGGAGGGCTTCCTGGAGGAGGGGGCACGAATTGAGCTTTGATTCCTGGAGCCAGGGGGCTATAAATAGAATCAGGCAACCGTCGCTGCCTTTACCAGGCTCTTGCTCCAGCCTGGCCTTGTGTTTGACCTGCCTATTTCCCATAACTTTGCAAGGGCAATCTTGTCCTTTGTTGATTCTAGATGAGAAAACTGAGGCACAGAGAGGTTACAGAGCCACACAGCTGGTGACGTAGAGTCCAGGTTGGAGCTGTCAGTCTGTGGGGGACACACAGACCCTGCAAAGAATAAATCACTGTCACTCAAGGTCATATGTTCTCAGTGGGAGGGAAGCACCATATGGGCTTGGGATGGGGACTGCCAGAGGTGAGGATGGCTTCACAAAGGAGGACACTTTTGAATTGGGCTCTAGCAGGATGAGTAGGAGTTTGTGAAGAGTAAAGGCGGGCATTTCAGGCAGAGAACACAAGTGCTAAAGCCATGGAGGTGAGAGAGAGCCAGGAGGAGCTGTGACTGGTTTGGGTGTGGCTGGGAGCCGGGCTGGAGGGAGACAGAGCTGGGGACAGCATGAAGCGCATAGCATGCACTCAAAAATTGTTTATTGAAGGGATGAACGAATGAACGAACAAATGCATTGTATCCCCAGGGTGTTTCGTATATAGTAAGGGTTCAATAAATATTCGTTAGGCGAATCAATGAAGGAACAAAACCGTGTATCCTCTGCCGGGCACAGTGCTTGGCATGTAGCAGGCACTCAACTATTTGCTGAATGAACGCATGAATTAGTGAAGTGGTGATGTAATGGAATCAGGGGGGGAGATGACCGCCTCTCACAGCTCGGACAGCCTGTGACAGTGCCATTCAATCCCTGCCGCCCCTGCCCCCATTGGTGCGCGCTCTAACGCAGAGCAGATGGCGGGGCGGCGGCAGCCGGGCCTGATTAGGGCCCCTCCCGCCGGCGGCCGCTGGCCCTTTGAAGTGAGCCGCTGCCGGGCCGCTCCGGCCGCCTGGCCGTCCCTGCCGCCAGGCCGTCGGTCCGGGGCTGGCGGCGGGGCTGGCGGCGCGTGTTTATCCAGGTGCGGGCTGGGGGCTGGGCGCGGGGGTCCTCTTTCTTCCCGGCCCATCTGGGACTTCAAAGAGCAGCGCAGGCTCAAAGGCGGCCTCGGGTGGGTGGGGGCGGGGCGGCTTCCTGCGCTCAGCCGGGTCCCATGCCAGCGGGGGTCCCTGCGTGCACCGCTGTCCCCCGTTCCACCCGCAGGAGAGCACTTGATTGAGCGCCTACTGAGTGCCAGGTGCTGTGCTCCCGCAGCTGTTGTGTGTATGATCTCCTGACCTCTCACTGTCTCCACAGACACAGGCAATGCAATGCTCCCCATTTTACAGGTAAGGAAACTGAGGCCCAGGAAGGTGAAAGACTTGCCCAATACCTCTAGGGCCACCTGATGCACGGGGCCTCTCCGCATCCCTGGCTTTAGGAGCAGCCCTCTTCCAGCTCTACCTGAGGCTCAACCTCCCAGCCGTGGGGATAATGGTTACAGTTGGTTATAAAAGCAGTGGCTGACATGTCTTGGGCACCTACCATGTGCCAGGTGTGTGGCAGGCGGTTGGCTCCAGAGTTCTCTCTCTGCCCATCAGATTCTATTCTACTTCCTCCAAAGAGCCTTGTCAGGTAGCCAGGGCTCGGGGCTCTTTCCATCAGCAGAACAGCCAACAGAGCTTGCTTATCTACACCCTCCATCCACCTCACCTTGCTACCCAGGCACCAGTAACACTGGCATCACAGGGGATATTGTTAGGAACAGAATCTCAGGCCCTTCCCCAGGCTCGCAGAATGAAATCTGGATTTTAAAAGATCCCCAGTGCATTGAAGTTTGAGGAGCACTGGACTGTAAGGACATTTTGGCTAAAAGCCTGCTATTGTCCCTGTGTGGGAACCTGTCTTTGGGAAGCCGTACCTCCCTCATCAGACTGGGAGCTCCTCACGGCAAGAGCTGTGCCATCTCCGTCAGACTAGAAGTGTTTCTGGGGCAGTGGCTATGCTTCCCCCAACAGACTGGGATCTCCCCAAGGACGGGTGTGCGTCCTCCGCACCAAACTGGGAACTTAGCAGGAGCAGAGATGGCCTTTGGTCCTAGACCAGGAGGTTACCTAAAGCTTGTGGTGCCTCCCCCTTTTGACTAGGAGCCTCTGGGGTCCCCTATGAAACTTGGCTGTCTTTGGGGTCAAGAGCCACCTGCGAGGAGAGGTGTCTGGTGTCCATGCTCTCCCAGAGGATGGAGAAGCCCAGAGTGGAGGTGTGCCTGCTCCCTGGGATCCTCATGACCCCCTTCCTGGCCCAGGATATGCCTATTAGAGGGTCCTGGGAAGAGGGGCGAGGGGAGAGGGCAGATGCCACAGTGGGACCATGTGTGCTGCCTGACACCAGGCCTCTCTAGGCAAACATTTGTCCTTGTGTGTCACCAAGGGACCATTCAGGCGGCAGTAAGCCCGCAAGCTGGTGCAGGAGTGAGCCTGCTGGCAACAGGAGGGTATTTTTAGAGCTTTGACTGACAGCCCTTTATTAAGCTGTGGCTGCCTCTGCCCTGGCCTCTAGCCCCTTCTGGCCTAGACAAAAAAGAAAGCACATTGTCATTTTGTTAAGAAGAGGGCCCTGGCCGCCCCTCCATGGTCCCTCGCCAACTGGACAGGTTATTTCTCGCTGTGTCTGGGGTCCAGGCATCCCTGCTGGCACTCCCAGCGTGCCCCGCAGCCTGACCCTTCACACATCTGGCAGTGATAAATGGCTTCAGCATCACTGCCATCACCTTGCACCCTCTGATCCTGCTCACTTTGTTCTCCCTTTAGAGCCAGTGGGCGGGTGTTGGGGGCGCCTCTCTTCTTCCCCTTCTCCATCAGCCGTCTCCTGGATACTTGCAGGCCTGTGCTCTGATACCACTTGAAAGGGACTGCGACACTCAGTTATCTGGTCTAGGAAGTCCGGCCATGAGTTGTCTGTGTAACTGGTGGAGTGCACGGGGCAGGAGTGCATGTCTGCGTGTGGATGTGTGTGTGCACGCCTGTGTGTGCCTGTGTATGCTCGTGTGGATGTGTGTAGATTTGGGGATGTGTTAACATGTGTGCCTTTTAATTGCTATAGCTTTATAATTTATTTTGATCTCCAGTAGGGCAAGACCACCCTATTCCCACCCCACACAAACATTCTCTGTTCTTTAAAAAAATTTTTTTTGATGACCCAGTAGTTCTACTCTTAGGAATATGCCCAACAAATTTGTGCATAAATGTGGATCAAAGGACAAATACCAGAATGCTATTTGTAAATGCCTGTGAACAGTAGAATGGACAAATATATGCCGAGATGGTTGTACACTGGGCTAGCACACAGAAATGAGAATAAATGATTAACTCAGACAACAATATGGATGAATTGCACAATCACGATATTGCGTGAAAGAAGCCAGATAGATACAAAAGAGTACGTATAGTGTGATTCCACGTATAGAAAGTTAAAAAATAGGCAAAGCTAGTCGATTAAGACACAGGTCAGGAGGGTGGTTACCCTTAAAGGTGATATTGATAAGAATCAGCTTATCGAGTTCCATGAGAAATTCTGTTTGGGTCTTGGTTGGAATTGCATTATATTATAGAAAAATTTGGGAAGATTTGCCCTCTTGATGACACCGGTTCTTTTTCTCCATGAATGTGGTATATCTTCACTTATTCAGATTGCTTACATCTCCTCCTAAAGGTTTATGATTTCCTCCAGAGTCCTGTGGGTCTCTGGTTGGGTTTATTCCAGAGTACCTTGTGTGTTGTTGTTATTGTGAAGGGCATATTTTTTTCTCTTATGTTTTCAAATCTTTTCTAACTGTCGTAAAATATCCATAACAAAGTTTGCCATTTTCCCCCCTTTAAAGTGTCCAGTTCAGTGGTATTAAGTCCCTTCACATTGCTGTGTAATCATCACCACCATCCATCTCCAGAGTGTTGTCATCTCCCCAAGCTGAGAGTCTGTACCCACTAAACACTATGCCCACCCCCGTCTCCTCCAGCCCCTGGAAACCGCTGTTGTATTTTCTGTCTCTGTGAATTTACCTATTATATGTATCTCATATAAGTAGAGTCAGACAATGTTTGCCCTTTTGTGACTGGCTTATTGCACTTAGCATAAAGTCTTTAGGATTCATCCACGTTATAGCATGTGTCACAGCCTCATTTCTTTTTAACGGCTGAATGGCTCAGTTGTATGGATAGACCGCATTTTGTTTATCCATTCGTTGATGGATATTTGGGTTGTTCCCACCTTTTGGCCATTGTGAATAATGCTGCTATAAACAGTGCTGTGCACGTATTTTCCCGCTTTCCATTATTCTGGGTCTATACCCAGAGGTGGAATTGCTGGCTCATGTGGTAATACTGCGTTTAATTTTTGAGGCCCTGCCTCACTGTTTCCCATAGTGGTGGTGCCATTTCACTTCAAATTCGTTTTGCTGGTGTGCAGGCAAGCTGGTGGGCTTTTGAAAGTTGGTCTTGCTCTTGTGTGCACATTCCTGAGTGTGCGCATGCATAGGGTGTGTGTGTGTGTGTGTGTAGCAGTCACTCTAACAAGAGCATGACCTCCAGAATGCCGCTGGCTGCTCGTCACAGAAACCCCACCTCAAGCTGGTATAGAGTGCCAAGAGCTTCATTACTGCCTCCAGCCAGGTCGGGAGGGCTCTGGCCTTGGTAATCAGCTGCTCAACGGTATCTTTCCAAGATGACTGACTGCCTGTGACTAGAGGGGCACAGGCTTTTGGGCCATGTCCAGCAGGACAGAGCAAGCTAGGACTCAGCATCGCCTAAGGCTTTCTTTGTTTGCAAGCAAGTGGCTGCAGTAGGCCGAAGGCAGGCCTCTGAAGGAAGTCGCAGGTGCAGGCCATTGGAAGCAACGCTCGCAGGAGCCGGAGGTGGGGCTGGCGGCACAGAAAGGTGAAAGGCACCCAGAGGCACTGCAGAGCACTGCCATGGTCGTGCTGGTTAACTCAGACTCCTGCTCTCTGTCTGCAGGCTCAGGCTGGCTGTTTTCACCTGTACAAAGGTCACAGTGGCAGCTCCTGGGTTCCCTCCAAACGAGACAATATCTGGCCCGCGAGAGGGATTATCTCTTCCTTACATCTCATCAGCGAGAAAGCTTCTCACGGAAGCCCTAGCCTACTCTCCCTCAGGCCTCGCTGGCCACAATTGCATCTCACGCGGATCATGAGGTCCAGGGGAAGGATCTCCCCATGGCTGGTGAGACGAACCTCACTCGTCTGGGAGAACACCTTCCCTGGGCTTGTGGCAACATGGGGGAGGGTGGACGCCTGCTGAGGTGGAGGTGGGAAGCAAGGAGCCCAGCGTCTGAGCCTTTGCTTCCAAATGCCCTGTTCTGACCTCCACCCCCCCTCCCCCCACTTGCTCTTTGGGTCAGAGAGTGTGCAGGGTGGTGCACGTGAGTGCTGGGGTCACAGTCTAGGACAACTTCCTGTGGGAAGTGGAACTCGGCCTTACAGGAGGGAGAGAAGGGGCGGATTCCCGGACTGCGGGGAAATGTATTCAAAGGGTGCACTGAGAATGAGCAGAGGTGGCCCCACATCCAGCAGGGAAAATGCTGGCTGCACCAGGGGTGTCTTCCGTCTGTACATTTCTCAGGTGGAGGAGCAGGCCATGCAGTTCAAGTCTGAATTCAGTGATTCTTTCATTCATTCAACAGATACATTTTGAGCACCTCCTCTATGCCGGTCCCTGTGCCAAGCTGCACACGCACCCAGCCCGGGGCCGGCAGGCTTGGATGGAGAAGCCGGCGGCTTCCCCTGCCCAAAGGTCAGCCAGCAAGTCGGTGAGAGGTAGCGTGGGTAAGCTGCCTCAGGGCCTGGGTCCTTGCGCTGACCTTTGGGGTTTAAAAAATACGACCGCTGCTTTGCTCCCACCTTCCAGATCTCACACATAGGTCTGTTTTCGGCAGCACTAACTCAGAACCATACGTGGTTCCAGCTTAGCTCAGCTGACGTGGTGCCAGGCATCGCAGACACTAAGGGGCAGCACCAGAATGCAGGCTTTCTTGTGCCAGAGCCCAAACAGTGTGGTTCTCACCTGTTCAGTCAGAGTAGGTGGGGAAGGGGCTGATGGAGGTGGGGGGTTGTGCCCACCAATGTGACTTTGGGGCGGTCTGTTAATCTAAGTGGGTGAAGTGAGCTGGTGCATTGCTGGGGAGTGGTGGAGACCATAGCAAAATGAATGCAAGGCCCGTCTAAAGGGGGTGCCCACTCTCACCTCCAGCCAACTGCTGGCATTCGGGAATGTGGGCATGGTGCGGTCAGATACTCTGATTTTTTCTCATTATAAGCTGGAGATATTAAACTTGGAGTGTGTGTGTGTGTGTGTGTGTGTGTGTGTGTGTGTAAATTTTGCCAACTTGAATGTGTTGGCAACCAATTTGAATTTTTTTTAGACATCACTGTGCAAGTCAAACAAAACCTGGCTGGGGATTGGATTTGACCTCTGGGCTCCCAGTTTGTGGCCTGCGACCCTGGGGACTCCTAGGGTCCTTCCTATTCCGGCAAATTCTCCCCAGCATGGAGGCTTAGCTCTTGAGCTGCTGGCTGAAGGAGACCGGGAGGCAGCCCCACCCCGGCTGCAGCCCCCACACCAGGATGCCCCGCGCTTGCTCCCTTTCTCCTGGATTTTACCCACATCTCAATGGGGGGCATGTCCTGACAAGACTCAGGCGGACAGAAAGGCTCGATCGGATTCGAGGTGAGGACTGGGTCGTCCGCACCCACTCCTTGTGCTTCTAGCCCCCTCTTTCTTGCATCCGCCAGTGAGTGCCTCATTCTCTTGCACTACAGAAGATAGATTTTATCCTCCAATATGAAAACATTTTATGTTTACATCTGCACATTCATAAATACAAAAATGTACTCATGGAAACCATATGCACACACACATACTCGTAGGCACAGTTGATAGGCGTCCTGTTAGAGGGTCTTCTCAATTGCTGTTTATGTTACCAACATGAGATGCTACGTGTGCTTGTCTGCGTTTCGCTTTTCTCTGACGTTCAGGAAACCCTTTGGTTTAGCTGTAATTCATTCTTGGTACAGGCTGAGTCGCAGTCTAGGGTGGGCGGGGCCGTACTTAGTCATTTCCCTCTGCTGGACACTCAGCCTGCGGACTCGTTAAGGTGAGCTAAGCTGTGCCGTGGCCACGTGGAAGCCCTGACACTGGAGCCTCTTCACACAACAAGAGTTTACTTCTTGTTCCTGTCCCAGGGCCCTGTGGTTGGGCAGCCCTCGGTGGTGTTCTCCAGGCAGGGACTCGGGCACCGGGCTCCTTGCAGCTCCGTCATGGGGTCTCCAGCTCCATCCCAGAGAAGACAGGAAGGAGCATCACGCAGTGCGCTTTGTGGCCACGCATCTGTTCTTCCCCCAGCCCATTGGCCAGAGCCCAGTCACATGATCACAACCAAGCTGCAAGGGAGGCTGGGAAGCAAGGTCTTCTCTGTGTGCCAGTCTCTGCCATGCTTTGCATTTTTTTCCATTATGAATAATAATTCAATAAACATATTTTGTCATTTGTCCTTAGCCTGTGGTAGTTTAATTTCTATCAGATTTCCAGGGTTAAGATTGCTGGGTTCAAGGAAATAGAGACACATTTTTAAATGCCAAATTTTAATGTAACTCTTGAAGTTTTAATGGGTGTTGCCGGATTTCTTCTCAAAAAGACTGTAATGATTTACATTTTCAGCAACCACATATGAATGCAGCCTTTCCCTAAACCCCTGCCAGCAATTGCGTTATTGTTCTTTTACATTTCCCTCCGTGATATCTCCTTGTCGGTTTAATTTGCATTTCCCTGACCACTAATGAGTGTGAGCATCTTTTCATTTGTTTGTGGCCATTTGCCTCCATGCTTTTGTGAATTGCCTATTCATGTCTTTTGCCATCATTTCTTTTGGGTTGTTTGCCCTTTTCTCTTCAATTTGTAAGAGTCCTTTGTATATCATAGATGGTAACCCTTTGTTCTCTGCATCACAAATATTTTTTCCAAATTTAGTATTTGCCTATTAACTTTGCTTATGGTATCATTTGCCTTGCCCAAGATGAACATTTTCATGTAGTCAAGTCTTTTAAATTTCTATATTCTGGGTTTGCATTCTGGAAGGCCTTTTAAGAAGCTCCTTCCCTTTGAGGGCTATGAACTTGAAGAGGCTCTCCCCTCTTCTGGGTAGTTGCAGCCACGCTGCTGCTTCTGGCCATGTGAGGACTAAGGGCCCAGATCCGATTCATGCAAAACGTGCCAGGCCTTTGGTAGCTGAGCCATCTGGCTCACACTAATGAAGGCCAGGAGGCACTGTGAACCTGCAGGGGCCGTGGGCGTGGACTCTTAGAGCCTGGCTACCAGAACTGGTTCTGAGTTACCTCTGTGACTTTGGCCGAGTCACTTGGCTTCTTTGGCCCTCGGGTGCCCCACCTGTAACGGGGCATAAGCCTTGCCTTATCGACTTCCTAGAGTACCGTGAATCTCCGGTGATAAAACGGAGTTCAGGCACTCTGCAGGCTTTGAAACACGGTACAGAGGCTGAGATACAAAAATGAGATGAGTGACAATTTCTGAGTCTTGTCAGTGAGAGACTTGATACTCATCATCTCATTTAATCCTCAGCAATCCTAAGGCATAGGCATCGTTACCGTCTTCTTACAAATAAAGAAGCAGAGGCACAGAGGTGGTAAACTAAATGCTCAGAGATACACAGCAGAGAAGCTGCAAAGCAAAGAATTCAGCATCTGAGTCATTTCTAACCTCTGTGTGTGTGTGTGTGTGTGTGTGTGTGATAGGCTGGTGAGAACTTTAAAGTATTTTAGAGAAAGACCATGCAGAGCTTGAAGGTTAATGTGAAAAGCGTGGGAAACTTTGTAAAACACACTGGGTGTTTCCTAGGAGGACCACTTTCCTGACGTTCAAGGGTATTAAAACCTGTCTAAGTGGACAAGGGTGGACTCAAGACAGGGGCAGGATAGGAACACCAGGCCTCTGGTATAAAATTGTCCCAGGAGGGGGCGAGCAGGCCCAGGGGCTGGCCCCTGTGCGGAAGGAGTGGAGGACCGGCCGTGAGAGACTCTAAGGCACCACGATTCTGGGGCTCATGGGGCTGAGCTGGTTCTGAGGGGCCACAGTGGGGGCAAGGGCTCTGCTGGGCTCACACTGGGCTGTGGCCTAAATACCTGAAGAGTGAGAGCAAGGATGGTATGAGCCGCAGCTGCCTGCTTCCACAGACTCTAAACCCCTGCGTTGCGATGACAATGTACTCCCAGTTCACATCCACATAAACAAAATGGGGAATTCACTGCCTTTCCTATAATTAAAAAGTCTGTGGGAGTATTTGCTTCAGGTACGGCTGGATTCAATTGCTTACAGGATGTCATTGGGTCTCTCTCCCTCTCTCCCTGTCTCCCTCCCTCCCTCCCTCCCCCACTCTCTCTGGCACCCTGCATCTTTTTTTAAAGCTTTCTTCAATTTGGCCTCATTCTCAAGCAGACTCTCCCCCATGAGGTGGCAGGCATGGTCCCTAACAGCTCCAGGCTGACATCCTACCAGCTTAGTATCCCAGTCAGTGCAAAGCAAATACCCATGTCCCAATAATTCCATCCAGGCTCATTGGCGCGCCATCAGTCACATGACCAACCCTGAACCAATCACTGTGGCCAGGAGATGAACACCCTGATTGGCTAGCCTAGATCATGGGCTAGCCCTAGACCTACAGGTGGCTGAGGTTGTTTCCCCAAAGAAACTGTAAGTTACTGGAATGATGGTTGTTGTCCAAGTAAAACTAAGAGGTATCCACCTGCACTGACTCCATACCTTTGGCTTTCCCTGGTTTTGGGGACCAGGCAGAGCCGGTAGTTCTGAGTCCGTAAGTGACACCCTTATAGGAGGGATCCAAGGCTCCCACTTCCTGAGACTCACCCTGAGCAGGGCTGTGAGAGGATGGAGCAGAGGAAAACCAACCATCCCTCCCCTCTGGGGCTGCTGGGGCTGAATTTCTGGCTGAGCTCCTCTTAGAAGACTGGATCACAAAGCTCGGGAAATGCGTGTTTGGGATGGAAACACAGACACGCAGTTAATTATGGCGTCCTGTTCGGCGCCACCCTAATTAAGGCAGTTCCCTGGTGGAGGCCAAGATTTAATGCTCTCTCTTTTATAGTACTTGGTGGCAAGTGGGCGGCCCTGTTGTCTCCCCTCCCTCTGATGCTTCCCGTCTGGCTGGTGGAGGGTGGGGTGGAGAGGGCAGCCTGCTGGCTGGCAGGCAAAGGCAAAAGGCTGTCTAGGCCCCAGGGAACGACATAGCTGCCCTCCCAGGACAGGGGACAGGACAGGTGGGGGTCAGTGTAAGGGGTAGTAATGTTAATCCTGGCTCTCTCCTTCTCGGAGGGGGTGGGTGGGGTGGGAGTATCCCACTTGGAAGAGAAGTGTTAGGACTCTCTTGGCTCTGGGGCCTTCCAGGAAGTGGGAACTGGCCCCCAGAGGGCACTGGTGACATGGCTGGCCAGGAGCACAATCAGCTCCCGATGTCTGGCTTCATGACCTCCCTGATGCAAATAAAATAGGGAGGGCGTCTCTGCTGCCAAAAAGTATATTAAAAGCACCGTGGAATTTCTTTTGAAACCAACAGAATTTCTCTCTACTATCCACAATATAGAACTGTCCAGTCCACTGTGATAGAATAATTCACTGGATCACAGAACTGGCAGGGATATAAAAATCCTTTCCTATTATGGGTGAAGACGTCGAGGCCCAGAGAAGTGATCTTGCCTAGATCTCGGAGTGTGGTCGATTGGTACAGACGATAGCTGGCAAATAGATGTTATCTCGAGGGCCAATGCTGAGCGATCAGACCGTGGAGCTATGAAAGTCTGACTCTGAGGCCTTTATGTTGCTAAGTAGGGAACAGACTCTTGAGTGATTAGTGATGCCTACTATGTGCAATGGAGCAGGTGTGGTGGCACATGTGCCAAGTTTTTACCATCCCTGCCTAGATGTCAGAGGGATGTGTGGAGGTAGGCCCTGAAAGTAGGTTATCTTGGTGAGTTTAGGCTGGAGAGAGGGAGCTGAAAGTCAGACCCAGATTGGTGAGAGAGACATGAAATCCATGAAGCTCCTCAATGAACTGCCATCCAGCTGCCAGGAGACATTGAGGGTCAGGACTGCAAAATGGGAATTTCCAAGGTTTTTGACTTGAAGGAATCGGTCGATGAAGCTTGGGCCGTGTCTCTGTAGCCCCCAGAGCTGTGAGTCCCCTGGGCCTGCTCCTTTCCATAAGCGGATGTGGCTTAGGAGTCCTGGGGGCAGATCTCAGGACCTTCGGAAGAGCTGAGCCTGGGGTGGAGAGGTGCGTCTGGGATACTGGTCACAGGGCATATGGTGCGTGCGTTGAAGGGCCAGTGCTGGCAGCCTGAGCGTTGGGACGCCTAAGGTCTCCTCCTGCTTCTGCTGTCACTGCTGGGTCCCTGGAACAAGTGTCATTCCCCACTGAGCCTCATCTACACAGTGAATGAGGGTCCCAGTGGTCCCATGGTTTCTACAAGCTCTCACACTTGACCAGTCCAATCACGCACGTGCGTGCATGTGTGGGTGTGGTATAATACACACGAACCTTACCATTTTAACTATTGTTAAGTGTGCAGTTCTGTGGTATTAAATATAGTTATATTGTTGTGCAACCATTACCTTTATCCTTTTCCAGAACTTTTTCATCTTACCCAGCTGAAACTCTGTCCCCATTAAACACTAGCTCTCGGTTCTTAACCCCCTCTTCCTCAGCCCCTGGAAACCACCATTCTCCTTTCTGTGTCTGAGTTTTGATACTCCAGGAACCTCACATAAGTGGAATCACACAGTATTTGTCTTTTAGTGATTGGCTTATTTCACTTGGCATTATGTCTTCGAGGTTTATCCATGGTGTAGTATGTGTCAGAATTTCTTTCTTTTTAAGGGCTGAATAATATTCCATTGTATGGACAGACCATATTTTGTTTATCTGTTCACCTGTTGAAGGACACTTGGGTCACTTCCACATTTGGCTCCTGTGAATAATGCTGCTGTGAATTTCGGTGTATAAATATGCTTTGAGTCCCTGCATTCACTTCTCTT
>NW_017731354.1:5476751-5477811 GCF_001890085.2 Hipposideros armiger
GTGAGGAAAACGATCCTTTTTTGAAGCGACTGATAACTGGTGATGAGAAGTGGATTGTTTACAAAAATGTGGTGGTCAAACGGGCTTGGTCCCGATGTGATGATTCGCCTCAAACAACATCGAAATCAGACATTCATCAGAGGAAGGTTATGCTTTCAGTGTGGTGGAATTTTAAAGGTGTCGTGTTTTTCGAGCTCCTACCAAGGAACCAAACAATCAATTCGAATGTGTACTGTCAGCAATTGGATAGTTTGAACGAATCCACATCCAGGAACGTCCAGAGCTTGTTAATTGTAAAGGAGTTGTGTTCCATCGCGACAATGCAAGACCACACACAAGTTTGATCACCCGTCAAAAATTATTGGAGCTTGAATGGGATGTGTTGCCACACCCACCATACTCACCTGACCCTGCACTGTCAGACTTGCACTTGTTTCGCTCCCTTCAAAATGCCTTGTGTGGTATAACGTTCAATTCAGATGAGGCTGTAAATCAGCACCTTGTTCAGTTTTTTGCAAATAAAGACAGGTCCTTCTATGAATGAGGAATTGTGAAGCTCACTGAAAGATGGCAAAAGGTTATCAAACAAAAGGGGCAATATATCATTGATCTTTGTTCTTTATATAAATAAATGACCTTTGAAAAACATAGACAAAATACATCATGACTTTTCCAAACACCCAATAGTTAATTAATACATCCATCACCTCACATGGATATCTTTTTTTTTTTTCCTGGTGAGAATGCTCACAGCCTGCTTTCTTAGCAAATTTCAAGTATAATAATACATTATTGTCAACCAGAGCCACCATGCTCCACGTGAGATCCTCAGAACTTATTCGTCTTATAACTGGAGGTTTGTACCCTTGGACCAACTTCTCCCCATTTCCTCCACCCCAGCTCTCCACAACTACCATTCTACTTTCTATAAGTTTGACTTTTTTGCAGATTCCACATATAAGTGATATCATGTAGTACTTGTCTTTCTCTGTCTGGCTTAATTCACTTAGCATCATGCTGTCCAAGTTCATCCATGTTGTTGCAAAAGGCAGAATTTCTT
>NW_017731354.1:5479431-5480666 GCF_001890085.2 Hipposideros armiger
TCTGCTCCTGGTCCTTTGACCCTAGCCCTGTCCCCAGCCAGAGTGGCCCCAGCAATGGTTTGCGCTGCTCCTTTTGGTCATAAAGCTCTGGCTGCCAACTCTGTCATCTCATCTCTTAGCGCTGTGGTCCATCTAAGCTCCCCTGGGGACAAAGCTCAGGCTTTGGCATGGCCTCCACTGTACCTGTCCAGGTGGCAGAGGAGCAGCCCCAGCGTGTGGGGTTGATCTGATGGGGTCTACGGAGGCTCTGGCAGCTGCCTTGGGAAGGGGGGGTGGCAAGTAACACATAGAAGAGTGACCACCCTGTGAGGCAAAGTCAGAGTCAGGAGATGGAAGTTTCTCCTCTGTCCTCACTCCCACAGGCTCCCTGAATTGCGGCGCTGCCACGTGTCCTCTGTGGAGGTGGTCGCACAGAACACACTAGGTTTTTGCGGGAAGCTGGAGCCAGCTAGGTCGTGCTCACATTTGAGTTGTGCCTTCCCTCTGTCCCTCGGGGTTCCCTGGGAAGCAGTGTCTGAGATGGAGCTCAGTGTACAGGCAGTGTAATGAAGGGGTGCTCGTGGGGTTACTGCCTGTGGCCGGGCAGGAGAGAAGCAGTGCTGGGCAAAGGGAAACGTGTGTTGTGACATAGTCTCCATGGGAGTCCTGAACCTGGCAAGGCTCGTCCGAGGGGTCCTGAGTTGAGGGAGAGGTAAAGCCTTTGTCTGTGCTGGTCAGCCATGTCTCTGATGGGCCGTTCCAGGACAGGGGCAAGACCTTTGGTCACGGGACTTCAGGGAAGGCAGTTCCATCTGCCAGCAGCGCCCCCGGAGCTGGTGAAGTCAGGTCTTCACTTCTGAAGGGGGACCCACTCTGCCCTGCGTTCCTGCCTCACTTCCAGCATTAGCAGGGAAGCTTTGCCCCAGGCTTTGCTTCCTGGGGAATCTGGGTACAGACACCCACTAAACCACCACCGTCCCATTGGGGAGATCTTTGTAATAAGATACAAAATAAGCTATCAGCTGGCCTATGACATAACTTCCCTTAGGTCAGGTGATCGACTTTCATCCAATCATCTGTGGCCAGAGGGAGGGTGGGACAGACATCAGTCACCTGGGCTCCAGGGGCACGTCTGTCCCCTCTTCCCTCAACAAGGGCTTGTGAGCACAGCAGACCCCAGGACTGGCCCCTCCAGAGCAGCTGGTGCCTGTATTTGATGGGGGGAAGGGCGAGCAGGATGACTTGGATATGGTTTC
>NW_017731354.1:5481306-5490270 GCF_001890085.2 Hipposideros armiger
ATGATGGCTTTGTTAATGATGTCGCTGAACCCCAAAACTAACCCGCCCTACAAGAGCTCTGGGCTTGTAGTTAGAGGAGGTGGTTAGTATCCTTATGAGGGCTGCGGCCAAGACCCAGGTCTCTGAAGCCTGACTGCCTGCCACCTACTAGCTGTGTGACCCTGAGCAAGATGCTTCACCTCTCTTGCCTCAGTTTCCTCACCTGTAAAATGGACACAAAATAAGAGCCACCTCAACGGCTGCTGTGAGGTGTAAATGTGTTTGCATATGTGAAGGGCTTATAAGGGCCTGGCACTTAGGGAATGGGCTATAGGTGATGACTGTTATTTAGGTGGATCTAAGTTAACAGGTAGACAGAGCTGCATTACTCATAAGCCTTGGTTCATGACGTGCAACTGGTGTATTTATTAAAATAACAAACACCTGTAAACCCATCACTCAAGTCAAGACTCCCAAACTAGAACACTGCCAATTGGAGGTACTCTGCCATATGTGTTTCTCTTGAACTGGCCCCCTGACGACCACACCCCTTAGCCCCTCAGATGAGTACTGCCCTGAATCATATGTTTATTATTCATATAAATTTTCGTGTGTGTGTGTGTGTGTGTGTGTGTAGTTCTGTTGCATATAAATGTGCATCCAAACAACATATTGCTTTGTTTTGCCTGCGTTTGAGCATTATAAAAAGGGTACATACTGCATGGTCTTCTGGGAGTTTTTCTTTCCGTGAAGACTCTTTTATTTGGGGTTTGTGCTCCTCATTGCTGAAGGCAATCCAATCACATCATGCCTTCTCGAGGGAGAAAGAAAAAGCCCACTTTCAGCAAACAAGAAACAAAAGTTAGATGTTTCCTTTTCCCATTTCTTGTGCGTCATTTGGCTGTGGAGGCTCACTGGCCCTCCACACAGAGGGTCCTTCCAGAAACGCTTTCCTTCTGAATTAGGGTGCAAGGAGGTTCGCGTCCTGGCCTGGCTGCTGTGCCGGGCACAGGGTCCAGGTGGAAGGGACCGAGAGATGTGACTGCTCAGCGCCCCGGCCCATGCGGAGGGAGGCTGTGGCTCCCGTGGAATGTTTCTGATGCTTTTGAACCCCCACGGGGAATCATTTTCCCTTTTCCATCCCAAATATGGGCTGGGGCTCTGGAAGGCGTGGGAGAACTAATTTGAGGCGAGTGTAAATACTTCCATGCCAGTGGAACCCTGGCCAGCAGAATTCCAGGCCATCCGAGAAGCCTGCCAGCCTAGAGCTGGACTTTGGCTGGGACCCTCTGGTGTAGCTACTTTTAGCTGGGAACATTTTTTTCCCAGACTCTGCAAGGCCACACTTGAAGGATTACGATTTACTCAACAAAGACCCCGAAGTGACCAGGCACATTTCTATACCGAGTTGGCCATTTACATGCCTGCGTCCAAAATTTCCCCTTTCTGGGTGGTGGAACCAACCTACTTATTAAGACCCAGAGCTCAAGAGGCAAGTACACCTGGCTCTCCCCAAGGTCTATGTCTTATTGACTTTGGGCCAACTACCTAGCATGTCAGAGTCTGATTCCTCATCTGCAAAGTGGAGATAATATTACTACCTACCTTGAGAGTTGTGGTGAGGACCAAGTGAGATAATAATGCATATGAGAATGCTTGTATATGCTTGTGCTTGTACCCGTCAGTCCAGGCGAGGCTGTGCTGCAGTAACAAACATCCCCCGAGTTTCAGTGGCTTATCACAACAGAAGTTTATTTTTCACTCTTACAAAGTTTGCAGTAGGTCCAGGGCACATCTCAGGGCACCATAATCTGGCTCTACGATGTCCACAAGAAGCCTCTGTGTTCACTGTGGCAGAGAAAGAGATGAGCTAAAGTATTGGGAAGAATACTTTTGCTCTCAATGAATGGGCCAGAACTAAACCATGGCTCCATCTAATAGGAGGGCATTGGGGCGTATAGTTTTCTGTATGTCCAGGAAGGAAAAGTGAACCAGATACTGGGGAGCACTTGTAATGTCTGCCACAGTGTTCAATAAACATTAGCTTCCTGCCTTTATTTTCGAGCCTCAAAGAGTTTAGAACCTGTTCGGGTTGACAAGGCATAGATAGATGAAAAGATAAACAGATTTTCTTAATTCCTTGGGAGCAGGCAGTCCTTTGTATTTTGTAGAAGACTTTCTCAGCCTCATCTCCATAATCTCCTGCAGAGGATGTCTCCTCCTGGTGAGTGAGGAGTGGGAAGGTGGGAATAAAGTGTTGGGGACCTTCTCCGTAGCTGGACAGTCAAGTGTCAGCACCACGTGGCTCTGCAGAGGAACCCCTCTGCCCCAGGCCTCCGAGGAGGGCAGATCGTGAGGCTGGCGCCTCAGCAGTTCTTTGTGGACAGAAAGGAGGACATATGATATGCCAGGCCTCAAGCCAAATGTTGTATGTTGTCACTCACGTATTGTTAGCACCCTGATTTTACAGAGGAGGAAACTGAGGCTCAGAGAGAGGTGAACTGTCCTGCTGAAGGCATGCAGTTACGGCACAGGAGGGAGGGGACGGAGTGGGGAGTGGGACAGTCTCTGGCTTGAGGAGTGAGTCAGGGAGGCCCGGTCCTCCCTCATCCCTTCTGCTCACGCTATGTCTGAGCTGGCCAAACAGAGGAAGCTGTCTGCAAAATTCCAAACGTGACAGTGCGTGAGAAGCTCTTTGCAAAAATCAAGAGTGCTCGCAGGAGTTTCTCACAATTACAAAATCAGATTGAGCTTTTCAGTGGATAGTAGAAGCAGCCACTGGCCCCTTTTGGATGGAAGGGACTTGGGGAGGGAGCAGGGGATTCTGCAGACTGAGAGGGGGCCCTTCTCCATGTTGGAGCCTTAGGCTGGGATCAAAGCCTCCTCTACCTGTATGATAGGGAAACAGACCCAGAGGGGGGAAGGGTTTGTTCAGGGTCACACAAGCGGGAAGCAGCTGCACAGGTGAGAACTCAGGTGTCCTGATGCACTGTCCCTCCCTCAGCCCCCTCCCATGAGCCTGCAACATTACGAATAGGAAGGGAGCAGGGGAAGTGACACACTCACCACGCTTCAGTCCCCTAAAGTGTCCCATTTCCCATAAGGGTTATCAGTAATATGAGGTCATGGCATTTGTTAGGATTCTGATAAGATGGCAGAAAAATCAAGACCAAAAGGGATAAAGAGGGGACACCTTGTTTTCCGTGTTACCAACCGATGCACGGATGAAGCAAGCCTTCCCAGCCCCTCCCTGGCCCCCCCCCCAGGCTGGCCCTCCTGACACTGAACTAGCACCTGCTCCCTAGTGTGCACGTGATCTTGCTCCCCGAACCCTGAACTTGGTTTTGCCAGGAAGTGTGACTTGGAACGTTCAAAGGTGGACAGGCTGCTTGTCGGTGGAGGTGGGGGTGAGCTTCCCATCCTTGGGCATGCACAAGCTGAGGTTGGCGGGCCTGGCACCCTGCAGGGGTTGTCCCACTTGCATGCGACAGCCCTCCAGTTCGTGCTGTGTGCGCTGGTAGCTTCTTCTCTCCCTCTGCTCTCCCGCACTCCCTCGCGCTCTGACTTGTGCTTGGGTTTGGCCAATGGGAGGCACCAGCAGATCAGAAGGTGGCTTCTCGTCCTGCCAGGCCACAGCTCCTAGCTGGTGGCCTCTCCAGACACCACCCTCTTTGGTTCTGGTACCTGCTCTGTCCCCTTGTCCCTTCAGGCCCCCCACTGGTGCTCTTCTCAGGGTGCCCACCACCCTTTCTGGTTCCCTTTCCCCAGTAAATAGCCCCATCATAAACTCCCCTCCATGACCCTTCAGAAGATGCCATCTGTTTCCTGCCGGGACCTGGACTGAGACATACAGGAAGGATGGGACGTCAGCCTCCTGGACCTAGGCATTTCCAGGGGTCGCGGCTCCCAGGTCCCGCGGTTGTCTGGCCATCCCAGCGTTCCTGGCAGCCTGGCCCCTCCATGTGCCAGGCCTGTGCTGAGCTCCTGCCAGTCTTGTTTATTTATTGAACAACATGCAAGCACAGTTTCCTTTTGTGTTTAATGTGTCAGCGTTTCAGTGGATTCGGACTTCAAGGCTTGGATTTTGTTGACAATAATGAGATCACCCAGACAATTATCGTTTGATTTTTCAGTTTGCCAGAGAGGGGAAGATTAAAGAAAAGTTAAGAAGCTTTGGCTGTTTCCTGTTATCCATTTGCTGGGAGGGGTGGGGGTGGGGTTGAGGGGCTGGGAAGAAGAGAAAACCTAACTGCTTAAAAATGTCCACATCGGGAGACACTCAGGCTGCCTGCACCAAGCAGGCTTTGCTTGTGCATCATGGCACTCCCGTGGGATGACTCGAGAGGCTCCCAGAAGGCTCCTCTCTCCCCGGTACTTCCCCACCTCAGGCCGCAGCGTCTGAAATTCCATCAGCTCCGACATCCACTCCCCCAGTTCAAATCCTGGATTGAGAGACAGGAGATTGGAACTTAACAAACATTGATTGTTATCATTATTATTATTGATAGAATTACTATTATTGGTTTAGCTTAGCCACTAATTCATTGACATGGTTGGTGTCACGCCTCTGGCCTCAGCTTCCCCTCTGTGCAGTGAGGAATGACTAAATGAGATGATCCAAACCCACCTCAGCCCTGACGTTCACCGCCGATCACTCCCCCTTAATTTGTGTGTCTGGATGTTTCAGATGGGGAGACCCTGGGAAGAGGGTGTGAGGGTGCTGAAGGAGAGGAGGGTGCTGGAGGGGCAAGCAGGTACTGGAGCCCTCTTGTCATATCATGTGCTCCTGAATCCCTAGCCCTAGGAGGACAGGTGCCACTTGGGGGCTTTCAGAACATGTCCCATGAGTTCCCCAGAGAAGCAGGTGCTGGGGAGGGCAGGGCAAGCTGGAGGGTCTACGCCCTCCTTCCATCCCTCCATCTGGGGTTCCTAGAGAGGTCCCTCCTGTGAACTACCCCACTGACTGACAGAATATGGCTTTTATGCACGGAGAGACCATCCAGAAAATGACTCTACGTCTGGGAATGCGCTTACCACCCCTTCTACATCTCATCCCTTTCTACACCACCACAGAGACCCTCCCCCTGTAGTTCCACCTTTCCCACTGCTGATCACCTTCTCTCACCCCTGACCCCCCATTTCTAGCTCTGCCTGCTTCTGTGCCATTGCATCTCTGCCCCTCCTCCCAGGTTGGCACTGTATCAGTCTCTACAGGTGGAGGCACTTTCAAACAACCTGCTAGGTATAGGATGTTGGAAAGTGACCATTGGGACAAAGCTATTTGTCACTGGAGAGAGAGAAAGAGAGAGAGAGAGAGAGAGAGAGAGAGAGAGAGAGAGAGAGAGAGAGAGAGATATGATAGAGGGGCAGTGAAGAGGACTGAGAATCTTTGAGCAAGAAAAATGCTTGACAAATGGGGAAACTGAGGCCCAGAGAGGGGAGACAATCCAAGTTTCCCAACTTGGCTCAGAACTGTAGCCCATCATCCAGGCTTGAACCCCCTCACAGCAAAAGCAAGGGTGATATACTGAATTTTTCATAAGGCTTTTTATTCTGGGTGTCAGTCCTTCTCATTTGGGTGTTTCAAGGCCCGTTCTGGTATGAAATCCTGGTGAGAGTGACTAGTTGCTGATTTCCTCTTTAAATGTCCTTGCTTGGCATAAGACATAGATTTTAAAAATTGGCAATGTCAAATTGGTAAGCCACATTTGGGGGAGGTTTGACTGTTTTAACGTAGTCAGTGTCTGGGAAAGTCTGCCTCCCAGCACAGTGAGAAGGGCACAGACCAGCATTTGTTAAACTCCTCCCCTGATGGGGAGCTCCCTACCTCTCCTGGAAAGTGGTTCCGGAGGGCACAGGCTTAGGGAAGCCAATGCCCACAGCTCCACTCCCCCACACACACCTGCTCTCCCTAGGCAGAGCCCAGGTGAGCCCAGAGCCCCACCGTGAGACAGAGTTCACAGTCCAGCCCCAGCCATCCTGGTTCCCAAGCGCTTACATTGCTGTGGGTCAGAAAAAGAGGGACACGATTTTTCCTGCCCGATCAGTGATTATGGGTGATTTTTCACTTTCTTTACTATTATCTGAATTTTTCCAACGAGCAGAATCACTTTTATAGCTACCTCCAATAAAGCATCTCTGTATTGGGAAAACATAGCCCATAAACCTTTGCTCTCCGATATTAAAAGTAATAATTGCTCATGGCGCTGACTGGGAACACCAGGGAAGGAATGAGAAAGGTTCTCTCCCATGAGCAGAGGACCGCCGGCAGTTTGGGTCTTTCCTTTCCATCCTTAGGACCACTTAGAACTGGGGAACACAGCCGTCTGTCCTATGGAAGTCTGTGTAGGAAGGCCAGTAGCACAGATCTCAAACACCTCGGGGCAGACACTGAGTCTGCTCCCTCTGGGGGTTGGTTCTCCTCTCTTCCATGTGCCCACCTGTCCACACCAATCTTCCTGACACCAATGCCCACCCAGTAGGAGCTCTCCTGATAAATATTTGTGGAGCTGAATAGAAAGACAGCAGAGAAAAGCCAGCCCCTGAGGGGCGCTGTCATCCCAGGCCCCCAAGAGAACTCTGTGTGATGGACTTTGACAGACAGGGGTTTGTTTCTTCATGTTGTTTAGCTCAAAACAGAGCAAAGACTCCTAATCGTCTCAAATGACCTGCAATGGTTTCCTAAGCAACCTGGGCAGACCCTGAGGGGTGCAGAGGGTGGCAGGGGCCCTGGGCTTTGGGGCTGCAGGCCTGCCTGCCCGCCCTTGCTCTTCCTGAGTCAGATTCCAGAAGGGCAGCAGATGCCAGATGCTGAAGGGCCAGGCGGAGCGAGCCTGTGTGCAGGGGGTCTGTGGGGAGGGCTGGGCAGGGAGCAGGGGTTCCAGCTCGGGCCTGGGGCATTGTCTGCTGGGGCAGGGAGCAAGGAAGTGGCCTGGGGTAGCTGGGGACAGAGATGAGCAAGAAGAATGGGGCCATTCTTCCAGAAAGCCGAGCGCTCAGAGCTGGGGTAACTCTTAGGGGCAGGAGGTCCTGGCCACTGTTTGCCCAGGGCAGAGCAGCCTGGGGGGCAGTGCCAAAGTGTGTTTTGGGGGAGTTCCTGCAGGAACAGCCAGTCCCAGAATGGAGGGGGAGCTGATGCTGGCATACCAGGTAGTTCTGCGACCTGGGGTTTTAGGACCTTGGGGAGCCTTCCGGTCATCAGCAACATGGGGAAACTGAGGCCCAAAGAGGCGCAAGGACTCTCCTAAGCTCCCTTAACGAGTTAGCAGCAGACCTGGGTCCTCAAGCCCCTTGACTCTGGAGACCTGGGTTTGAATTTCTCATTAGGTGTGTGCGTGTGTGACAGCCATGGGGCACCACTGTCAGTTTTCCTTCCCTATAGTTTTGCCTTTTCCAGAATGTCATAGAAATGGAGTCCACACTATGGAGTCTTTTGAGCTCTTTATCTGAGCAGAATGCATGTGAGAGTCAGCTAGTTTGTTGCGTGTGTAGATGGTTAATTCCTTTTATTGCTGGTTAGCTCTCCGTTACATGGACACACCTCAATGTGCTTATTAATTCCCAGTTGAGGGACATCTGGGTTGTTTCTAGTCTTTGGCCATTACAGATAGCATCGTTATAAATATACACTTGCAGATTTTTTGTGTGTGAATATAAATTTTTATTTCTCTTGGGTAATACCTAGGAGTGGGATTGCTAGGTTGCATAGTAAGTGTATGTTTAACTTGATAAGAAACTGTCCAATTATTTCCAGTGTAGCGCGTGGTACCATTTTGCACTCCCCCCAGCAAGGTAAGAGAGTTCCAGTTGCTCCCCATGTTTGTCGGCACTTGGTATTGTCAAGTTGAAAAAAAATTAGCCATTCTAATAGGAGCACAGTGTTTCCTTATTGTGGTTTTGATTTACGTTTCCCTAATGACTGATGGTGCTAAACCTCTTTTCACGTGGTTATTTGCCATCTGTACACCTTCTTTAATGAATTGTCTAACTCTTTTGTTTAATTTGTTTTTAATTAGGCTTCAAAAATAAAATAATTTCTATATTCTGGATACAATGCAAAGTATTTTTAAAAATCAGAACCTGTTTGTAACATTTAAAGAAATTTCATATAAAAGTTGGATGTCGTTTTTTTTTTTTTAAAGATTGGAAGATCTGGCATGCTTGAGCCCAGCGTCCCACATGGCAGCAGTGGCTGAGGCTGGGTGGTGCCTGCATCTTTACATGGGCTGCGTCCTGCAGCCTCGTGCCTCTTTACATGCCAGCCGAGTAGGCATCTGAGTTTGAGACCCTCTGAACCATGCCTTCTTCTCTGTTTCACGTATGATGTGCATTTTCCACATTGACAGAGCCGCCTAGGGCTGAGTTCAGATTTTTGCACTGTTTTTATTCCCATCTTCCCCGTCGCCCCTAACCAGGGGCTGAATCCCTCAAACCCACTTAATTCAAATGACCACTAGACCCCGCCTTATGCCCCTTGGTTCCTTGATATTCTCACTTGGCTACCATGTTAAGCCATTCACGCGGTAGTTTATATGGATGACATCCCCTGGAGTTGTCCTGTGCACAGCCCACCCTGCCATACCTGCTAGCCCAGTCCTTTGTCCCTTCCTAGCCCAGGACTCAGGCGTTCGTGGTTTGCTCCCCAGGTGGGAGGATGGTATGGAGCAGAGGCCAGAACCTGGAGTTGTCTCAAGACGGCCCCAGCTTCTTGGCTTTGGAGTTGAAACTTACAGATGCACGGTGAGGATTGTACTGGACCAGTGGTTTTCACTGTAGGATGCACTAGAATCGTGTGGAAGGCACGTTGAAACTCAGATTGCCAAGCCCAAGCCCCGCCATCAGAGTAGCTGATGCAGTGGATCTTAGGCGGGGCCCAAGAGCTTGCATTTCTGACAAATTCCCAGGTGATGAAGTTGCTGCTGGTTGAGGACCAGCTCTGAGAACCACTGCACTGGATCATCCCAGAGGGAAGGGGAGGGGAGAAGG
>NW_017731354.1:5490378-5508578 GCF_001890085.2 Hipposideros armiger
GGAAAGGGGTGTGTGGAATTCTGAGGTCCCTAAAGTCATAGGACAGAACCTGGGGAGAGGGGTGTGGTAGCCCCTCCCTGGGAAATGGCTGCACCGAGGGTGACTGGATGGAGACCCAGACCTTAGCAAGCATCCCACACCCAGGAGTGGCTGGAGACATCGGAGCTGCAGCCTCCCAGGGACTCGCTGGAGTTGTCCGGCTCTGCCTCGGGATGAAACCCATCAACAGTGACCAGGAGCAAATTTCAGCCAGGCTGCCGGGAGGGTGATCGGCGTCATGTTTAATTTGATTTTACTTATGTTTTTATACATCTGAGATCATGGAGTAAACTTTATACCTGCTACACATTAATTTTAGCTGTAAGCACTTCCGCCTTCACAATTGCAAGGATTTAGCCCACAATAAAATGAGTCTCTTGGTTGAGCACGGAGGAACTGATGGTGCAGAAGTCAGCAGATGATAAAAATTGTGGATAATTTGCAAAGCAGAAGAGTCAGGAGTTGGTGGAAGTTACTGCTGGTTAGTTTTCCTGATCACTAACACTTTTTAATGATAATAATAACAACAATGATAAGAAAAGCACTAGCCAGCGGCCAAGGAGCTACCTATCAGGCCCTGTGTGCAAGGATCTCCAATTATTTTATTTTGAATCTCCCCAAAGCCCTAAAGGTGGGAATTTATTACTCCTACGTTGCTAAGTAGGAGAAACTGAGGGTAATAGCGTGTCTAAAAGCACAGGGCCAAGGGCAAAGCAGGCTTAGAACCCAGACCTGTCTTATGCTGTTTACCGGGGGGATTGTAGGGCTGTAAGAACAGACCAGCTCTCCAATGACCTTAAACAAAGGGGTGCACCACAGCCCGGATGCGGGGCGGGGTCAAAGGGCAGGGGCTGGGGGAGCAGGAAGGCCTGGATAGGGAGGTCGAGGCTTCCACTGCTCTCTGGGCCCATCTGGCCTTTGTTTCTCTCTGCACATCAGCGTCATCCTTTCCTTTCATGCACTTCATCATCCTGCTTGCCTGTGGTCCAGTTTTGGTCACTCCAGCACAGCTTTACAGACAGGACCCCAACCCCACTGTCAGGAGAAAGGATCTGATTGGCCCAGCTTGGGTCAGGTGTTCACCGCTGATCCAATTGGCTGTTTCGCGGGAAGGTGCATCTTTACTTGGGCCGTGTCCAAGTAAAGGGGTAAGGGGTGTCTCGGGGGAGGGTGGTCCAGCCCCCAGGTTGTGTAGGAAAACCTGAGGCTCTGAGAAGTAATCAGCCAGCTCATCATGAACCCAGAATAGAATCACTTGTCCAGGTTTGCAGCCAGGGACACCTGGGTGTAACTCTTGGTCCCACTGTGTAAACTTGGGCAAGTCTTTGAGCCTCCAAAGCCTCAGTTTGCTCAACTGTGAGACAGAGAAATCATAACCCACATCATAGGATTGTTGCGGAGGGTGGGTGATGTCTACTCAGCAACGTGCACATAATAGATTCCCAGCGTTCACATCAGGTGCCCCTGGGTTATGGATAGGCCCCTTCGTGGGATTTCCTTCCCAGAATAGCTATATGGAGCATAAAATCAACATAAGAGAGGACAAATTCATGTTCATTCCTTTGTCTTGTAATTCTTACTTCTCCAGTCTGTCGTTAACCTCTGAGTGACCTCAGGCTGGTTATTTGAATGCCACAGGGCCTCAGTCTCCCCATATCTGTACAATGGGCACAATCATCTCCCACAACCCCATACCTTCTCCAATGCAGGGTGGAGGTTCTGTTGGGCCCAGGGGTATAAAAACAGGAACTTCAAGGAAAACAATCATTTACAGGATTTGTTAAAAAGAAAAAAAGTTACCTGAATAAGGTTGAAGACTCAAATGCCCCGAGGATCAGGAAAAAACCTTCAGAAAATTAGCTCATTCCTTCCATAGAGGCCCCTTCTTGCCAGATATTCTGGTTTTAAGAGAAAGTAGAAGCAAAATATTTTATTTCCTTAAGAAATATTTAAGTATCTGACATGTTTTAAAACTCTTTTAATATTTGCATTAGTATTTAAACAAAAAACCATCACAGGGGTCAAATAAGACCTACTCCAGGGCCACCAGCTTGAGACACCTCCTCAGAGGCTGGCAGGGAGGCTTGGAGTCTTACTCTGAGGGCTGTCGCCCACTCCAGCTTTGGCCTGAGCCTCTGGTCCAAGCCTCCCCCACCCCCAGCCTCCTCCCTGACTGGTGCCTGGGATGATTTCAGCTGGAAGACAAAGGGGCCTTCATGTTCAAAGGCCGGCAAGATGGTTCATCCTACGTCCTCCACAAACAAACAGGGCAGCTTTGATCTGGGCGGGGGTGGAGGCAGCAGCTCCAATGAGGAGACCAGCCCGTGACTGGGCTAAAGAATGTTTGTAATAAAATAAAAGATCTAAGTGGCGGTAATGAAGGGTGATAGAAAAGTGGTGTCACTCAGGATTCTCTCTGAGCTGTCCCATTTGAAGTGGGTTAACCGACTGGTACAGAAGAGAGGACAAGGGGCCTGTCCCCAGAGCCCCTCCCCGCCTTCACCCTCACCCCCACTCTCAGTGGGGGGGCGCTCCTGGGTGCCCAGAAGAGACAGCATGACCCCATTTCCTGAAGCATGGCCCCTCCTCACCTTTGCAGACACTGCACCTTCCACCCATGTGAGTCAGGCCCTTCCCCAGTGACCCTCCTGTGGGGAAGAGGCCCCTGCTGACCCAGCCTTTGTCCCCCTCACCCTGCTGTGGGGTGCTTCACTCTCTAGAACCCGACCCATGGAGTTTACTGCTGCCTCCCAGCAGGGCTTGGGCTATTTCGCACTAGAAACTTTTGTTCCTTGACGTCAGGAGCCCTTGTGCATTGCGGATGGGCAGGTCTTTCTCAGCGTTGACAGCCGTCGTACCCGGTATGGAGGAAGGTGCACAGGACTTTGAGCTAAAGTCAGTGATGTAATACGTAAGCTGCCATAGAAGGAGGCACGGGGGTACGTCCAACTGTTTTACATCCATCACCAGGGCTGCTCTGTACGGTTGCTCACTGTGCACTGCACAACCCGACGGGCTGCCACTTAGAGCTTAAGGAGCGACTTCTTCCATAATTCCATTTCTCTTCATGATCGTGAGGCAAGGCAGTCATTGTTTCTCAAATGAGGAAACTGAGGCTCAGGAGGGTTGAATGATAGCCCCAAGCGAGAGGGCTAAGCTGGGAATGTGGGTCCTGCTGGCCCCCAAAGCCCGTATGTTACCACATCCGGATACGACACTGAAGGTGACAGCCTGAGATTGGGATTCCGTAGACACTGGTCTAGGGCTTTAGTATATTAACCCATTGAACGCCTACACACCCTGATGAGGTGGCTGCAGTGACTGTCATCTCTGTTTTGCAAATGCGGACTTGAGGTAACTTGCCCAAGGACATTTCGTAAGCAGAGTTGTATTTGAACTCCAGGAGCTGGGCCCCCAAAGCCCCGCGACGGGGCGATGGGGATCCGAATCACCCCCGTGTGCCCTCTCTGCTCTGCCCAGAGCCAGTAGGAGTCATTCCTGCCCTTTCTGCCCCCTCCCTGCTAGGGGTCCTGCTTCTGGGGACACTGCCGAGCACAGTCAGGATTTATCTATAATGTATTTTAAAAGGGTAGTCCTTTACACGAGACGGAATTCCTTTAGCTTTTCTTCTAGTTTTCCTTTCTAGCTATTAGCTTCAGCTCATTTGGAATGACTCGACATCCCTTGCTTCTGAATTACGAGTCGATGGCATAGGGATATTAGCCTTGTTCCTGTCTACTCAGTGAGATGAAAAGCGATTTTTTAAGAAGACAAGGGGACTCCCAAGGAGGTAGCAGTCACCCATCCTCCTGGCGGTGGAAGAAGGGGAGGGGTCCAGGAAACAGTGGTGCTGGCGTGGTGACTGATTTAGCTCTTGAAACAGAGGCGATCACCGAGGAGGCTGGGAGGTTGGGCCAGGACAAGCAAACCCAGGAGGCCACCCTGGAGGCAGCTTTAGAGACATAGGTGTGTTTTTCTTCTCACTACTGGTCACAGACCTTTAAAATCCATCCAACTGTTGAGTTAGCCCTGCTAACAGGCCAACCATGCTGCCAAGTGTAAATTTAACTAGGACCGGAAGCACAGTGGAGAGGGGCCCTGGCCTTTCCCCGCATTCTGGGGTGCTGAAGCATTCTTTGTCAGCAAGTTTCAGCTGGCGTTTCCACCACCTTAGGGGAGGGCCACTCAGTCTACCCATTCAAATGCTAACCTCATCCAGCAAAACCCTCAGACACACCTGGGGTGACGGTTGACCAAGCATCTGGGCCCCCCCATCACCCTGACATCCAATCCTGGGTGTCCCCAGCTGCCTGCCCCTCACCTCACAGGCCACTCGCTCCCCATGCCGCCCGGGCTGCTGGTGTGGCCTTCCAAATGCTCCCCTTTCATCATAGACCCACAGGCTGTTGGGCTGGCAGGGTCTTTAGAGATGGAACACCTTCTCCAGTCCTGCTTTCCCTCCTCACAGCTGGGAGGCCGGGGCCCAGGGAGGGGAAGGGACTTGTCCGCAGTGGCTGCCGTGGCCCTCAGGCCCTGGTCTTCCTGTGTGCGCCCAGGGGGCAGTGGGAGTGCTGTGGTAGTGAGGAGGGGGCTGTGGGCATGATGGGAAGACAGAATGGAAGTAACGTGATTAGGGCGTGGGACATGGGGTGGGGGTATGTGAGTGTGAGTCGTGGGTGTGTGACAGATATGTGTGTGCTGTGCACATGAGTAGGTATGTGGGTTTGTGTGGCTCCTGCAAAATGACCCCAGACAGTGGGGGATGGGGGCAAGGGACCTGGGCAGAGGCCAAGCAGTGTCGGCTAGTTAATGAATAAAACCACCTCTCTAGGCTCCTCAGCAGGGCAGTGACAGCTCCACCCGTTTCGGACACAGCCACATCCATGTGCACCTTGCTAGGGCTTACAGTGGGGCTGCTGTGCCCCAGCACTCCTGGAAGGGTAGGGGTGGGTGTTAAAGCTCGCCCAGGGTGCTCCTGCAAGTTGGCACCCTGTCTGGAGGCAAACCCAGGGTCCGGCTCTGTTGAACCATTTCTAGCTGTGTCCCTACAAGGCATAATTTCTGTCATCTGTACAGGAAGGGGTGTGTCAGTGTCAGGCCGGAGGCGGTTTCTAAACATCATCTTCCATGCCAACATCTGCCCCCTGGCCTTGGCAAAACCAGAAAAGTAAGGACAATGCAGTGAGTTGTTCATAAGTCTAAATGCATTCAGTTTAATGGACTCTCCTTTCTTCTGAGATGACGTCTTTCTTCTTTTTGATATTCAAATGCCCTTTAAAATGAAATTATAGATGCTGTGTGTGCATGTGTGCATGCGCACGTGTGTGCATGTTTGTATGGTGATGGAAAAAGGCAGGATAGTAACCACAGTGTGAGCTGAGAATGCCTGGCAGTCCCTAAGATCCTTTCAGGGCATCTACAAGGTCAGAGCTCTTTTCCTAATAACACTGAGATGCTATGCACCCATTTCACTGTGTGGACATTTATTTGCACTGGTGCTGCAAAAACAATGGACGGTGTACATGCTGGGGCAGGAACACGGATGCAGGAAGACACAAACCAGAGAGACAGTATGCCTTCAGAATGCCCTTGAAGCAGGAACATTTATTAATTTGCTCATTTCTCAACGTTTGAATATAACCATTTAATAGCGTGTGTGACCAAATGCATAAAGCATTTTTCCTGTATACTGAAATACAGTAGTTGTCTCAAGGAGAAGCACTTGTGCCATTGTTTGAGTTATGAGCGTATCCAGCTGAATACCATTTTTACTTGGAAAAAAAAAGACTCACAGAGAAATTATGGTTATTCAGACTTGAGTATTGGCAGACGTTTCCTTGAAAATGAATGAAATGTGCCGGTCGCTTCAAGGAAACTAAGGGAGAGTATTTGTTGCCAAGATAACATCAAGCTTCCAAACTAATGGCGATAAATGCCTGGGACAGAGTGAGTATCTGATGAATGCCATCTTTCCCTGCCCCACCCCCATTTCTCTCCTCCTTCACTCTCTTCTCGGTTGAGAGTTTCTCCGCGGCCCTGGCTGGCAACATCGCTGAGAATTTAGTGTGAGCTAGGGAAGAAGTGTCAGGGTAAGCGGGTACAGGGTAAGCTGCTGAAAGAATAATCTCCCCAAATATAGCAAATTCAACAAGGTAGGTTTTTCTCTCATGCAAAACTCCAGGGTAGGAGGTAGTCTGGGAGTGGGGGCCAATTCGACTCCACGAAGTAGATCAGGGCCTAAGTGACTTCCATCTCACTCTCTGCCCACTGCCATGGTTGAAGCTGGATCTCTGCACCGTTTCTGTGCTTCAACCCACACAAAGTGGGGAGGACAAGGTGAAGGGCAAACACACATCTCTGCTCACAGCTTGCCCACACATGGCCGTACATAGCTGCAAGGGAGGCTGGAAAATTGAGTATCTAGCTGTATGGCCATTCTATCACACAAATGAATAAGGGGAGAGTAGCTACCCAGGCCCAGGTAACTGTTTCTGCTGTGGTGAGAGTGGTGTAGGCTCAGGAGAGAAAAAATGTGGGAGCGGCAACCATGTGGCACCTGTAGGCTCTCACCTTCAAAGAGCTTCTCGGGGGACAGCCCAGAGAGGCTGACATGATCTCAGCGCTCAAGCATGGTACCTCTCCTCACTTTGTCCGCCTGTACACATGATCTAGGCCATGTGCTCTCAGGTTCTCCCCCAACATCTGAACCTGTTAGCTGTAGAAGGGATCTTTGAGATGCCCCCTCATTCTATAAAAGGAAGGCTGAGTCCCAGACGGGGAGACTCTTGCCCAATGACACACAGTGAATCAGAGGCAGGCACCAGAACCAAGCCTCCTCCCCCCAGCTTTTGCATCACACAACTCTCTCTCTGCTGTGATGCAATTGGGTCAGCTCCTTGCTGGACATACCAGGTGACCCCCTATCTGACCACCCGATTCCTCATCTTGTGTTACTTTGAAAAGCACTGGCATCCTTTAAATAGGAATGAAATAAACTTATAGCACAAATCAAAAAGAAGGACAAGCAGAGAGATGTGATTGCAGGAGGGCCATCCAGGGAAGGGGTTTTCCATCCCTTTTCATTCATACGTAACTCAAGATCTTTTGAGTGGCAGGTGGAAAATCCCACTCGAATCTGCTGACACAATGACGGGGGGTTTATTGGCTATATACTCACCAATTTCGTATTTTTAGGGTTGGTCACTTTCAATACCTGGCTCCTGGTACCAATTCTGTATCACTTGTGGTGTCCGCTTGACAAGCAGCAGCAACAAGCTCTGAGGAACCTGAGTCTTCTGGGCTTTTGTTGGAATAATCCTGGGGTGCTCAGAGGATTGAAGCAAGGGCTGCACTGAATCTGCAAGTTGTATTTCCAAGGGTGTCAGCAACAAGAGGGTGTGTCACCTGATGTTTCTGCCGCAGCCACCTCCCAACCCTGAGTTCAAGGGCCAGATCAAGGAAAGACATTGCATATCTGCCCTTAGCTGACACCAGAAAAAGATGGGGTGAAGAGGGAGAGATGCTCCCGATAGACAAAAGCATCACAGTCCCAGCTTCAGTCTCCCCATAGATGCGTTCTGTCGTTACCCCTGTTTGTTTCATGGATGGGTTATGGCTTTATTCTCAAGTTTTAACTTACAGATATGTGTAGAGACCCAACAGCTGGCATTTTTCTAATGAGAGGCAGTACATAGAGAAGTTAGAAAGCCTTGGCTCAACACTTACTAACTATATAACCTTGAGCAAGTTACTTAACTTCTCTGAGACTCAATTTTCTCATCTTTAAAGTGGTAAAAATTCCTTGCTGTTGAGGTAACGCGAGAAAAGATCTCGAAGTAGAACGAGCATTCAATGAATAGTGGCGACTTTCATCACTGTCACTTCCCTCCCTCTCTACCCTCTTCGGCTCGGGTGCCACACACGGATTCCAAGAGGAGGAGATGTGTAGGAGGTGAGAAAGCACCAAGGAGGGAAGGCATCCATTAGGGCACGGACACCCACGCAAGGACGGGGTATCAAGCAAGGACATTGGATCAGCAGAATCCCCCAGAGGGTAACTGGGGCTCACTCCCACAGGGGTGTCCTGGAGACCTATGAGTCACGCCTCAGAGTTGCACGAAGAGGGGGCAAGGAGCTGGGGTCGTGATCCTTCCACACTGATGGGCATTGGTTGAGGTCTCTGGTTGCCTGCGGGCAGCCTGCCAACAATGAGCTGCAGGTGTTGGCCATTGGGAGTGGAAGCACGCCAGGGGGCGGGTATAGGTGTCCAAGGAGATATGGTGGACCCCCTGTCCCCAGCGGCTCTCTCGTATTCACACGAGAGACGACGTTGAAAAGGATTAAATGAAGGGGCCAGGGCTAGAGAAGGCCCTTCTCTGAGTCAATAGTGGCTCCAGGACCCTCCCCTTGGAGCCGCCTAGTTGCAAAGGAGAATCCATGTGCTCAGCTCAGAAGCCGGGAGTGTTTGTTTGAAACCCTGGCCTGCGGCATTGGGGGTTTCAACCCCGAGGCCTTTTGCACTATGGCATTTCACCAGTCAGCCCGGGGCTAAGCCAAGCTGCATATATGGATGTATATTAGCCTGAGCTAAAGTGCTGTTCCTGCTACCCACATTTTGAGCGTGCAGCGGTTCTCAACCTGTGGGTCGTTCGACCCCCAAAAGGGGTCACGACCCCTTTTGGGGGTCGAACGACCCTTTCACAGGGGTCGCCTAAGACCATCGGAAAACAAAAAAATATTTACATTACGATTCATAACAGTAGCAAAATTACAGATATAGAGTAGCAACGAAAATAATTTTATGGTTGGGGGTCACCACAACATGAGGAACTGTATTAAGGGGTCGTGGCATTAGGAAGGTTGAGAACCTCTGGTTTAGAGGCTGAGATTTTTGCATTTGGCAGAAGGCCCCATTGCTCAGGTATCCTCCTGGGATTTTCCAAGCACCTATGTGGCCCCTGCACTGGGGAAAACCTCATGTCTCACAAGGTCACAGATGACTCCAGTTCCTGCTCAGCATCCAAAAAGACAGGTAGATCATGTGTGTTGGGTGCTGAGGAAAGAGATACCACTTCCCTCCTGGAAATCAGGGAAGGCCTCAGGGAACGGGTGGCTTTCCACTAGCCTTGCGAGGATCTGAACATACTGAATTGGGAAAGGGTGATCAACAGGGCCGCAATGATTGCCCTGTTATATATTTCAATATTTATCTGAGAAACATTCACATGGCATTTACTATGTGCTGGGACAAGTTCAAGTGAACTCATTTCGTATTTGTGGGCAGTGAGAAGGTTCAAGGATGTTTGGGGGGATTTGGGCTGCCTAGCATCTGACCCTATCCTTCTTAGAAGTCATATACCTGTCCTGTGTCTCCACGAATGGCTTGGGTGTAGCTGGGCTGATGGGAGTCAGTCCTCTCCAGAGAAGCAGGGAGCGCCAAAGAGTCCCTCCCGGCAAGCGGTGGCTTAAGGACCCAGTGGTAGTGTGGATGGAGGGGGTGCAGATCTAGGAGGGATTTAGGAAGAGTGGACAGAACTCGGCACCCTATTGGCCATGGAAGGAAGAATTGGGATGACCAGGAAGCCTTGCTCTGAGGGTTCGTCAGGTTGGCCACTTCAAACCCTAGAGTGAGCTGCGGGGTTCTGACGTGGAACAGCCCCTCTGTCACGTATTAAATGTATTCCCTGGAGGGGAAAGGTGACTGGCACCTTGGCCCAGGACACCTACCATCGCGGCAGCAGGCATGAGTTAGTCAGACTAGCAGGGCTTCTCATACAGCACGACATGACGAGGACACAGGACAGGTATAGCAAGGAGATGGACAAGAAAAAACTCTGGAGGCTGCTGGGAGCAGAGGGTCGCAGACGCCGATGTAGGATGTAGTGCGAGCAGGTGAGGGAGACGACAGAGACTGGCCTCCGATTACCCTGCCCAGAAAGCTCCTTTCTGCCTGGGCTAGTTTCAGTTAGATTCTGTCGCTGTCACGGACAACCAAACAGTCCTGGAGAAAACATTATTTTTTGGTGCTTTTATAATCATAATAATGAGAGCCCTTTTTATTGCGTATCTGCTGTTTAGCAGGCTTCGTGCCAGGCACTTACACACACTGGTTCATGGCTCGCCCATCTGCGTTATTTGTGTGCTCATCTCCCTGAGGCTGGGTTTGTCTCAACCCTTTGCAGAGCACCCAGCTTGGTGCCTGTCCTGCACGAGGCGTAGGGCAGCCTGATGACACGCCTCGATGGGTCACCTTGGGCTTAGCATCCAATGTGAGGTGAACGGCGCGGTCAGTCTGTCACCACAGGGGTTCCGCAGGCCACGCAGAGTTGGTCCTTTGGCCAGGGGTTGGTTGGGGACTGAGGTGGCTGCATGAAAGTGGGAAGCACCCCCATTCCTGTTCATCCTGCAAACCCCCATCCTCAGGTCCTCTTTTCCTATCAGTGTGTTAACAGCTGGCTCCAGGGTTCCTTCTGGGGGCTGCGAGAGTGGGGGGACGAGGAACTGTTTCTGCTGAGCCACTTGGGTTGAAGGTAGGACCTCCCAGGGCTCCAGCTGGGCCTAAGACCGGAGAAGGACACTGGCTTGTGGACACAGAAGTGACATCTATGCTGGGAGTGAAGCATGAGCAGGAGCCCAGAGTGGGGACAGCAGAGAGGACAGACTCAGGAGGCCGCCTGAGCATCCGAGAGGTTGCTATCTGTTGTCAGTAGTGGAGCCCACGAAGGCCTGGGGTACAAGGTGAAGAGGAGCGTGGCCAGCCCAGCACCGGCATTCGATAAGCCAGCACATGTTGCGAACTTTTAAGAACACAAAAATTGGCATTAAACATTTTTTTAACTCTGAATTATTTTCATCCGGAGTTAGAGGCATCCATTGACTTGAAGGAGGGGGCACTGGCTGTGAAAAGGACTACAGCTCCCCTCTGTTTCAAACCCTTCTGAGATATCTTGCTGCTGTTTAGTTCCCACTCCCCAGGTTTTTAGTGAGGCCGAGTAGCTTTTCAGGGGTTTGCTAGTTCTCTGTGTGTCCTCCAGAACCATCTGTCCCCCTGCCCCCCACACCGCCCTCCTACGGAGCAGGGTGGGGAGGGGCCTAGCCTGAAGTGTTGCCTCCCTGCCCCCTCCCTGCCTACAAGTGCATTTTCTCTGGGATGGGTTTACCTAAGCAGACGGCGAAACTGGTGACCACAGGCTGGGTTCCGGCTGGGATGCATGTTTCATTTGGCCTGCACCGTGACTTAAATTTTTAAGAATTAGTTGCCAATATTTTAAAGTTTGGATGTTTCACCTAGAAACCTAGATTGCCAGCTACTCTTGAAAAATCAAGAGATCTAGCAGCTCTGGGCCCCCGGGTGGTCGCTGGCGCTGAGCTGCAGCTGTCCCTTTAGGCTGGGCATATGCCACCAGGTCTACTGTGTCCAAGCCCCTCCCTCTCCTGGTGAACCTGTGACCCCTGGTTCTGCGGAACTCGTGGGCATTCCCGGTGACCTTTCAAATCCCAGTCTGGCAAATCATGGCTGTGTGAGGGCCTTCGCCTGTTCACCAGGCTGGACACACCTCTGCAGGGGTGCTTTCCAAATGTGCCGGCCAAAGCTACCCTGCTCACAGCCAGGCCTCCATTGTCACCCTCCTGCACTTTCTCTTCCTCCCCTGCCTCCTCCGAGTCTGCCTGTGAGGCTGTGGCATTGTTTGGGGACGCAAACATACACGAGTTATTAGAACCCCAGATCAAAGGCGGCGTCCCACGGCCTGCTTCTCAATGGACCCTTTGTGCAGATAGAAGCCTGCGAGGAGTCAGAACCCAGGCCGAGAGGGAGGGACTAGAGAAGGGGGCTCAGGACAAAGATACTTGTCACCCAGAGAAGTCCGCAGACGATGATGTTCAAAGAGGCACCAGGTGGAGGACGTACCCCACCTCACTGTTGGAAGATGCAAATGAATAAACCTCAGTTCTGCGGAGAAGAAAACACTCGTCCCTATGGTTTCAGAGGGAAGGGACAACAGCGGTGGGGTGCACAGCCTCTGTCTGCCTTTCTGCCCTGGCTGTGGGTGGGTGTGACGTGAGCAAAAGCCACTTGGAGCAGCTATAGGGTGGCAGTGACCTCCCCTTGGGCACAGAGACAGAAGACACAAAAATGACGTGGGAAGGGGGCTGGAAAAAGGCTGGAGACGCCGTGGGGGACAGTGTCACCTCTGGTCAGATGGCCATTTGCTCAGCAATTCCTGCCTGCAGCAAACATTTCTAAAGCCCCTACTATGTGCCAGGCACCGTGTGGTGCGAGGCGGGCACAGACATGACTACCTCGGGGTCACGGCGGGTGGGGCGCTCCGCTGTCGTCACCTCATCAGGGGATGCCTGCAGCTGGACTGGATGCCCTAAGCGTTTCACACACATTGTCTCATTTCTCTCTAGGCTGGTTTGAACAAAGAAGTGCTTTGAGAGTTCAGATGCTGAGCCAGGAGTCCTGCCTGCTCTGGGCGGGGAGAATGCAGGGGGCTGGAGGGATAGGAAGCAGGTATGAGAAGGGTTTACTGAGAAAGGGGTTCTCCAGGAAGGGAACCCATGAGGACTGAATGGAGGTTAAGAGTTTGAGGTGATGCTGAGATTCGAGGAGACCCAGAGACACTTGCAGACCCCTAAGCTTTGCAGGACCCCAGGCCTCTGTCCTTGGCTCTCTTCTGCTCTGGGTCTACACTCACTCCCCAGGATCTCATCCAATGGCAGGCTTTTACCATCCGTCGGGCGCACCTGATCTCACAGATTCATTGCACACACATTTTCAAATATCTCACAGTTAACTATCGTGACTCATCTCTTCCGTATCTTCCCTGTCTACTGTAACCTATTGCCAGTCGTGTTTTTGACTCAGTAAAGACGTATTTCATAGCGGCATCTTTGTGTGCCATGAATCTGAGATCAGTTGCGCCTGATGGAGGGTTAAATTCCAGCTATATATTTATGACACCCCGGTGTATCTCTCCTGCCTGCAGCTTGCTTCTGAGTTGTAGGCTCATAAATCCACCTGCCTGTGTGATCTCGCTGCTCCGATATTCAACAAGCCTCTCAAACTAACGTGTGCAAACTGAGCTTTTGTACCTCCCCGCTCTGCAGACCAGCCCACCACTGGCTTCCTCAGCTCAGCGAAAAGTAGCTTCCTCCTTCCAGAGGCTCAGGCCAAAAATGTGGGTGCCTTTCTTAACTCCTCTCTCTCTCTCCCATCCCACGCCTGATATTAGCTAATCTCTTCGCCTCAAACTTCCAAATACATTCGGCATCGGACTTCTCACCTCGTTTACTGCTACCACCCTGGTCTGAGCCACCATCACTCATGTTATGCCTGGGATGCTGCAGTCACCTCTTCACCCATCATGCCTTTGCTTCTGCCTGGTCTGCGGCTGCCATGTTCTCAACGTAGCAGCCCAGTCACTCTAGGGGCGTTACTCTAAGTGCTCCCGTCTCCCTCGGGTAAAGCTGAAGCCCTTGCCAAGGCCCACCATCAACCTTGTCACCTTCCGATCTCATCACCTCCTCCTCCTTGAAATCCCCTCTCTCTCCCTCTGCTTCAGAGCCACTGGCCTCCTTGTCCCCTAAATATTTACACATGTCCCTACCTCAGGGCCTTTGCACTTGCCGTTCCCTCTGCCTGGACTCACTTCGTCCTGGCATTCTTTTGCTTCCCTTCCTTATTTTCAAGTCTTTGCCCAAAGGCTACTCTCTTGGACCCTTCTACTTAAAATTGCAGCCCCTCCCTGGTAGGCCTTCCTCTTTCCATTTGATTTCTGCCCCCACAGACACACACATATTTTACTGGCTGACTTTTGTCTCTTCAAGAGACCAAGATCACATAAGAGCTGGTATAGATTAGCCCCTCAACAAATCTTTGCTGAATGACTTCATTAATAAAAGAGAAACACCTTTACTTCTTGGGTCCCTCCTCCCCAACTTCTGTCCTTCCTTCTCCCCAGTACTGCTACTTAATCAATGAAGAGGCAAGTTATACAACCCTAGCAGCTGCTGAGAAAGCTGAACTGAACTTTCTGGAGCCTCCGAGCGGGGTCTACAGTCTCATCTGGGAGCTTGCTAGAGATGCTTGGGGACCTCCGCCCTTCATCTGGGGGAAGCCCAGCCTCCCGCCACATCATCTCCGAGGATGGCTGCCCCGGCCCGGCGCTCCTCCTGGCTGCCTCTGGCTCCTATCTTCTCCTTCTGCTGAACATTACACTCAAGGCTGTCTGTGGCCTGTGTTGATCTGTTGTTCTGATTCTCTCATTCTGTCCTGTGCCTCTAACCCAGAGGTGTGGTTAGGTTTGGAGTCATGGAGGGTGATTCCAGCACAGAGCTGAGCTGTTGACAACTGCCAATTGCACACTAGTCATCATTGTCCTGAAAATTAATTGCCTCTCCCCACCCCGCCTCACTGCATATGCCCTCTGAGCCCTGATTTATCACTCTTGTCTCATACTCCGTTTCCCTTGGGACCCTTTTCTTCCCTGTCCTGGTTGCCATCTCCAAAATCCCCGTGACTTCCTCATGTAGGACAATGTAACTCTTTCCTCCTCATCCAAATCAGGTTTCCAGGCCACTTAGCAATGCCCGAACTCACCCAGAGGAGTGTGGGATGAAGCAACTCCAGGGACCTAGGAGGAACCACCAGAGACTTGGGTATTAATTCTTTCTTCAGTGTATCCCAGATCGTATTCTGAGCAGCCCTCCTGTCGACCACAGCATACCCCAGGGCAGTGGTGGGGCTGGGTGGCTTCCTTTTGCTCTATACAGAACACCTCCTATGGGCAGTGCTGGGTACTGCATCTACAGATCAAGACTTCCCCCAAGGAGCCCAGACTCCAGGAGCGAAGTTGAGCTCCATCATTAAAAAGTAAGGCGTGCCAAGTGGAGAAAGAGGGGAGGGGACCTTGGCTATTCAGAATGGTTAGAGCTCCTCAGGTTGGAAGGTCAAGGAGGGCTTCCTCTAGGAAGTGGCATTTGAAAGGGGGCAAGTCAGATGGTTTAACCTGGATATAAGCATGGGGGTGGCCAACCAGGGTAATGTAGTGTGTTTTTCCCCCCAAACCTCCCAGCTCCGCGCTTGACAGATTTCACCTAAACCAGCCTTGTTAAATCTCAAGCCCCATGAAACCCGTTTCTGTTATAATCTCTCTCTCTTATCTCCTCCTTGCCTTCCTTCCCCATTCTCCTCCCCCAAAGGATGGGAAATCTTCAAAGAAAAAGATGTGTCACTGTAAGTATACAGCCCAAGAAATGGGCCAGATAAATTATTAAAACACATAAAAAGACAGTGAGGCATGGAGTGGGAAGCCGGTGGAGACGGAATAGCCACCCCAGGTGGACAGTGGACTGGAGGCCTCTGGGGAGCCCCTCCTCAGAGCCCTGGACAGGCTAAGGCTTCACCACAAGGCCCGCCTCTCTAGTTTCTTGCCCCAGGGCCAGGTTGGTGTGTGTGTGTGTGTGGGGGGGGAGGGTGTGTGTGTGGGGGGGAGGGTGTGTGGGGGGGTGTCCTGATTCCAATAGCAGCAGTTCCAGGCGCCTGCTGGGCTGGGCAGGGCCAGGCTGAAGATGGGGGGCGGGGGGAACCTTTGTGTCTGGGCTGGACATTTGGGATTTACTTCCCCCAAGACTCAAACTGGTAACTGCAGAGTTTTAGTTGTTGCTTTTATCTCTTTTTGAACTGTAGCAAGAAATTCCCAAGGGGTAGGGGGGATACTTTTTTCTCAGGAAAGAAGAAAGCCATGACTGGTTTAAGGAAGTAACCAACTTTCTGAGCGCTGTGAGAAAGAACACCAGGAGTTCTCCTTTGATTTGGATGCAGCCTGGCACTGGGAGTGGGGGTGAGGGGGGTGTGGGGGCGAGAGAGACAAACAGCATCCCCAGCCCAATGCCATTGCCTTCGGAGGGGTCTGCAGGAAGGCTCCCACTCTGATTCAGACACTCAGACCCCCTCCCCCGTCCCACCCCTGAACTTGTCACCCGGTTCCTGCTTGTTCCTGTTCCTATAGCTCAGGGGTTCACACTTTGGCACTAGTGACATCTGGGGCTGGATAATTTCTTGGTTTGGGAGCTGTCCTGTGTACTGTAGGATGTTTAGCAGCAACCCTGGCCTCTTCTTGCTAGATGCCTTCAAACGTTGCCAAATGTCCCCAGGGTGGGCAAATTGCCCTGGGTTGAGAACCACTGCTGTAGCTGGTGTTGCCTTCTAATTGACCCCACTATTTGCCTGTGTATTACATCCATCGTTTCTTTCAGCAGAGTGCGCTCCATCAGGAGTGGGATTGTCTGTTTTGTTCACTGATGTATCTTAAGTGCCTAAAACAGTGCTTGTCACACAACTGGCACTGGGTCAGTATTTGTTTCTAGACTGGGAACCTCTCTATGGTGGAATGTGAAGTGTGGACTGTTTTAGGACAACCTGACTTAGTGAAAAATATCAGGGCAAGGGGATCAACAGGCGTGAGTTCAGTTCCTAACCAGGTCACTGGCTGCTGTGTGACCTTGGGCAAGTGACTTCACCTCTCTGAGCCTAGTATGTTCCCTCCTTTGTAGAAAAAATACAACCCTGCATCAGTGAGTGGTTGTGAGGTCTCTACATGACTTAAGACAATGGCTGGTATATGAGTATAATAGGTACTGGATAAAGAAGTGCAGTATAAAATGGACAATAGTAGTTTGGTGGGTCCCAGCACTCCTCAAATGAAACCACCCGCTAACAGTGTTAATGTACTTGCTTATAAGATTAGCCTTCCTTTCCATCAAAAAGTGTGTGTCAAAAAGAAAGTTTGGAGGATGGAAATAATACCCTGTTGGATGAAGATATTTATGACTCTGGAGGCCCATGCAGCTCCCAATGTCCTTTTGAGACATATAGATGCTGCAGAGCTGTGATGTCCAATACAGCAGCCACTAGCCACATGCGGCTCTTGCTCACGTGCAATATGGCGAGTCTGGGTTGAGATGTACTCTGAGTATAAAATTCACACTGGATTTCAAACAGTGCAAAACAAAGAACGTAACATCTCTCATTATATGTTGAAATAATATTTTTGATATATTGGATTAAATAAAATGTTATTCAAATTAATTTTATCTGTTTCACTTTTTGTAAATGTGGCTAGAAAATTTAGAATTACGTTTGTGGCTCACATTATCTTTGTATTGGACAGTGCCACTCTAAGGAGTGAGCAAAAAGGGCAGCATTGAGCCTCCATTTTACAGATCCTAAAACCGAGGCTCCGCAGAGAATTCAGTCCAAGGGGCAAAGCTGGTCTCCTCACTCCTAGTGCAGGCTTTCCTTTTTCCACACCCAGGCTGCCGGGTATCAAGATGAGCTTTAACAACAGGCCCGCGAGCAGAGCAGGCATTCTCTCTGAGAACCACAAAGGTGGGGTGGAACCCCTTGATGTCGCCCTCCCTTCTGCAGAGACCTCCCCAGACAAAACAAACAAGCCTTTGGGTCTGGCGAACTGCAGCGGGGAGCGGAAACCAAGGAAGATCAAAGACCCAGCGGTTACCCCCTTCCGGGCCGCGCAGCTGGCAGCGCTCCCCAATCCCAGGCGGGCACCCACGGGCCCCTTGGAGAGGGGATCCCAGAGATTGGCTAGCAACTCGTCGCTTTCGGACACTTGTCGCCGTCAGGAGTGCGCTGGGTCCACAACTGGCTCGAGGTGCGGCGGGGGATTCTCTTGGGCTCCCAAATCAAAACGTAGAGGGGTGGAGGGGGTGGGCATGGGGCGAGTAATAAGCGAACACTTCCTGCAAGGCAGGTCTTGGGAAGACTGGGAAGGCGCAACGCGGGAGGCACGCAGCAGGCGCTAGCTCCCCAGAAGCGTACCTCCCCTTCCTCAGTTTCATCACCTGTAAATTGGAGCCCCCGAGTCCTGCCCAGCCCGCTTCAAGCTAAAACAGAGCGGAGGGAAGGCATAGCTCTGTCAGCGGAAGGAGCGGTTGTCCTAGAGCGTGCAGGACCCAAGAGGGTGTCTGTCCCAATACGCCTACTGGCGAGAGCCCCCAAACCCCGGTCCTCAGCTTCGGGTCCCCGAGCCCCAGCCCCCTCCCGCCGAAGCACGAAAGCCGCAGCTTGGAGGGGGGCGCTGTATCGGGTCTGGCAGCGCCGCGCCGCGCCCCGCCCCCAGCCCGCCGGGCCCGCCCCC
>NW_017731354.1:5508758-5536818 GCF_001890085.2 Hipposideros armiger
CGGCGCCGCCTCGGGCTCCGCTCGGCTCGGGGGCTGCTCCCGAAGGAGGCGAGCCAGGCGAGGCGCGGCCAGCCGCGGGGTCCGTGGGCCGGGCGCATGGCTTAAGGACGCCCCTCCCGCCGCGCCCCCAGCATGGGGAAACTTCACTCCAAGCCGGGTCAGTGTCAGCGCCCGCGCGCCGGCCCCGGGCCCCCGCCGCCCTCGCCCCCGCGATCGCTAACTCTCTGCCTCTCCTTTCTTTCCGGCTCCCGCCGCCGCCGCCGCCGCGCGCGATGTGCCTGCAGCCGCCGTGTGCAAGCGCAGGGAGAGCCCGGAAGGTAGGAGCGCGCGGGGCGCGGACCAGGGGGATGGACGGAACGGCCTAGCCCGCGGGGTCTCATGCTCGGGGGCAGCCCCACCCCCAGCTCTGGCCACTAGCCCCACACACCCGCTCCTGGAGCTGCCTTCGTGTCCCCTCCTCTGTCCACCTCCCCCCTCCCCGAGGTCCTGTGCTCCCTCTCTAGAGCCTCAACCCCCCCTTTTCGTGGTCCCCGCCCTCCGCGCTCACTGCACCCCCTCTTTAGACTCCCAAGCCCCTGCCCCCAAGATTCTGCCCTCGCTTTCTGGTCCCCAGCTCCCTCTCCTGAGATCTCGGCTCCCGCGCCCACTGACCCTCAGTTCTCTTCTCCTCGCCTCGTGTTCACCGAACCTATGTTCAGACCCTCACCCCTTCGCTCAGCAGTCCCGGCCCCCGGGGCTCCCTCTTCTGATCTCCAGGCCCTTCCTCCTTGGGTACTGCTCCCCCTTCGCGCTCCCCTCTGGGTCCCTGTTTTTGGAGCTTAGCTGGATTCCCTTTGATTGCCTGCATCCCTCTCTTGGATTGTGTCCCCGCTCTCAACCCCCGCCTGCATCTCCCCCGCCCCCCCCCTTTCCCTCTTCTCTGGGGTAACTTTCGGCCAGCCGGTGGCCAGACTCAGGGGCGTGTGTCATCCCTGACCCAGGTGACAGCTTTGCTGTGAGTGCTGCCTGGGCTCGGAAAGGCATCGAGGAGTGGATTGGGAGGCAGCGCTGCCCCGGTGGCAGCTCCGGACCCCGACAGCTGCGGGCGGCAGGCACTGTTGGCAGAGGAACCCGGGTATGAACCCCAGACACCCCTCCTTCAACCTACCCACCCACCCCAACTTTTAGCACCCTCTTGGGACAGCTTCTAAGTTCAAACACCCCTTCTCAGCTGCCCCTGCCCCACCAATATGACCCTGTACCCCTATGCCTTGAGGAACCTTAGAGGTGACACAGGTGGCAGTCTCCTGTCTGGGTCGGGGCAGAGGGCCACGTGGGAGAAAAGGTCCTAGGTGAGGAGGTGCTGCAGGTCCATTTGATGGGGAATCTTGTCTGTACCGGAGGAATTTGGCGGCCTGCTCTGACTATCTTGTTTTTGTGGTCAGCATTCAAAGGTGGGTTTAGAGATGGGGCTAGTGAGAGAGGGAAGGAGTCTAGGGGTATCTGGGTAGCGGGCAGGACTGTGCTGGCCTCCTGATGTGTTCCAAGTGTCTGTGACAATTCATCACTACCATCTGCCTGGGAACCCCTGTTAGAGCAGGCTGCTGTCTGGGTGGCAGAGCTTGGGAGGCACTGAGACCTGTTCCACTCCCTGTCTTGGCCCACGATGAGAGCACCTCATTCTGCTATAGCCTGGGCCCATCCCTGAGCCTTCACCCAGTGGGTCCCCAAGGTTGGAGTTGTTCCTGGGGGAACAGTAGATGTGACAGGGGACTGAGTGAGTCCAGCGCCAGCTCCTGGCCTGGGACTGGTGATCACAGATGTCCTCTGAGCTCTGGAACTCTGCACGGGCTTTCAGATGGTCTGCGTGGAACTCAAGAAAGCCAAGGATCAAAGGATGAATCAACTTTTTGATGTGACATTTAATTTTTTTTTTTTTTAACTTAGAGGGGAACAGACTGAGTCTCGGGTCTGGTTAGTTCTTTGGTCTTGTCCATGGCTGGGGAGGGGCCAGTGGAGTTTTTAGATGTGAGTGTGTGTGTGTGTGTGTGTGTGTGTGTGTGTGTGTGTGTGTGTATTTGAGTGGTGAGTCTTGGGCTGGGTACAGCTCAGTGGCAGGGGCCAGTGCTGGGAGGTGAGCCTCTGGATAAAGCCTATTCTCGCTCGTGTATGAAATAACCTCTGCGTCTGGGAGAAACTCCCATCTCCTTCTCCACCGCCACTGCTTAGCTGGGCTTTCTCTTCTGCGTTTCTGTTCATCTGTTGGCTGGGTTGGAATGGGAGCTGCTGTCCCCTAGTACAGGTCAAAACTGGGTGGGTGGGGGGCACTGCAGTTAGGGCCCTTTAAAAGCAGACTTACAGACTGGCTTGTCGTCCCCCATCATTGCTAGTTTTTGATCTACTTCTTTAGAGCCCAATGAAAATGCTCTGATTTAGCCATACGAACAAATACATTTGTGGCTCAAAACAGGCCAACTGAGTGGATTTCCATTAATCAAGTTTTGGGTTTTTTCAGCATGTTTATTTTTACAAAGTATTCCTGCAGAATGCCATTTTTTTTGCAGCCCCCCCCCCGTTTTTTTTTCCTTTCCTAAACTGCCAGGCAGTTTGCTCCATGCTTTAGGGGAAACTTGAACTACAGTGAGGGCTTACTTCAACTGACTTTTATCTTCAAAGCCGTAACAAATGTTACCCGCATGTTTTTGGTGGGTCTCCTTGGCATCTAGTCCTGGAGGATGGAAGGGAGGAGGAAGGAAGGAGAGAAAAACAAAAGTCTGTCGTTTTTAATTAAATAGTAGTGTTCCCAGCAAGAGGAATGTGAGCCAGTAAAAGTTGCCGTGGGGGGAAGTGAGGGAGGGTGGGGAGGGGGCCCAGCTTAAGTCGGTGGCTTTGTTCAAGTCACAGAATTTTGTTGCCGGGTTTCTTCCCCCAGCTGAGGACAGCATGGGATGGTGCTTGCCCCCTCCAGTCCTCTCCCCCTGTCTCAGAGAGAAGCACTGAGGGGTCATTAATGTTTATTCAAAGCACTTTTGAAGACAGTGAGACACACAGCCATCAGCATGACATATGTTCAGTGGTGGAGGGTGGGCCCCGCCATCCAAGGTATTAAGGGGAGGGGATCTCTGATTTCTTGAGAGTTGTGCCTAGTGACTTGGACCCAGACGCCTGGGTGCCTGCCAGCCCTGACCCAGCTACTGAGTCTGAGGAGGTGGGGGTGACAAGTACACCCTGGGAATGGTCAGGTGAACCCAAGATGGGGGCCTGTAAGGCGATTTCAGGTGGTTTCTGGAGGAATAGTTTTCATCTTAATAGTTAACGTTTTTCTTTTAGCCGAAGAAAAAGAACTAGAACATCAAACCTATGGTTTCATGGATACTACTGCTTAGGATGAAGCTAAGTTGAAAGAGATAGTCTAAAGCGGATTCTGAGAAGAATAATTCCATGCAAGTGGTCAAAGTGGTGACTGTGGGGATGGAATGCCCCAAGTTCGGGAAACACTGAGACCCTGTGCAGGACAGCGGTGGGCAGCCGTGTGTCTGGTGTAATTTCCGTGATTCCCAGCAGCACGGAAAGGGTGGCTGCAGGTTCTTCCATTATATCACCAGGATGTAGGAGGGTGTGGGCTCCAGAGCCTGCTGGTTCCAAGGGCTGGCAGAGGTCCCCCCAGCAGCCCCAGGCCTGCCTTAGGAATCACCTCTGTCTCCACTCCTTTGCCGGCCTTTAACCAAAGTGGCCGGGGACACATGAGTGGCTCATCTAACTAGCGTTATTATTATTGCAGTGGTAACTACTAGTTATTAAGTGCCTGTATGTGTCAATTGCTTTGCTTACGTTATCGTAATCCTTATAACCGTGTCAAGTCACCAGCCAGCCAGTGGGGACTCTGTTTTCTCCCTTTCTGGAGTACTTTCTAGGACAACGGAAGCCACATGTGGCAAAGCCCTGTGCCAGAGCGTCTGCTGCCCGGAGGGTGTCGCACTTACTATTTCTCAGAGAGGTGGCAGCCTGCTGGTTGTGAGTCCTTCAGGGTGAGGCAGGTTTTGGGATGGGCAGAAGCATGAGAGGTCCCTGCCTACCCTCATCCTCCCTGGTGGGGTCTGAATAGCTTAGTAAACGTGTGGTGCGCGCAAGTCGCGTGCAAGGTCCTGAGGTGTAGAGGGCAGCCTCGCTGGCACCGACCTAAGTGTGCCCTGAATACAAAAATAAATAAAGTCTGGCTGTGCCATAGGAGCGTGTCACCTTGTCTAAGCCATTTTACCTTTGTGTACCTTAATTAGCTCATCTGCAAAATGGGCACAATAACATTCTCATCCCTGGCAGGGTTATGACAGATAACTCTTCAAAACGAGTGGAACCCGGGGGAATGGTACTGGGAGGTTTGCTGAGACACTGCTAGGGGTGGAAATGGGGGGCCCAGATTAGGAAACCAGAGGCTCCCCCCACCCTCTACACTGTAGACTCACTTGGAGGAACACAGGTGAAGGCCAGGGCCTCTGCTCTTTCTGTGGGTTCATGATGAACTCCAAGGGAATATGAGCTCAGAGGAGAAAAACAACGAGGAATGCCAGGTATACAAGTACTACAAAAGAAAAACAATAAAATGAACAATTTACATGCCAGGCAACAATGTGCTCAACAATTAGAAATTAAAATAAGCATAATCATCTCAAGGCGATTAAGGAGGGTGGTATTGGAAATATGATGAGGAACGGGCAGGTATAAAAGAAAACCAGTTGGAAATACTGGGCCTGGAAATATAATGGGTGAAATAAGAAAGCTTAGACTAGATGGCTGGAATAGCATGATGCACACAGGGATATTGGCAGGACAGCACTTGGAGAGGCAGCACCTGTGTGCACGCTCGTGCAGTATGTACACGGGTGCATGCGTGCATGTGCATGGCCGTATTTAAGACCATCGCCTCCCCCCACCGTTTGGCCCTTTTGTTCTTTTATAGCAGAGCTGCCTGAAGAGAACGTGAGACTGGTGCAGGCGAGCCTGCCTCTGGATCAAAGGTGGCTGCCAGGCGGTTAGGTAATTTGATTAGGGGACACCTAGTGCATTTTGATATTTGGGGAAGAGTGGGAGGGCGCAGGCCCCGTTGGAGCCCTCCGGGACGCGTGGGGCTGGGCAGTGAGATTGGAGGCTGGCCCAGCTGCTGCCCGAGTGCTGGATTCCTGGGGAATTACCCTTGAATGATACCAGTTGGCACAATTAAAAGACCCCATGTCTTCACCATATGGAAAGTGTTAGGCCTCCTTACGTGGTTTCAGAGCTATGTGCCTGGAGGTGGACTTGACATTTGAGGTAAAGCATAAATCAAATATTTGGTGTTTCGGAATTAAAAGATGATTTGCTTTGAGGCTGTTGGAGGCATTTGGGCCTCCATTCTTCTGCATCTTTGAGTTCTTCGCAGAGGGCCTCCTTGGCCCATGGCACCCAGGTCAGCTTCACAGCCCTGCCTGGGAACTTTCTTTCCCCCTGGGGTGTAGGGAGGGGAGACAGGGGCAGCTTGAGCAGGGCCAGGTGCCAGGTGGGGCATCTGGTTTCCGATAGGTCTGCGTCCCTCAGCTGGTGGGTGGTGGGCAGGGGTGTCCTGTTCTGAGTGCTTTACGATGTGTTGTCTGGGGGAGGCTTCAAGAAGTATCTCGCCATCCCTTCAAAATTTTTCTTCTTTGAGAAGGAGGCTGGGTTCCCCGAGTGAGGCCCTGTGTGTGTTTTAGTTCCTCGAACCCGGGAGCAGCCCCTCTACATTCATGTTGTGTACAAACTGTAATAAACCCCTGGAGAAGCTAAGCCAGGAAATAACCGTGGCGTGTCCCACAAGGTCCTAGAGCCTAGAGGATGAGTCACCCCCTCTCCCAAGGGGGACACCAGAAGTGAAGAGAGAAGGTGAGCGATGAATGGACAGAGAGTATTCCTCTTTGTACCAGGGAGCTCAGACACCCCTTGAGGGCTTGAAACAGCAAGGCTGAGCTATGAGCAGTGAAAGAATTGCTTTCTGAGTAATGCGTCTTCTCTGTGGTAGCGCCAGGGCACAAAGTGGGCACTCAGCCATATTTGCCGAACGAATGAGTGAATGAATGAGTGGAAGATAGATTAGGTCACTATCTGTGCCTCGTCCTCCCCCAGACCCTCTTCCCCATCCAAATGGAACCGGAAGCAGGAATAAATGGAGGAGTGAATTAGGCCTTTTTTTTTCCAGGCATTCAGCCATTAATTAATTGTGATTAATAATGAATTGCCATTAATTATTAATTCCCTAGCTGTGCCAGGCATTGAAGATACAGTGGCAAATCAAAGGGACGTGGTCCCTGTCCTCCTGTAGTTTCCAGTTGAAGAAGGATAAGAACGTACACCGGCATGACGACAGGCAGTAACGCTTGTGAGAAGCTGCGTGAGCGGCATCCAAGTGGAGGCCTGCGAGACCCTGTGGAAGGTGTGGGGAGAGGGACGGGCATGGGCAGGGGCGAGCTGACTGAGGCCCGGGCGGGCTCTTGGCCATGGAAAATGGGTGGGGGTTGGGTTGGGCAGTCGAGAAGGGAAACTGGGCTCCAAGTGGCCCTGCAGCCTGTGGAGACTGGACATCTCTCAAGTCTTTCTGAAAAGCCCTGCTCATGTGTGGCTCTTGGCCCATTGAACTACCTGTTCCTCTGGACAGGTGTGGGGCAGAGCTGGGTGGGCAGTCAGCATGCCCCACCCCGTGCTGCCACCAGCGTGCTTCTTATAGCTGATTAACGTAGAGTGTCATGTGTTGTACTTGGGGACAGTCCTCCAGCTGTTTGGATGCATGGGTGGCCCCTGCTGCCCTGTAGCGGAAGAGGGTCAGCTGTAGGGCTAGAAGCCCAGCTGTGGTGGGATGTGGGGGGCCTGAGGGGTGGGATTAGCTGCTCAAGGGCAGAGAGAGGCACCCCAAAGGCTAGAGGACAAGAGGCAGTGACAAGCCGATCCCGGAGAGCCGTCCTGCCCCAGAACTGCTGTGAGCCTCTGCCTAAGAGAGGAAGGCGCCTTGCCTTGGTTTACCAGATGCGTCTGAGAAAGGGGTGTGCAAAGTGACCGTCTTGTCAAGGAGCGAGGGTAGTGGTTAGTGAGATCAGCTGGCGTTGGTGTCAGGCACCCCGTAATCCTCTTAAGTTTGGGGGTTCTGGTAGCCTCACTCACTGGCTGTGAGTTCACAATGTGCTTTGGTTTTAGAAACTTTTGGAATTTTTCGGTCGCTTGGTGGATTCCACAGCAGGCACTTCTGGCCGCCTCCCCGACTTCCCTCTCTTTTTTTCGCTCACACATGTTCTTTTTGCGGCTCTTGTCTCTCACAGACATTCTTTCTCTTCCTCACGCTCTCCCTCTCCCCCTCCCTTCCCCTCTCCGCCCCCACCGGCTCCCCCTCTCCCCGAGGAAGGAAAAAATTCGGAGTCTCACAAACAAAATATCTGCCATTCCATCTGAGGGAGAACTGAGGCAGGAGCCCAGAATAGCCTGGAAGAAACGCCAGAGAGCTGAAGGCCTCAGTTGTTTAATCTGGAAGGCGGTCTTTGATGTCACCGTGCTCCGTTTATCCTGGGAAGCTGCCTGCGTCTTTATGGCTGGCTTAAGACTCTCCCCGCGTGAAGAATGGCCGAGCTGCTTCAGGGGCGGGAGGAAAAGCCAGATCACTCCCCAAAGGGCAGGCCTGGTGATGCTGCCTCTCCTGCCAAGCCCAGGTGGGGTGGAGAACATTTTCTAAACAAGCATTTCCAGAGACATAAGTAATTCTTTGATAACTTCCCGGGAAAGAAGAGGGGGCTGTTTATCCATGTGGGCACCAGCCACGGGGCTCTGCAAGGAAAGCCGCAGGTCCCTCCACGGCAATCATCCTCAGCCCCAGAAAGGTGGCACGCACGAGCTCTCGCCAGGCGCCCTGCCCGCTCACCGGGGTGCACCCCGTGTGTGTGTGTGTATGTGTGTGTGCATTTAGAGGGCTCCAGGGTTGGTCTAGGCTTCGCTCGCCTCACCTTTACTTGTGAGCCACATGGCCTGTGGCCTTGTGTGTGGCTGACACCTTTCAGAGGACCCCAGGGTACTAGGTGGGCTTCACAGTGGTATGGCATCAGCCGAAGGGTCCCTCCCTTCATTGGGCCTTGAATTTTCCAGCTGAGAAGTGGGCTAAAGCATTTATTATAATTTAGCAACTATCTAATGAATGTGTTCTATTCAAATCACTCGTGCATCTGTGCCGTAGACGCCGAGTACCTACCTTAGGCCAGGTACACACTTGCTCTCTCAATAGACTATGGCCCTTGTTTTCATGGAGCTTACACTACAGCAGGAAGTACTTTTGAAAACCTTTTTCACAATCTGAGTTGTGATTTGTGCCTCAAAGGAGAAGTCCTGGGTGCTGTGAGAACATTCAATGGGGATCAGCCCTAATATGGGTGGCGAGTCATTGCACAAATATTTGCTTGTACGTATGATATCGTGCAAACTGTGAGGCATAGGACATAGTTCCCGCCTCAGAGAACTTAGTGTTTAGTGGGACTAAACTCTCATCTTTGCCTCTCATCGGTTTTTCTTACCTTATTGCATTGGTTACGATCTCCTGTACTGTTTAATAACCATTAAGTATGATGGTCGTTGTTTATCGAGTTAAGAAAGCTTTCTTCAACTCCTGGCTTGCTAAGATTTTTAAAACCAGGAGTTTATTTAATGTTATCGAATGCTGTTGGGGTGTTGATGGAGCTGATGATTCTTTGATGATCTATTAATATGTGATTTATACTGTTGGATTTCCTGATACTCAACTTTGTTTGCACTCCTGAAACGCAATCCTTCTTTGTCACGATGATAGATTGCTGTTTTAAAATGTTGTTGTGTTTGATTTGCCAATGTTTTACCTTGGATTTTTGTGTCTATTCATGTTAGGTTGGCTCCTAGTTTGGGAAGGTAGAAACTGAGCAATGAAGACAATGTTAAGGGAACGTCAGGAGACCCTCTGGGGACTCTGAGTCTAGCGCATTGAGTGCCCACTGGTCTGGGTCAGAGGTGGTGCCAGCAGAGCTGTGATTTAGGCCCACAAGTGAATGGGGGAGGGCTGGTGGCGAGCAAGGCCAGGGGCGGGGGTGTGGTAGCACCACGAGTGTCTGCTGGGTGGACCAGTGGCATGGACTGAGGGGGGCAGTTCATTTGAGACGCTGATTGACTGAAGGGGGGTCACGGCCTGGGGCTGGGGGCTTTCTCAGCCATGTTATAGAGCTTGATCTTGGTCCACGGGGGGGACAAGCAGCAGGCCCTGTGTGAGCGGCCAGCGGGGCAGGAGTGAGCCCCGTGACCTGGGGGAGCTCTTGTGCGGGGATAGGTGGAATGTGGGGACGGGCTCTCAGTTGTAAAAATACTTCGGAGGATAAAGAGGAGGCAAGTGGCTATTCTGTGGGCTCAGTGAGAGGTTCTGGAATGTCTGCGTTGGTCCAGGCACAGCTCTTAGTTCTTGGGGTCTTCCGGGGGACCCTCGAGGAAGCCACAGGCAGGCGAAGGACCAGGAGAAGTAGCATTGGACATAAGGCAGCATAGATGGTGGTTGCAGCCAGGACGCTGGAGCCCGATGTCCTGGGTTTAAGTCCTGGCTGCACCATTTTCTAACTATGGGACCTTGGGCACAGTCAGAGGTCCGGCAGGAAACATGCTCCCCGCGGCGTGGGCAGAGTTAAGGGAAGCTTCACGGGGTGTCAAGGCACCCAGGGACTGACGGGTCCCTGGCAACAGTGGGTGGCTGTTACCACCCCCAGGGCAGAAAGGACCAGGGGAAGAAATGCTGTTGGAGGCTTGGGGTTGGATCCCTGTAGGTTCTGCAGCTGAGGAGCAGGGAGGCCAGGCAGGAGCTATAAATACGGAGGATTAACCATAGTCAGACACAGTTCAGCAGTGAGGGGGCGGAGAAGAAGCAGCCCATGTCCGTCTCCTCACACCCCGTGCCTGCCAGGGCCTCCCATTGGCTGAATTCAGAAGTCAGAGGCCTGGAAACCCCGTGAATTGAGCCTCAGGGGTCAGCTTGCTGGGGCACAGATGGGGTAGGGGTGGCAATAGAATAACCCCTTCTGTGCCTCAGTTTCCTCTTCTGTAAAGCGAGGATGATAACAGTCTCTGCTTCATGGGGTAGTTGTGAGGACTCAGACTGCAAAATGGTTCGCACTGCCTGGCATGCATAGTAAGCGCTCAATACACGTTAGCTATGAACGTTACAAAGCTATGAAGAGACACAGGGCTATGGAGACTTGAGGGGGACTCTTTGAAGGTGGTGGCATGTGCGTAGGTCACTGAAGGATGGTCAGACTAAGACCAGGGGTCAGAATCTAAAGGACCTACAGGGCCCAGAGAAGTCATAGTAATCAGTGCCTCAGGCTGGGAGGGAGACACCTGGGAGGTGTGGGGACAGGGCTTCCCTGGGGCGCCCTCGTCTAGTCTCAAGGGGGCGGCACCACTCAGCCCCAGCCAGCCGCTGTCCTGTGGGAATGTGGCCCTGGTGTTGCCACAGCTTCTAATCAATAAGAGAATCCAGCCATCTGGATCTTTATGTGAAATAGTTCTCATTTAAGAAAACTATTGTCAACCAAATAACATGTTTAGAAAATACTTTCTTTGGGTGGACCTGGACAGCACGGTTTGGCCTGTGGTACCCTGGCTCGTGATGGTTGATTTAGACCTACCCGACTTTGGTGTGGTATGAGCATGTTAGGGACGATAGTAGTTACAGGTGAGTATTAAAGGTGCCTTATGCTTTCCACACATTCTTTTTTTTTAAATATTTTTATTGGAGAATTGGGGAGGAGGAATAGTGTTGGGGAATTAGGGGGAGGGGGAACGTTATTTTTCCAGGACCCATCAGCTCCAAGTCAAGTTGTTGTCCTTCAGTCTTCGTTGTGGAGGGCACAAGCCCAGCTCCAAGTCCAGTCACCGCTTTCAATCTATAATAGTTGTGGGGGGTGTAGTCTACCATCCCATGCGGGAGTCGAACCGGCAACCTTGCTGCTAAGAGCATGCACTCTCACCAGCTCAGCGGCAGCTCACTTTGGACGCAGCTCACTGGCTCATGTGGGAATCGAACCGGCGACCCTGTTGCTCAGAGCTCCCGCTCTTAACCAACTGAGCCATTCGGCTGGCCCTCCATGCATTCTTTACATGTGCTATTCCCCTGTGTACAGATGAGGAGACAGGCTCAGCAAGTTAAAGTCTCGACCCCAGCCAGGGAGAGCTGGATTCAGGCAGCACTGAGGCAGCAGGTATAGCCCAAGCCAAGGCTGGGTGCTGGGAAGTCATGGGCAGGATATTTCAGGTTGGCGGCGAACAGTGAGTGGGGGCAGGTGGGGGAAGGACAGTAGAGACGTGGTTTGGGGGAATCTATACTGAGGCCCAGCCTGTGCACATAGTGGGCGTCACAGGTGTGGTTGGAGCTTTCCAAAGCAGACTTCCTGGGTGCAAGTCTCCCTGCACCTCTCCCCGGCCGGGTGGCCTGGGGCCCTGTGATGGTGCCTCTCTGATCCTCAGGGTCACATCTGGACTGGGTCGAGGCACAGCTCCTGCCTCCTGGAGTTGTTCTAAGAGTGAGAGTTCATGATGGCGGATGAGGGAGAACAAAGCCGGCGGCGTCCCTCCGCCTGAAACCTCCTAAAGTCGCTTGTTCATGATCACGCAGATGTGTCCAAGGACAGGAACGGGGTGCCGGAAGAGAGAATAAGGAGGGGGCTCTTCTGAACTGGGGAGCGATGTTTAAGCTGTTGAGACCCAAAGAGCAACCAGCCAGGGGATGAAAGGTTTGGTGAGAGCATCTCAGACGAAGGATTGGAGAAGCACAGAGGCCGGAGGCACGGCTGACGCTCAGAGAAAGACTTCAGCCCACTCCGGGCGTCTGACTTAGGACCAGGCCCTAGTCTTTGGTGTTAGGGCAGAAATTCGCGTTCGGCAGAGGGGCAGGGTAGTGCCTGGGGTGGGGGGGTCGGGAGGGTCTGTTATATGTTGTAACTCATTGTGAGCCCTTGTCCACCCACTGCAAATCTTCCTCTGTAATTTCATTTTCTCACTGATGTCTGTTCACTCCAGCTTCGCTCCTTCCTGGCTGGGTGGGAGGTTGGGGGAGAACTCTCAGTCACAGGGAGTAGTGTGAATCAGGAGCCGATTGGTTGGCCTGCCATGTGCTGCCCAAGCCCTCTGGCCATGAGTGCAGAGCTGGGGCCCTGGAGAGCATAAAGGGCCCCTGTTAGCAGGATGGGCCTGTCCACCCTCAGGCCACAGGTGAGGGCTGGGAAGACCACAGCCTCCGAGGATGTTTTTCTAACTCCAGAAAGCCACGTGGGCTGGCCCCTCACACAGGAGCTTTGGCTTGTGGTGGCTCCACTGAGTGGGTTTAGGGGTGCTGGTTAGGGGTGCCACTCCGTGTATGGCTTCCAGCGGGAGCCTTGTTATAGGGCAGTTTGACCTTGACTCCGTTGTTTTACCTTGTTTTCTCCACAGTGATCTAGATAGACTTCAAAAGCAAAAAGATGACGTAAGGAAACGACTGCAAACCAGGGACAAAGTGGGCACTGGGGGCTTCTCTTCTCACCCTCCTGCCCTGGAGACCCACAGGGGCGCACAGCCTCGGGCAGGCCTGGGTGCGTGCCTCCTGTCCCCGTGTCCTGTGGCTGCCACTTCGTGGCTCTTAGGGGTCCACTGTGAGCCCGTGCTGAAGCATGGGTGCAGCTTGGAGCTCTGTGCCAGGCCCCAGGCCACGCACTTGATTCTCTCAGCACCGCTAGGAGGCAGGTACTGTTCTCTTCCCCATTTGCTGGCAGGGAAGCTGAGGATTTCAAGAAGTATGCCTCTTTACCCACAGTCACTTGCCTTGGAAGCGGAATTTTGCTCCAGCCAGATTCAAGGTCGGTCTGATTAGAGCGCCACCTTGAATCAGTACAGATGACTTTTCTTTTTCTTGAGTCATATGTTATCAGCCCATTCATTGCTCATGAAATCAATTTAGTGTCCAGCATCAAAAACAATGACATAGAAAAGTCTAAAAATATGAAAAAAATATCACATATAGGAAGAGTAAATATTGCTTTGTGTAACTTCTTGTTTGTGTTTTTTCCCCCTTTTTTAAAATTAAATTTGTTGGGGGTGACATTGGTTAGTAAAATTATATAGGTTTCAAGTGTACATTTCTATAATTCATCATCTGTATGTTCTTCGTGTAACTTCTTGTTTAGTTTATAGACATGGATTTACAGACATAGCTACCCATGTCTGAGCTAGCTAGCTAGATCTATCTATAGGTATACACACATCTCTACCCAAACCCAGAGGTCCGTGATAACACCTGTCTTACCGTGGGTCACGATCAAAGTGTTTGGTCACTGGTGTGATCGCTGAGCCTGAATGCCTGGTTTCAAGTCCTAGACCTGCTTCTCACTAGCTGGCTGTGTGATCTTGAGCAAGTTCCCTAACCTCTCTGTGCCAAAGTTTTCTTTCTTGGCTTCACGGCCTTTTGGTGTGTGGACTTCTTGGTCAGAACAGATTCTCCCAGGATGGCTGTGGGTGCTTTCTTGGCCACGTCCTCCCTTTGCTTAGGGCATCAAGAGAATGAGGAGTCCTTTGTGGGTCCCCAGGTCCCCTCGCCTGAGAAACCGGCCTCTGAGCATGAGCAGCAGCAGCTACTTCCTAGGAGAGAGACAGGGCTGCGTTTTTGGGGACTAGACAGAGCTCTGTGCTGGGAACCCTGAGCCTGGGTCGGGGTTGGGGGCGTGGCTTAGCTAGCAGGTATTTCTTGCGTAATGAAGAAGAGGAGGGTGTTTAGGTTATGTTTTGCTGTGTAACAAATTACTCCAAAACTTAGTAACTTGATCATTTTATGATTTGCTTAAAATTGTGCCGTTTGCGTAGGGCTTGGCAGGGGCAACTTGTCTATGGCTCTGTGTGGCATAGTTGGGGTGGCTCAAACAGCCAGGGGCCAATTGCAACAACTCCACTTGGTTTTTTTTGTCAGGGGCCTCTGTTTTCTTCCAGGTGGCCTCAACACATGGTTAGCTTGGGCTTCCGCTAGCATGGCGGCCTTAGGGCCATCAGACTCCTTCCATGGTGGCTGACTTCCCCAAGAGTACAAAAGTGGAAACTGCCGGACCTGCTTAAGGTTTAGGCCTGCAGTTGGCAATGCCACATTCTCTTGGTTAAAGCAAGTCATGGGTCCAGCCCAGATTCCGGGGAAGGGACAATACAGGGCCATAAACACTGGGAGGTAGGGCTCCTGGGGGGCCATCAAAGCTCTCTGCCAGAGAGGATGCGGTCTCCTGGGGAGAAACTGCTGAGAGGCTGAGTCAGAGAAAGGACTGAACGGTGTTTGTTGGGTTTCGGATCCTGGCAGTCACCGCTGGGTTTGGCAGGAGCTGTCTTGATGGAGCGACATCAGAGGTGACACTGGAGCGGGTCACGAGGGGAACAAGGAACACTTGCACGTAGGCAGAAGCACATGCATGCAAGAGCATCTGTGGCTGTGTCATTTGGAAGGATGGGGACTTTGTGACAACTCCAGTATCCATCACTGAGGACAGGCTAATAAACAGCGGTGCAGCCATCTGATGGCTCTCTCTGTCACTGGTGAAAAAAACCAGGTGAGTGAGGGCTGCATACCGACGGGAAGGGGGCTCGAAGATGCTGTTGACGGAGCAAAGCAACAGCGAAGCCTACATGTAAGGTGGTCCTGTTTTTTGCATTATACGATAGCCTGTTTGGGCCTAGGTATCTATATATTTGCAGGTGCACGGAGAAAGATCTGGAAGGGTACCCTGTCAAAGGCTATTTCCCTGAGGAATGGAGTGGTGGGAGGTGGTGAGGACCAAAGGACTTTCACTTTTCGCATTATACATTTCTTCATTGGGTGACTTCGTTTTCTTCGATGAACATGTACTACTTTTGTGTTTTTCAAAAAGCCGACACATCTTGCAAGAGACGAGGACGAAGACGGCATGTGTAGGCAACTCTATGGGGAAACTTTACTGGTGGAGGTGGAGAGGAAAGACAGTAGCTGAAGGGGCCTGTGGGGCTGGGAAGGACTTGGGGCCTGGCCTGAGGGCCACCTGCATCCGAATCTCGTGAGCGCTGTTTAAAATGCAGACAGCTTGGGTCCCCACTCCCCAGACGCCCACTGAAGCAGAGCCTCTCTGTACCGGCACCTGTACTGATGGGACCCTGGGGACCCTGTAGGAAAGGCGGGGGAGGGGGAGGGCGCACGATGGGGGGAAAGCTAAGGTGGAGATGGCACGCCCCATCTGTAGAATCACAGGGATCAAGTGAGTGGCCCTGTGGAGAAGCCGGCAGTTCCCTACTCATGAGCAGCTCTGCCAACGGCTCTGTCTCCTGTGCACTCCCCATGGCTCCTTAAACCTACAAGTGGATTTAGAATTTTGCTGACAGTTCTTGATACCTGGCTTCTCTTTCAAGGGCTGCCAGGCCCTTCCTTTTTTGTAAGTGGGAGGAAGGAGATGTGAAAAGGACCTCTAGATGTGCTGTCCAGTAGGGCTTTCTGTGATGATGGAAATACTGTGCGCTGTCCAGTACAGGAGCTGCTAGCCACCTGTGGCTATTGAGCATGTGGAACGTGTGACTGAGGAACTGAATTTTCAATCTATTTTATTTGAATCTATTTAAATGTAAATTTAAATAGCCACGTGAGGCTAGTGGCTGCTGCATTGGACAGCACAGCTCTGCACCAAGAGAGGAGATTAGCAGGAGGCTAACCCCGTCCTGGCGGGAGGGTGGCAGGGAGCAAAGAGTTACTCGCAGCAGGTGGTGGTGGAAAGAAAGCTCTGCCCCCAGGCAGCACTGCTGGAGCCATCCTGGGGGCTTTCCAGACCCCACTCCTTGGAGGCATGGCTTCCCTCAAGCTTGGAGGGAGGCAGCCCCACTGGCCACTGCCGTGGTCAGTGATGGGAAGGAAAGGGTCGTGGGGGATTGGAGCCCCTTTTCCTCGTGTCACACATCGGGGCCTTCTTAACCTTGGAGGTCCTACTTGGCAAATGCTTCTGGGGTTCTTGGGTGAGGACTCATCCCTTTGGCTCTGGTCTGGGGTCCTGCAAGGCGAAACCCGGTGCCGAGACTGGCGGTGGCAGCACCGAGTGTGCCAGCTCTTCTCCCGTAGCAAGCGCCAGTAATTGTCCGGAGTTTTGTGGATTGCAGAGCCTTCCTCATGGTGATTTGTTAGGCATTCAGTATTTGCAGAAACCTGGCCAGGGTCAGGATTCACACCCTGGGGAAACTGAGGCCAGACTGCAAAGTCCGTGGGACTCCCCTGTATCCTCAGGGCCTTTTGCACTGCACAGCATGTGGCAGAGGCTCAGAGAACATTTGCCAGGTGAATGGGTCTCAGAGGGGCCTAGCAGGGGGCACAGAGCCTCAGAGGGGGCAGAGTTCAGCGCCTGGCCGTCCAAACACCCCGCTCTTGGCACAGATACACAGTGCTTCTCAGCCTCTGAAGAGCACCCCTGCTTGCTTCTCCCCTGCCCTTCAGAAAGGGCCCTCACTTTTTCTCTTGTGGTAAATGAAGTCATGTACATGGTAAAAAGAAAAAGAAGGAAAGTTCCAAACAGTACTAAAGGATATGCAAAAAAAAGAAGCCCCTCCCTTCCCACCCACCTTTACCACTGGCCTGTCAGCCGCTTCTCCCCAGGGGTCTGCGGTCACTTTGTCCTCGAGGCTCCTCTCTCGCTGCCCCCTCTGTCTGTGCACGCTTATCCCGGCACAGGCAGTGGAAGCCCTCATGGCCCACAAGACTGGGAGGTGTTGGTATCTGTAGGTTAATTGAAAAATTCGTTTAAGATGGAGAACCATAAAAAAGGGATAGAGGCCTTCAACATTTTCTTTGAAGTTGTGTGTTATAATCTAGTTCTGTACCTGGCTTTTTAGAAACTTAACAGTATATCTTGGAAATCATTCCATATCCTTACATATCATCTCATTGCTGCTCCTCATGGCTCCTCAAGTCTTCCATTGTAAAGACGGACCGTCATTGCTCACACTGATCCCCTGGTGTTGGGCACCTAGGTTGCTATGGGCTTGTGCCTGTGGTCCGCTTTAGATGAGTGGTGTGCATTTCTGTAGCTGTGCTTCTGCACGCGTGCCCACCCCCCACATACACACTGCATACCCTGATGTCATCTCCAGGGCTGGCTCTCCTCCCCCCGGCCAGCGTCATCAAAACCTAGGAGGAAAGCAGCTTCAGGAAGTAAGCATGGCCTTCCCTGACTGCATTAGTCAGGATCCTTTGAGTTTTAAGCCCATCTCAGCTGCTTCATACAGATACGTTACTGGCTGGTATAACTGGGAAGTTCGGAGGGAGTGTTGGGTCCAGGTACAGCTGGATCCTGGACCCCCAGCTCTGTCCCAGGATGGCAGCCTGTGCCTCCTGCTCTGCTGTCTTCTAGGCTGGCTTCATTCTCAGACAAACTCTCTCCAGGAAGCTGCAGTTTGGCTCCTAGCAGTCCAGGCTTCCATCTCCGGCTAAAAGAGACAATTCCAACGAAAGCCCAGGCGGGGCTTCCATTGTTTTGATGGGTCATGTGCCCATTCCAGCACCAATCCCTGTGCCTCTGACGGTCTTGGGTCACATGGCACCATGGAGTGGGGGCTGCGATCAGCCTCCTCACCCCAAACCTTGAGGACAGAGAGAGAGGGGGTGGATGGTTCTCTAAAAAAAAACAAAACCACCTGTGAGAAGAAGGCTGCGGAGTGCACACTAGGGGGACGAAACCAACATCTGTGCACAGTCCGGCCCCTGGGGTAAGACTCACTGACCACAGCTCCGGTCAGCAGCAGGAGAGCATGGGTGGGGACAGGCAGCCCAGCAGTTAGGCGGCCACCTCGGGAGATCCACTTCTTGCTGTTGGATCTTGGAAGAGAGCGGGGGGTTGCCACCTCCTCCATGTAGCCTGTGTGGGTCGCAGCCTTCCTTTCAAGCCCCTGGCCTCTCCACTATAATCATAAATCTATGATTCCAAACCTGCAGAGGGTAGGTAAGCCTCCTTGGGGAACACGCCGAATCTGATGGTGTCCCTTTCCTCACATCAATGTGCTCACGCCTTTCACTCCAATTTTAGGGTACTCACAGCCCTAAGGTTAAGAACCCCTGCCTTCGTTTGTATGGCTGTTTTTTAACCTCATTTTATTAACTTCTTCCCCTGTGTGCGTCTTCTCCCAATTCCAGGGGGTCCAGAACTTTGAACCTGGGCTTCAGATCTGGGTTTATACTGAACTCTATCAAATGTTGGGCCTTAGTTTCCCCGCCTGTGAAATGAAAAAAAGACTACCCACTTCTTGGAGTCATCTCAGGGATTAAATGAAATAACGCACATAGTGATTTAAGACTTAGCCAGTAGTGAGCACTCAGTAAACATACTCAGCAGCCTTCGGAGCTGCTGAATGGCAGCAGGACTCCCAGGAAACCCACTTCCGTCTCCCTGGGCCCAGGGAAGCACTTGGAAGGGGTTTGGATGCTGTTTGATGGATGAAGAGAGAACATCTTTGTTCGCTCAGGAGTTGCCCTGTAATGAGTCTTCTCCACTTCCACTATAGCTGGGAGGTTTCAGTGACATCCAGGTGTCTCGGGGTTCGTTGGGGTTCGTTGTTGAGTGCCTTTACACTATGATCATAAGACACCCCTCATTTTATAAGCTGCCTCCTACCTGGCCAGGGACAGGTCACAGGTGACAGCTCACCTGTGCCTGATGGCCACTTGATGGACTTCCCGTCTCAGCAGAGTCCTTTCCAGCCCCTGAGCACCAGCCAGTGGCTCCCCTGCCCACCTGGCTGGACACCAGGTCCGGGGTCGTGGGTATTGTTCTGTAGAAATTCGAACTGGTTCTTTGCTTGGAGAGCATTAAGACACGAAGTCCCTGTGGCGAGCAGCAAATTAATCACAGTGTTAAGGAGGGAATGTCGGGTAGACATGACTTCATGAGCTTGTCATAAAGTCTGCCCCTGCCATGTTTCACTCTCCAAGATTTTTGACTTTCAGAAAAGGAACCACAGATAGAGTTACCAAGTTTTACAGAAATATTTTTACTGGGCAGAAGATTGCTTTATGGCAAGAGCCAGTTATTTCAGGAGACAAGCAAAGAGCTCTTTATTCTCACGTTTTGTGGGAGGAAAATATTATGCTGAGAAGCCAGCATCTTGGAGGGGCCTTTTGAGAGGTCAGGCCCCATTTCTGGAGTTGGGAGTGGGTGACATGAGATGGTGCGGGGACTTGGGTGGCCCCCCACTCATGTGCCTGCTTTCTCCTAACCCTCCCTGGGGATTTTGGGCTTGTTTTGCAGGCAGAGGAAGCCTAAGGTTGCAGAGCAGCAAAGGGAGGTGGTCAGAGCTGAGCTATGACCTGGAGATGCAGGGTGGAGAGCGGAAGAAACTGGGGGTGGTACCCCCGGTGTGTGAGGCCACCAGCTGGGGAAACAGCAAGCCTGGGTCAGAGCTGGCTCTGCCGTTTACCAGCTGTGTGACTCTAGGTCCTCATGCCTCTGAGCCTCCGTTTCCCATGTGTCAATGGGGGATGACGGTTATCCGTCGCATGGGCTTGTCAGCATTAAATGGGGTCATCCATGTCAAGTGCTTACTCGTTTACTCTATCCTCGATGTCCGTGACGATTGTTGGAGCCTTCCTCCATATTCCAGAGCCAACTCACCCTGCAGCATCCTTTGCTGGTGCCTTTGAGGGCAGTGGGCCTATTTCCTGAGTCCCAAGCGAGGACTTCCAGCCTGGTAGTGCAGCGAGGGTTGGCAACCTGGGCCACCCCAGCAAGCTGGCGATTTGTGGGCCTCACTCCTTAAGCTCCAGTAAGTACTTCAGTTCATGGAAGGGACTGTTCTCTCCTGGAAATTGGTGGTGGTGGTGGGGGGGAATATTCGCTTGATGGTACTCAGGGAGGGTGGGTTTGACCTTTGCAGATTAAGATGCTGTTCTCCGTCTCCCTCCTTCCCTCGATGTGGAAGGAGGGTGCCTGCCAAAAGTTTTGTTTGCGTCTGGAGCAGCCATGTGCCTGATAAGGAGACAGCGTCTTTGCCCCCTTCTCGCTTCTGACCATAATCTCTTTTAAGTTGGGCGGTTGGAGAGGGTTGATTTATTTCGTCCTCTTCCTCACCTCCCTTTCATTATTTAGAATGCGAGGGAGAGTTTATCTTGTTCTCGAGGAGATCTATCGTTTCAGCTTTGGAATGGCATCCAAGTTTACAGAATGGAGTCTGGTGCCCAGAGCCTTCGGGTAAATATTTTGGGAAGTTGGATTCCACTGGCATTAGGGCCCAGGGGCTGGGCAGTGGGTGCTTTTCCATGACGAGATGACTGAACTTGGACTCCTCTCATGCCGTGCCCTGCACGTGGGATACGTGCGCCGGCGTCTTGGTGCCCAGACTTCCTGCGGCGTGTGGGCCCTTTCGGGCTGTGCTTTCCGCTGGGAATCCACGCATGGCTTCCTCCCTCCCTGCAGATACACTTGCCCCTTCTGTAGCCTCGGAACCCACGCTTCCTGCTTCTTCCTTCTCGTGCACCCGCCCCCACCCCTGGAGCCTTTCCCTGAGGCTGCCCCCCTTGTCCCTGAAAGCCTTCCCGTCGCTTTGCCGACTCCGCGTATGTTCCGCCCTGGGTTGGCTGAGTCGGGTAGGTGGGCTCTAGACAAGGTCTGTGTTGTCTCAAGCCTCCAGTTTCCTCATCAACAAATATGGATGGAAGTAATAGAACCCCCTCCCCCCGCCAGGGTGAGTGTGAGGGTGAAGATAATGGGTGAGAAACCCCAGGGCTTGGTGTGCAGTAGGGTTTGGTAAATATCACCCCACCAACCCCATTAGATTATAAGCTACTTGAAGGCAGACGCCAGTTCTGTTCATCTTTGTGTCTCCTTGAGAGTATGGCTTGTCTGTAGCCGGCCCTGAGGACATGAAGTGAACCCACTGGCTGGTTAGGAGTGGTGGTGACTCTCCGAAGGGTTCCCTGGAGGGAGAAGGTCTCTCAAGCTTGCTTCTCAAGGCTTTGGGGAAGATAAACACTATTGCTTTAGCAGAGTGGCTGGCGCGCAGAGGGCACTGTCCACTGTGGTAGCGCCACTAGCCTGGCGTGGCTGCCGAGCATTTGAAATGTGACTGGGCTGGATTGTGTAACAGATTTTAGTGGCTTAGTATGAACACAGAAAATATAAAATTGGTCATTAATCATTTTTACATTGATTACATATAGTGACAATATTTTTAAATGGCAATATTTTAGGTATATTGGCTTAAATAACCTTAAAATTAATTTTATTTGTTTCTTTTTAATGTGCCTACTAGAAAAATTAAAATTACACACATATTACTTGCATTCCATCCCTGTTGGGCAGCCCTGGTCTATATTCTAGACCATTCCCAATGATGATAATATTGCCCCAAGGAGGCAATGTTTTTGGGGGTCAAGTAGTTTTGGGGGGGAGGTAAAAAAATCTCACTCTTTTTAGGTGTAAAGTACAGATATACATATATATCTGTATAAATAGGCACACAGCATATCTGTGGTATTAAAATTTCATGGTGGGATGATTAGGGAAAAAAGCCTGCACAGGCTCTGCATCGAGTGGGGGGCAGATAATGGAAAATGAGAGACATTGACTGCTCCAGAGACCCAGACCCGATTCAGATGCTGGCTTTGCCCCTACTTAGCTGTGTGAGCTTAGGTGAGTTCCTTAACCAACCTGTGCCTCTGTTTTCTCACCTGTAAATGGGAGTAGAAATGGTACTTACCCCACAGAGCCGTTGTATAGATTAAACAAGAAAGCCTGTGAAATACTTCACTCGGTATCCGACATGCAGAAAGCAGGCAATAAGTAGGAAAGTCATCGTGATTCACATCAATATGCAATTAATATTAATGTAATTAATATCTGGCCTCTGGAGGCCGAACAGGGAAGAACTCCCACTTGCAGAATTTGCAGAGTGACCATACGTCTGTTAGGCTCCATGTTTTCATCTGGAGAAACGTGTTGCTGGGAGTGCTATACATCTGCGCAGTGCTGTGTGCTGAGCCTGGATGTGATTGGAAGGTCTTTGAGTCAGATGAGCACCCTCCCCCCCAACCACTGCCAACCACACTGGCACCGCGCCAGGTCTGGAGGGTTCTACGCTGAGGGCTGGTCATAGTGGCCTTTACAGGGCTCATGGCAGACCCTCCTGGCCATGCAGGCATCCAGCTGTCAGGGCATGGCTGGGCTGTGCTGGGCATCACCTCCTTAGGGCCGCCTTCAAAGGGAGAGCTGGGAGGAAGGTGGAGGGGGAGAAGGGGCTGCCCACTGACCGCCCGACACAGACCATTGGATTAAAGGTACCTTTCGAGGCTGTGGAAACTGTCAGGGACATGGGCTCTGGCCTGGAGACTACAGACGGCAGCCTCCCAATAACAAGACCAAGTTCCCATCTAAGGTCACAGTTTCAGATACACAGATGCCAAGGCCCTTCCTCCTATGGGAGAAAGTGATAGAGAGAGGCCAGCCAGCAATGCAGATGGGACGAGGACAGGCTGGCTACACAGCCTGGTGGACCTAGGGTGTGTGCACATGGCAACTTTGGCGCTCGGGTGGGTGTCTGGGCAGTTACAGGTGGCCTGGAGACCTGGGTCCCAACTGCTTGATCCCTCCCTTTGTGCTCTAGCTGGGCAGGGGCTCCGGGGGTCTGCTGTGGGACCCTGGGAAGCAGAGAAATCCTCTGCGCGCCAACTAGCCCATCCCTAAATGTGGGTGCTCAGCACCCCAGACACAGCATGGCATTGGGCCTTGAGCATGCTATAGTCAGGCAGAGCTGCATCAAAGCCATTCTCTGCCGAGCCCAGAGAAGGCTGAGGTTAGAAGGGGTGCTGACCTGCCTGTGCAAAAGAGGGTAGGAGAGTGGGTTCTAGAACTGGATGAGTTTGAATGTTGGGCCTGCTACCTACCAGTTATGTGCTCTTATGCAACTTTATCTTTCTGGGTCTCACTCTCTCCGTCTGTACAATGGGACTGCAGTTGAGCCTCCCTCATGGGGTTGGTGTGTGAATTCAGTAAGATTTTGCATGTGAGCCCCTGTGGCCTGGCGTAGATGACGTGCTTAGTAAAACTGCTCTTGTTATGACTCATAATTCCTTCCTTTGAGGTTGCTTCTTATGAGAGACGAGGAGCTAGAGGTCTTTCTGGAATTTCTTCCCCATGGAAAGGTCTTGGTTACTCCTTCCTTCTGGAAATCCTGTCCCCTCACCTTCATTCCCACCCTCTCCCCATCCCTCCATCGTACCCCCTGCACCCTGTCTGGTCACCAGGTAATTCATTAGTTCCTCCAGCTGGAGGGTTGCCATGGAGACCTCCTTATGCTGAAATTGCCCTGTGGGTGGGTGGATGTGCCTGGTTACTCCCCGCAGACCCAGGGGTATGGTCAAGGGCTAAGGGAACAGGGGAGGCTCAGCTTGGAGCCTGGGCAGCCATCCTCCTCTTGAGCTGCCTTGCAGAGCCAGCAAGTGCCTTCGGGGTCAGATCAGAGTTCGGCCTGGTCTCTGCCCCACAGGACCTCCCTTCATGGACTGTCATCTTGGCGTGGGGCCGGGAGAGGTCCCTGTCCTGGAACCTGAGACCCTTAGATGTGTAGCACCCTGGGGGGATGAACACCCGCTCTGAGTCCAGCCTCCGAGCCCTCTCGAGTCTTTCTGGCAGTGGTTGCCGATACTGCCTCTTGTGTATCACAGTAACCTGGGGAACTTGAACAGATAAATAACTTTGGGGTTCAACCGCTGGTGATTCTGACTTAGTAGATGTCTGAGACCCCTTATGGCAATGGGTTCGGCCCAGCTTGAGAGGGGAAGGGCGGTGACCCAAAGAGTACCGATGGGGGAGGGGTGCCCGGCTGTACGAACGACAGCTGTTGACTATCTCTATCCGGGGTGTGGCCCAGGAATCTCTTTTTCACACACACATATACATGTATGTGTATATGTGTGTAATCCATGAGTATATACACACACATAAAGATGGCTAGGGTTCATTTGTGGTCTTCTCTCCTTTTCACAACTTCTGAAGTCGACATTCTCACCCCCATGTTACAGATGGTAAAACCGAGGCTCCGCGTGACAAGGTACCTACTTCCAGGTCACGCGGGTATCGAGGCATGGAACTCAGTATTGGATCCTAACTCAGGGCGGCCTGTGCTCCTCCAGCCTCACCACTGCCTCTCTGGGGACTCAGTTTTCCTGCCTGTCAAATGGGTGTGCTGTGCTCGCCTTGACCACCTCCTGGGTGGACAGCACTTGGAAAGTGGAGCTGGGGTTGGACACTGGTGTGTGTGAGTCACCCCTCCCGACTGAGGGTGAGCTCCCTGAAGTCAGGGCTCGCGGCTGAGGTGTCCTGGGAGGGCCTGTTTGGTTTGGTTGACATTTCCGAGGGATGCTGGGCCTCACTGGTGCTCTGGCTGAGCAGACACAGCCGTCTTCCCCTGGGGACTAAATTTAGGATTCCTCGGCTCTTGGCCGGGCCTCGTCTTGTTTTTGGAAAGTCTCCATTTTGTTCCTCCTGCTGCCGGCAGCCGAAGCTTGGCCGCAGCCAGATGACCATCCTGCCCGGTCCCCACTCACATGCTCTGGCCTGAATTGATCCTGTCGGAGTTAATTAGCAGCCGGCCCTGCAGGCCTGGCCTCCAACAGGCAGGAGGACCTGTGCTTGGGGTGTGCCAGGAGCCAGGGGGTCCCCGCCCCACAGCCTGCCTCCTGCCGCCTCAGGCAGAGGCCCTCTGACGGAGGCGCTGGGGTTTTCTTTGGCACTCGGTGAGCAAATGGCTCCCTCTCCCTTTTCTTCTGAGCCCTGTAAAAATAAAAAGTTAAAAGACCCTCAAGTTTGAACAGTAAAACCAAATACATGAAACCAAGCTGTTTCCATGTGGGGGCCACGGACTGTGAACACCCAAGTTTGAAACTTCCTCTCGTCAGAATTTATGGAAGGCTTGGAAACTTTTCCTTTTCCCTTTAAACATCAGAATTGGCTCAGGGCATTCTTTAAAAGCATAACCCTGGTGGTGCTCACAGCTTGATTTAATACAGCTTGAACACAATAGTAACTTCTGAACCCGTTCTCTTCAGAGAGGGCTGGAAAGTTGTTTCATGATACCAGTAAGTAGGTTTTTTTTCCCCTTTAGCCAAGAAGTATATTCTAAGATTTATTAGATTCTCCACTGCCCTCCTCCTAGTAACCCAGATTTTTGCTCAAAGTAAAGGAAACTTGCTTAGAACAAGTTCTTTAACTAGGGCCTAGAAGATGCGGAGACCAGTCCTGGGAGCAGTGTTGACTCTGAAAGATTCACCAGTGCCCAGGGGCTGGTGGGTAGGCCTGAGGTTCACAGATATCTGCCTCATCGACCAGAATCTCCGGGCCTGGGCCTCAGGAACATCAGCAGGAGGATAACTACATTGGGGAGCTGGGGCTGAGGGATGGTGGGGACATTGGAGAGGAAAATCTCGCAGCTATCCTGTGAAGGGAGTGGGTCTCGGCCTCTGGGGATGAGCTGGTTGACCTGTGTTCCTGGGGAGAGGGCATTTGAAAGGCCAGTGATGGGTGACAGTATCCCCCGGAACTGACTCAGATTCCTCATCGCCTCTGCCTTTTTGGTTTGGGGGCTCCTTCCCGCGACTGTGGGGTTGAGTTTGGTCTTAGGGAGCTTGGGAAGGGAGGTACGTCCTTTCTGGTTTTCCCTCTGGATTTAGCAGAGGCTCAGCTGGTGACCTGCACACGTGTTTTTTTTTGTTTGTTTGGTTTTTTTTAAAGATTTTTTTTTATTGGGGAATTGGGGGGATGGGAACAGGGCTGGGAAATTGGGGGAAGGGGAACAGACAAGTTGCTGTCGTTTTTTGTTCTTCAGTCTAGTTGTGGAAGACGTTGCTTCACTGGCCCAAGTTGGCACCATCATTGCGCTCTTCCTGGGCGAGGCAGATCAGTCGCCGGCTTCTGGACGGCCGCTCACGCTGGCTGCTGGCTACACACGGTAGCCCATGGCAACCCACTGCCACAGGGGCTGCAGCCTAGCCGTCACTGTCGCCAGCGACTCACTGCAGCCCAGCTCCAGGTTGAGCCATTGTTCAGCATCTTAGCTGTGGAGGGCAGTGTCACTGGCCCTCATATGTGGGATCCGAACCGGGGCCCTCTGGCGTCCCAAGCCAGTTCTTAACCATCGCACCACTCGGCCGGCCCCACCCTGCACACGTGTTTTTGATTGTCCCAGCATAAAAAGAAAAAAAGAGTTTTTTAGTTAATTAGTCGCCAACATTTGAAAATGGGACATTTTACATAAAAATCCAGATATGAGAGGATGGAAGATCTGAAAACACCAGGCCTAAGTTTTGGCGTGGCCACCATTGGCTGCACCCGTTAGAGCAGGGCTTCCCAATGGCAGCAGGGGACTTTGGCAGTGTCTGGAGACATTCTTGGTTATCACAACTGGGGGCGCTGCTACTGATATGTGGTGGTTAGAGGCCAGGGGGTGCTGCTAAACATCCTACAGTGCACAGGACAGCCCCCCACATCAGTGGTGCCAAGATAGAGAAAACCTGCTGTGGGAGGTTCTGTGTGGCTGCAGAGCCCTGCAAGCCCACTCCTGGCTTCGGGAAGAGTCGCAGTTCCTGAGATCGGGTACTAGCTTCTTGGCTTATTCTCGCCTTTTGTTCAGAGTTGAGACTGTGCGCGGATTTGCTCTCACCTCTCCCAGCAGATCATTGGCTGGATGGGCAGAGTACACTCGGTAAATAACTTCATTTTTTCCAAAACAAGTTTTCCTAATTTATTCATGATCAAGGTACTAGGCATAATTAAGCACCCAGGGGTCTTAAAGTTGACCTCTATTTGGGGGGTTTTCGGGTGGGCTTCCTGTAGGAGGTGGTGGCTGATCAGACTTAGCAAGAAGAGTTTTTCCTACATTACTTTTGCCTTGAGCTGCCTGCCCTGGAGAGGATTTGTTTTGTTGACCCATTTTTCCTTCTTTCTTCTCTTGTTTTAAAATGTGTAATCCTAGTTGTTGTAGCAAATTAACCTTAATATTCCAGTGGCTTAACACACTAGAATTTTATTTCTCACTCGTGTACCTGTCTAAAACAGGTATCTTGATTGGAAGGTGACTCTCACCCACATGGCGATTTCGTGGCCCAGGCTCCTTCCATCTTTTGCCAGAGCTTCTGAATTCTCTGCTCCCAGCTAGCGAAAGGGGAGTGAGAGAGTGGAAAGACTCTACCCACTTCTTAAGATCCCTGGCTGTGAGATGGCGCGTAGCGGGTATTCACGTGGCCCCGTGATGCAAGGGGTGCTGGGAAATGTAGTTCCGTCTGGGCAGCCGCTTCCCTGTGACGCACAACACGGCGGAAAGGAGAGCGTGTATCTTTGGCGCAGGTATCTACTCTGCCCCGGCCCCAGCTTGAGTCCTTGTGCCTTTTGCAAGGGTTGTTGGTGCCCGGGCCTCCTTTTCTGCCGACTTCCTCAGCTGGCCATGCCTAGCTCCATGTTCCAGAAGCGTCTGCCTTTTTTCACATGTGAGTGGTGTTGCCCCTGGGGGGCTGCTAGTGCTTTGCTGAGAGACCCACACCCAGGTTCCAACTGGAAGCCGTACTGCGGGCATTTCTCACACTGCGCATCTGACTCTGAGAAATGTGCGGGACCAACATCGCTTCCTGAGTGGCTCTGAAATGCCCCGAGGACCTCCTGCAGGCCCGTGGTCCTCCTGGGCAGCTTGGGGGCCAGCCTGGCTGCAGCACCGGGCTGTGCGGTGTCTGGGTCACTGCTTTTGTGATGCTTCCTCTCCTCAGGGGCTGCTTTTGTCTCTGCGAATGCAGCTGCTGCTGTGTCCCTCTGAAGAAGTTACTTTACACCCATGGGCCTCATCTGTAAAAATAAATAAACATCCAAGAAAGCCCCGGTCACATATCACATGGGCCGTTTGTTACAGAGATCTAACAAGCCCATTGCGGACTCCTGCAGACACCATGACAGGTCCCCTTGACGGCCTGGCCTCTCTGGGCCCCGCTGCATGCCAGGCATATGGCTCACCCCTTCCCACATGTGCCAAGGCGAGTCCAAGTATAGGA
>NW_017731354.1:5537458-5539884 GCF_001890085.2 Hipposideros armiger
TATTTCTATTTCTCTTACAGAAGAAAAATTCTCTCAAAGGTGGGGGAAAAGATGAGCCAAGATGGTTCTTTGTTTTGAGAAAAATGAGAGAGTGTATTTCTTCATGGAGATAAAAATGTATGCTTCCTGGGCAAACATTAAACCTGGTCCACTTCACTTATAATCTTGTTCCTATAGGATTGTAACTTGTGACATCTGCCCTATGCTGATAGATGTATTGCTTCTCGCAGGACAGTATTTTTCAAATATAGTATCCCCCTAGGAATTCCGGGGGGAAAAGATTCTATGCTCAAATAACTTTAGGAAATGATACAACAACCAATTAAACGAGTTTCTTTACTGCAGGACTTCTCAGAGCCTTTATTGTGCTAAGGTGCACTGTGAATCTCGAATATGGGGTTTCAGTGTAAGTCAGTGTTCCTTCAGTTTGGTGACCAGTTTCCCAGGCTTCTCTGGCCAGAGAGCCCATTGGAAACAGAGCTGGGGCTTTAGTGCTTTCACTGTCTGGGGTGCTGTCTCTTGCATTCACTGGGCAGGTGTACTGTGTTCCTCTTATGTACCTGCTTGCGTGCCAGACGCATCAAGGGCCTCCCAAAGATGCAGACTTTGCCTTTGCGAAGGTTTTGTTTTCTGCCAACTCCTCACTGAGGTTTCAAGTCCTCCTTGCTGTGTGGGGCCCCCACCACTTGTCAGAAGCAACTGGATTGAGAGCTGGCTGAACAGCCTGTGCCCATGCTCTGTGGTCGGATTGTGGCTCTGGGTACTTTGTGGGCTTCCACAGAGCTGGTGACTTGTTTTTCTGATTCAGGATGATCCTGGGCTATTTTGCAACCCCCCTCTATCGCTTTGAGCCTCCAGGGCTCGAGGCATGGGACCTGGGGAGGGCGGAATCACGTGGCTAGGAGCTTGCCTACTTGATCTCCCTGACCTGTGCATGCTGTTAGGTGTATCTCTTGCCCAGTAATGCATTTGTCTCTTTGCCCAGCCACCATGAGGCAGCCCCTGGACCAGATGCCAGCCTTGATCTGCTGGGCTCCCTGGGATGTTTCTGAGAAGGCCAGAGTGCATTGCCTGCCCAAGGATGTCTCAGCTAATTAGTCCATTAGAGCCGATGGGCCTCAGATCATGAATTTGGAGCTGTCTGCTAATTATGCCTCGAATGTGATTTTAGTTAAACGATTAAGGGCCCTCCCAGGGCTGCCCTCCCTACAGCAGTCCCTTGGGCCTCTGCTGAGAGCTATCACCAAGATGAGATTCTTTTCTGTCCTAGGAGAGACCTGCCCCCTCCAGGGCCCGAGGGAGGCTAGATCTTGCAAGTGGCCATTTCCAGACTGAGGTCTTTGCAAAGAACATGGTGGCCTCACACCTTCCAGATGTCCCCGGGTATGTGCAGGAATGGGAACAGTGCAATTCACTGGTCATCTCACACATTCATTCTGGACGGGGCCTCAGCGGCCTCTGGTGACCCAGCAGGAATTCTGGGGTCCAAGCCTGCTGCCTTCACCGTGGTGTCCATCCCAGAGCTGTTTGTGGTGGTGGTGGGAACGCACATTGGCTTAGTCAGTATACATGCTACAGACCTATCGCAGGCCTGCTGCCAAGGGCGGGTGAAGGTCAGAGTGCATTGCTGCTTCACTCAGGGCATATGTTGCACTGACTTGGGGGTTGGCCTGAGTGGGCTGCGTGTGGGAGGTAAGAGGCTGTGGTGGGTTAAGTGGCCGCAAAAATTTTGTCACTCTCCCATTGAGAGGTAGCATTTATTCCCTACCTGGAATCTCGGCAGGCCCTGTAACTGCTTTACCCAGGAGAAGGCTCTGGAAGGAACGCCTAAGAAGGCCTGGCAGCTTCTGCTTCTGTGCTTTTGAGAGCCCCAAGCTGCCATATGAGAAGTCCAGCGACTTGGCTGGAGAAACCACACAGTGAGGTCAGAGAGAGAGAGTGAGGCTCTGAGACAGAATGGAGTGAGAGGGGGGCCCCGTTAGCTCAGGGTCTCAGCTGAGCCTGGCCTCGCAGCCATTCCTGCCAAGGTGCCAGCACCATTTTGGGTGCTCCAGCCAGCCGAGCCCCCCTGATTGCAGCCCCAGCCACCATCTGCCGGCAGCCACAGGGACTGCCCGGCTGAGCCAGTAAACCCTCAGCATCATGAGAAATAATAAAGTAGAGGCTTTAAGCCACTAAGTTTGGGGGCAATTCATTGCATAACAAGAGATAACCAAAACGGAGGTGTAGGTTAATGTCAGCTTGCATGGAAGAAAGGTGACGTGTCCTCTGGCACTTGGTAGAGCATTACTGATTTAAATGGGCTTCCCGTTCAGAGTAGTATCACGATTCACCCTGTTAACCCTCTGTCAGAGGAGAATGGGCAGTGAGAGAGAGGGAGGGAGGAAGAGAGAAAGAGAGAGAGAGAGAGAGAGAGAGAGAGAGAG
>NW_017731354.1:5539904-5622069 GCF_001890085.2 Hipposideros armiger
AGAGAGAGAGAGAGAGAGAGAGAGAGAGAGAGAGAGAGAGAGAGAATGTATTTACATGTGTATAACTATATATATGTATTATATATGTAAATTTATGTCTAGTTGGCTGTTGCTGTATAACAAACCACCCTAAGACTTAGTGACTTAAAACAACCATTATTATCCCTCACACATCTATAGATTGAGCCGTTTTATTGAATTGGGCCTGCATGGGCTGACCTGGGTTGGGCTTGCTGGTACTTCTGAGGATAGTTGGCAGGTTGACTGGCAGCTGCCTGGTCTAGAAAAGAATTGGCTGGGACAAGTTGACTCCTTCACGTATCTTTCACATTCCTCCAGCAGGCCAGCCCAGGCATGTCTCATCACTGTGCCGAGTGTCTAAGAGAGGAAGTGGAAAACCCAAGTGGCTTGTCAAGCGTCTGCTCTGATCCCATTGGCTGGAGCAAGTCACATGACTAAGCCTAATGTCAGTGTGGGAAGGCACCATCAAAGGGTGTGAACAGATCGGGGCCATTAATGCCATCAGCCTGCCACAGGTGGGCTGAGGGGCCTTTTTCCTGCCCACAGGCCCTGGAATTGCTGCTTTGCAAATGTGGAACTTGCGTCCTTACTCAGCCTGGGCCTGTTTGCTCATTTATGAAATGGGCACAGTACTAGAAGGGATGTTGCAAGAGCATAAAAAGAAGATAAATGGGAAGCACGTGGCACGATGCCTGGCACAGAGGACGCGCTGGTAAATGCCAGCAATTTCTATAATGATCAGCCAACTTATAAATGACCCTCGGTCCAGGCACATTGGAGTCAGTAGCTCCTGGGGCTGGTTGGCGTCTCTTCTTTGGTCTCGATGGATAAACACGGGGCCTGTTCCATCTAGGGTCCCACTGAGCCTGTCTCTCCCCGTCTGGGCAGCAGGGCCCTTGTGACACCGCAGCCCCCATCCTGCAGCCCTGGTGGCCCTGAGAGCTCTGGGCTGTCGTCTGAAGATGGGAACAAATCCCAGACACCCAGACCAAGGGTCCCAGATGGGGGCCTGGGTACCCATGGGCTGGCATTTTCCCTGGCCCCCGCCTGAAGAATCATGGATGCTTCTATAATAGATCTGGGATGTGCTGCTCTGGAGAACAGAGAGGGTTCATTCTTGTTCATTTTCCCCCAACACTTAGCCTTTCATGGGATTTTGTTCCAGGGTGGGGAAACCTGGCATTAGATTCAGATTTTGACCACGTGGTGCTTGTCACCATTCAGGCACTGAGGATACCAGAGGAGTGGCCAAAGTCTCTCACTGGCATTTATACCAAATACGCAGCTGGGACGGGCTGGGGAACACTGGCAGCCTCAGGTTCATCCGCTCAGGAGCTGGACGGGCCCTGGTGGGGGTGCGGGAGAAGACGCCCCGGCAGCTGGGCTATGTCAGCCTCGTGGAGATGTGGTCCCTGCTGGCCAAGGAATTCGGCGCTCGAGTCTGAGATGAAACTGCTTTGGAAGCACATCCCGGGCCTGGAAGGATCCGAGTGCCCTGGGCAGCCGGCCCGACTGGGGACTTGGGGCCGGAATGCCGGGAACTGAAAGCTGGCCTGACTTCTGAGGCCTGTGGAGCTGGCTCTCCAGAGGCCTCGCTGCCTCCAAGATCCAGCAGCCAAGCTTTTACTCAGGCAGGACCTTCCCCTCCTCCCAGCGCTGCCCCCTTCGGCCGCAGCTCATGTCCCTTCCTCTCTGTGCCTCAGCCCCCTGGGCTGCGTCGTCTGTCTGCGTTGATATTTTTCTCTTCTCTCCAATTAGAATCTGTAACAGTAGGAAGAGTGATAGCTGTGTTAGCAGCTACCATTTATTGAGAGACTGACTACACGTGCCACAGACGTGCTGAGCCCTTTGTGCTCAGTATTTCGTCAAGTCTTTTGCTATTTAACAGATGTGCCCAGTAGGCTCACCCTTCCTTGTACTGCGAGGATGTCTGCCCACTGTGTGTGTGTGTGACACAGGTCTCACGATGTGCCTGGAGCTAAGTGTGTCTCGGGAGATGGGTGCTGTTACTGTCTTCCGGTTCCAGACAGGCATCCCAGGCACAGAGTGGTCAGTTCACATGTGGAGCTGCGATTCCTGCTCCTGCGGTCAGGTGCTGACCCGCGGCCATGCTGCCTCCAGGCCCCGGTCTGTGTCCCTCAGGAAGATTTCCGTCTCAGACATTTTAGAACACCATAACCCCTCCCAGTGGCACCAGTGTCAGCTCAAGGCTGTTAGAACTCAACCAATTGTAAAATTAACCCGAGGTGCACATTGTGAGGTGGAGCCCACTGGGGTCCTTCTTGAGGTGCTTTATGCAGGTATGTGCTTGCCTTTCATTCCTGGCAGGTGTAGATTTGCTCTTTTCCAGTCTGTAAGCTGGACGTCTCGCTGTCTGTGGTCACTGCAGTGCCCGGGGGCAGGACGTCGGGGCCGGAATAGCACGATGCTGGGCTGGCCAGAATCTGCTGGGGACACACTGAGATCCGCAAGTCACCTTCCTTTTCCCAGCAGCACGTTTGCTCCCAGGCAGTCAGACTTGAGAGTGACCTGTGGCTCTGGGAGTGGGTGGTGGCCGTTCGGGGTGGCATCAGGACAGCAGAGGAAGGACGCAGGCTGGGCCTGGCCGAATGGACCCTGCCACGAGCCCATGGAACCATGGCCTGTCGTAGCAGGAAGGCCTTTGGAGATGCTTCCTTGCCCCGCCTTCTCCCTTTTACCTAATGGGGAAACACGCGTTATATGAGGCCCCCAGGTTAGCATTTTTTTTTTTTTGCCTCTATAGCCACTTGTCTCCCAGTGAGCAGGACTGGGAAGGTAGGGCAAGACTACAGAGGGATTTGAGCTGGTTGGAAATAGGGAGCCCCTGAGGGCTGCAGAGCAGGGGAGGGATCCCGTGAAAAGAAAGAAGTAGTGTGTCGCCTGGATTGTGGCAGCGTGTTCTCCAGGTAGCTGACCTCAGGTCGGGAGCATTGGCTGAACCAAGAAATCAGGCGGGGAGGCTGGCCTGGGGTGGGTAGGCCAGGAGGGCCGTGTGTGACAGGGCCGAGCAACCCAAGGGGACGCTGTCTGCTCATGAGTGGAACAGCCCAGGCTGTGTGCGGGACGCCACGGCCTTGGGCTCGGGGTGGAGGGGCCCTTTGCACCTGTCCAATTTGCATTCTGGGCAGTGACTTGGCTGCTGCCGAGGACAGAGCTGGCGGAGGCTACGGGGAGACGTCGGGCCTGTGTTTTGAGCAGGAGCCAGGGCTGGATGCTGGCATCGACAGCCGGCCCAGGGCCAGTCTGTGCTGGCCCCAGATCAGTGGAAGCTGTCGCAGGGCCAGCGAGTTGCCACCACCACCACCTGGGAGCCGCTGAGCTGGGTGGGGCCTCCTGGGGCCGCTGTCCCCAGAGTCACTGGCTCCGAGAACATTGTCAGCATGTCCTGGCCTGCCAGAGGGGGGTCTTTCCCCTGCCTCATGCTGTCCCCACTCTGTGGTTCATAGTCCCTGCTTGACAGCTCACCCAGGATGGTTTTATCGACGCATGGAGAGAGGAGGAAGAGGAAGGGTAACTGTTTACTTTTTGGGGTGCTGTTTTATGTTCCAGACACTGTGCCGGCTCTGTAGGGCCTGCAGCGATGGCGAAGAAATGTACGGTCCCCGCCCTCAATGAGTTTATCTGACCAAGTCAGGGAGACTGGCAGTGCCTCAGTGATACTACAGAGCATGGAGGACTATGATGGCCGCATCACAGGCAGCTGGGGGACACAGGGCAGGGGCCATATTGAATCTGGGGACCCGGTAGGGCTTCTCCAAGAGGGGACGTTACACCCGAGGCCGGGAGAAGGAAACAGGAAGTAGCTAGAAGGAGAGAGTCGGGGGAGTGACTTGGGCAGGAGGCGATGATGGACAGAAGGGAGGGCGGACAGGGAGCGGTGACCGTGGGGGCAGGTGGAGGTGGGCAAGTTGTAGGTAAGGTTGCCACTGACCCGTTTACCTGTGACAGTTCAGTTGTTCCTGTTGTCCTGACCTGGTTATTAATAGCGCTCCGGCTCACTCTCAGAAGTGTCCCGGTTTGGGCATTAAAATTAAATACAGGTACTAACTCGTATCCTGCGTTTACACATGAGGAAACTGAGGTTCACAGAAACTTGAGTTAGTTGTGCAAGGCCCTGGAGTGAGGGTGGGACAGAGCTGGGATGGGAATGGGGCCTGTGTGACTTCAAAGCCCAGCCGTTGCCACAGCCCCGTGCTACCTTCCACGGTGCGTAAGTTTACAGACGTAGGGACCTTAGATGTCCTCTGAGCAAGGACTTGGTGCTCAGCACTGTGCCACGGGTGGGTGGGGTGAGAGGAGGCTGGCTTGAGCAGCACTCGGTCAGTGGTCCATGACAGCAAACCAGCTCAAACTGGCTTAAACAATAAGGGGGCTATTTAATGGTGCATATAATTGAAACATCCAGGAAAAGGGCTGGCTTCCGGCATAGTTTGATCCAGGTGCTCAATGTTGTCCGGACCCATTTTCTATCGCTTCCCTTCCTGGATCTGTTTTCCTCTGTGTTGGCTTTTTTCTTAGACAGGATCTCCCTGTAAAGAGTTCAGATGTTCTCCTCAGTGTCCGAGTTCCACCCTCACTTCTCACTGGTGTCACCAGAAGAGAGCGGGTGTCCTGGAGTTGCATCTCTGTGCCCCAGCTTGGGACGTGCCCACCTTTGGGTTAGGGGGAGAAATGAGCTCCCTCCACACCTCATGGATGAAAGCGGTAGAGGGGGAGGGTTTCCAGATAAAAGACAGTCACATTTGAATTCCAGGTAACTAACACACAATTTTTTATATAAGTCTATTTCAGATACTGCATGGGACACACTTATACTAAACAATGATTGAATCAGATTCAAATTTAGCCGAGTGTCTTGCGTTTTGATTTGTGAAGTCTGGCAAGCTCCCGGAGGGATGTCTCTCCGAGGAAAGTCACAGCTTTACCAGGAGGAGGAGGGATGGATGCTGGGGCGAGGGTCGTTTGTCCAAATCACAGGCGGCCACCGCAGGAGCAAAGAGGCACAAGGAGCTTCCTTCTGCCTTGGAGCCCTCCTGGACGTACAGTCTGTGAAGTCAGTCCTAAAAGCTGTGGGTGTTCAGTGAGAGAAGTCCCTGGGGGGTGAGGTGCTCAGAAAGGGCTTCCTGTGCTTGAAGTGGGCCCCAAACATGGGGAGAGCCCTGGCCTTGCCCTGAGGAGGCATTGGTTCCTCCCACCTGCGCACTTTCTTGCCTCCCCTCCCAGAGCCTCTGCCTCCTCACCTGTCAAAGGGGATGATGGCTCCCTTCTTGACCTCTGAGGGTTGTTGGGTGAGTCAGATGGCCCAAGGATGGCATAGGAGAAGGTACAGGTGCATGGGTGGTGTCACTGCTATGAATGCCACCTTGCCCCCAGGCCCAAGGCCCTCCTCAGTCCACATAGCATCTCCCAGACCTCCATGGCTTCCCAGGGGACCACTCTGTGTGGCAACAGGGGTCTCTGATATGGGCTGCTGACCAGACCTGCAGGAGCAAGCACCTAGCTGCCTCCTGGATAGCCACACGTTTTTTGGGTTTTTTTGTTTGTTTTTTAGCTCTTTGCATGCCTAGAAGTGGAAACAGTTGAATTTGGTGTGCAACAGTGGGGGTGGGGAGGACAGAGCTGCCATCCTCCCCTCGCAGCGACAGCCCGGTTTGTCATGCTCAGGAGGCCTTGTGCCATTTCTGGGATCAAAGCCTTGTCCGCATTACATGACCACAGAGAAGGGTCTTGCCAGCCCCCTGGCTTCCGACGCTTGCATAGCCAAGAGCAGTGAGAAGCAGGCGGTTTCTGGCAGCGGCCTCTCTGTGGTCTGTGTGCCCGGCGTGGCTGTAGGAGGGTGCCGGGGACGGGTGTGGAGCAGCCCGTTGCCTCCACCTTCTCTCCCCAGTGGCATCAGAAAACTGCCCATTTCACTGGCAAGTTGCAGACCCGCCCCCCAGCTGCCTGGGCCAGGAGCCTTCCAGCAGACTTCTGTGTGCGAGTCCTTCCGAAACCAACTTGGGTGCCCATTTCTCTTTGCTTTCGTGTGCTTTCTTCAACATGCTTTGCTGTTATTTCTGATCATAGCAGGAATCGTGCATGTTCATGGCAAGCTATGTGACGGCCTTGAACCCAGCACCCAGGCGCAGCCTCTGGGAACATGTCGGTGTGCTCTCCCCGTGGGCCCCGGACTACGTGGCGTGGAAACGCGTGCGGGGAATTTTAGCAGATGCACCCGGGTCCTCTGCTCTTTGGCAACTGCTGCTGTCCTTCAGGAAAATGCGGGGAATGTTTCCGAGTCAGTGAACATAGAGCCTCACTTAGTCATTCAGCACGTATTGGTTGAGTGCCTCCTCCACTGCACATGGCTAAGGGGTAAGTCAGACGGCAGTAAGAGCCCTGAGAAAGCGCAGGCCGAGAAGGGGTGAGGGAGGGTGGGGGAGGGCCTGCAATTGCAAACCGAGGGGTTTAGAAGACCTTACCCAGAGGATAAGGTGACAGTGAGCCAACACCTGAAGGGCGGGGAAGGAGGGGCCGTCTGGAGGAAGAATCTCTGGAGGAAACGGGGATACAGAGGTGCCCGAGGCGGGAGTGTGCCAGGCATGTGTGCAGCAAGGAGTGAGGGAGGCTGGGGCAGACTGAACGCCAGGAAGAGGCGGATCAGGGCAGGGCGGGGATGGGCCGGACAGGTGGTTGGTTGGGGTTTCACGGGGCTTGAGTGGGACCGTGGGGAATGGGGTCGGGGGCAGAGACTAGGAATGGATTGCCATCTCCCCGGTGAGAGAGGACGGCCTCTCTCCATGGCTGGGAGCGCCGGGTAGACGTGGAGGTGACCACCGGCTGGCTTCAGGGTACGTTCTGAACGCAGAGCCAGCAGGATACACTGGGGGTTGAACGGAAAGGTTGAAGGAGAAGCTGCAGGATGACCCCCAAGTTTCTGGCCTGAGCAGCGTGAAGGCGGGGGCCGCCCTGGTCGGATACGCAGAGGAGATCCGGGAGCGCAGACAGGTCTGGGGCACCAGGACTCAGTGTGGACATGAGTTGGGGGTGCCGGCTGAGCGCCAGTGTAGGCAGGGCAGCTGCACCATCCTTCTCAGTGTCACAGCCACTTAAAAACTTAGTTCCTTTTTAGTGTGAAACCATTGCCTGCTGTTGGTTAAGAGAGAGAGAGAGAGAGAAAGAGAGAGAGAGAGAGAGAGAGAGAGAGAGAGACCACAGACCCAAATAGTCCAGAAAGCTGGACTGCAGAAGGGGACGGCTCCCCAGCCCCCATTCCCAGTCCCCACGGGCCGCCACTATTGAGGAAGCCCCGTGTGTCCTCCTGGAGTGTCCTGGAGAACGTGCTTGTTGTTTATTAACACAGGGACCCCGACTCCGGGCCGCCCCCCACCTGCTGTCCCAGCTGACAGCCCTGTGGAGTCTGGGAGCCCTCGCTGCGAACAGCATCGTTATGTCTTCTGTTCTCGCACATCTCCTTCTTAGGTGACCCTCGGGCACTCCTGTGTCACGGGGACACAGACTTACAGGCACAGAACTGGTGACACATAAACAGCTAACATTCTGAGTAAACTGAGTTCACTGGGAACCCAGAGTGCGACCCCTGATTCTGCCCAGATGTCGTGGGGTGTGACGCTGCAGGTCTGCAGTCACACGGGTGCACGGCCCAGGTCCCGTCTCAGGCAGAGGCAGCAGCACAGACAGGGGTTTGGAGGCCCGAGGCAGGCGGTCCAGCCTGTGAGAGGGATGACGAGAGGTCCCCAAAGCTGCGTTATGGGGGTGGAGGAGAAGGGGGCCCGGTGTGTACTAGGACCAGAGGGCCAGGAAGATGCCTTCTGCAAGAGCTTGAGGGCCAGCGGGGTGGGCACTGTGTGAGTGTGTGGAGTGTGTGTGTGTGTCATGTGTGTGTGTGAGAGTGTGTGTGAGAGAGAGAGAGTGAGAGAGTGTATGTGTGAGTGTGTGGAGTGTGTGTGTGTGAGAGTGTGTGTGAGAGAGTGTATGTGTGTGAGAGAGAGTGTGTGAGAGTGTGTGTGCACCAGGAAGGTCCCAGAGTCTGACCCAGACCATTGTTCTCGTGTCGTCTCGTGAAAATGAGGACTCCTGGGATGTACGGAACAGGGGGATCTTATTCCATGTATTTGTTTAGTTAGGAGAAGCTAGAAGCCCATCATCCCCTTGCCCCAGAGGCTGAGAAAACTGTCACACTTCCCGCGGCTCCCAGGCCGCATGGGGCCCCCAGCAGGGCCGCCTGTGCCCCGAGCAGGGGCGCACACGCTTGCCCCACACGGAGGTGGCCCGTGGTCTGTAGGCACACAGTTCTTTGGTCAACAGACGACAGTGCCGTCTGTCATAAGTAGCCTGGCTCCCAGCCACACCGCTCGGCAGGGCACATGCACTGGACGCTGGCAGCAGACCCAGGGCCTGTCCCCGGGCCAGGAGCTGCTGGCAGAGGCAGCCCCAGCTGCTCGATGATCAGAGGCACACCGCAGCCCCTTTGGCCTCTCCTGTTGTCAGCACTCGGCTGTGAGGCGTGGTAGGCTGGTGATGTGGCAGTTCGTGGCGTGTTGGCGCGGCGGACCAGTGGCAAGGCAGGAGGGCAGAGCCCCTGAGGAGCGCTAACTAAGTGCAGGCAGCCTGCCACAGGTGCCACTGGAGGCCTTACAGTGGTTGAGGCGCTGTGGGCCCGGCCGTGACCAGGCGTGCGGTATCCCTGAAGACAGTGGGATGGAAGGGAGGACGGGAGGGCGGAGAATGAGAAAGACGGGCCCCAGAGAGAGAAGGGCCAGCCCCGCTGCCCACTCGCTGGCTGCCTGGCGGTGGGCTGAGTGCTCCGTGCGAGGCTCTCGCCCCCCACCAGCCCATGCTGTCGTTTCCACGTTCAGGCGAGGAAACCGAGGCACAGACAGGCGAAATCACTGGTGCGAGGCCACACAGTATAGCGTGGAGGAGGCAGGGCTTCAAGTCAGACCCTCAGGTGAGGCACTTCCTTCTCTGAGCCTCAGCTTCCTCGCGGCTAAAGCGGGGTGACCACAGCGCCAGCTCATAGGGCCGTTGCAGCGTTGAGCAGCCGCCTGCCGTGCTGAGCAGAGCACGTGGCATGTGGCAGGCCCTTACAAAAGAAACGCTGCTGACTGTTGCCGCTGCGTCCTTTATATGTATGACCTTAGTTACTCCTACACGCCCAGAAGCCCAGTGGACCCTGGTTTCGGCTGTAGACACTTTTTTAAACACTCGTAGGAAAAGCCCAGTCATGCCAACAGCGAACTCTCAAAGCCCGTGGCCGTCCCAGCCCTGGACAGTCTGCCTTGCGTTGGGTCATCTCATCAGAGCTCAGAAATCCCAAAGGTGGATGATTGGGGAGGATTCCAAGTAATGCCCAGTGTTGCCATTTCCTGTTGGCATTAGCCATTTTCCTCCATGCCAGAAATCACATTCCAAAAACAGGAGCCGCCGAGGAGGGCTTGTGGTCAGGTGAGGGGAGCGACTGTGGGTGGTGAGTGCGTTATTTCATTCATCCTCACCAGGTGCTTGGCTTACCTGGTGTCTCCCCTTCCTCTCCGCCCCTTCCTACCTGTTGGAAGCAGCCTGATGGCTCAGGGGTGGGGGGTGGGGGAAAAGGCATCAACTTCGGGCTGTTTAAACCTTGTTGTTCTCAAAGCATAATCCGCATTGTACTGGGGGCTGGGAGGACGGGACTTGAGGTACGTGGGCGCCTTGTATTTTAATGGTTTTGTAGTAGTTTAATATGCATTATATTTTTTTAAAACTCCAGCTAGGGACATCACACCCATGATTTCACTGATCTTATTGCTTATGATAAGACTAGGGTTTAAAAAAGAGAGAGAGAGAGAGAAAGAGAGAGAGAGAGAGAGAGAGAGAGAGAGAGAGAGAGAACCAATGTAAAGGACAGTGTTAAGTACTCATGGTAGCCCAGGTGGGACCCAGTTCTCGAGGGAAGTTGGGAGGCCGGGGTGTGGATGCTGACAGCTTGCTGGGGTGACAGCCCAGGAAGTAGACTTTGCTGGCCCATTGCTACCTGTGGCCAACCCATCTTTGGGGGTTCTTTGCACCCTGGAGGGTCTAGGGCCTGGGGCTCAGAGGGAGGTAACGCAGTGGCTCCCGAGTCAGGCCCCACCCAGGGTGGAAGTCCTCCCTGCTAAGCTCTGCCCTCCATCTTCCTGATAAACAGGACCTCAAGTCCAGAAAGCAAGTTGGGCTGGCATCCCCAGGATGTGGGGGGCAGAGGCCGGGGTGCGCAGTTAGGGGCCCAGGGCTTACATCTCGAGCAGATGAGAAAAAGGGAGACATCTGAGGAATTTTAATTGCTGACCCGTATGTTTGAGTCTTGAAGGCCCGGTCCGTGCCGGCCAAACACACAGGCCAGCTCTGCTGGCCGCAGCCCTCGGAGCCGCTGTCCCCTCCTGCACGCAGCTTGCTCCACATGTGTGCCACTGGCTTGCATTCGGCATAGGCTGGGGTCGAGGTGGTAATTCCCCGCCCTTTAGGCTGCCGTGCTGTGGGGTACAGTGGGCTCTGGAGGCCAGAGAAAGCCCTGGGGGGCAGAAGTAACAAAGGTCCTCAGCTCAGAGGCTGGCGATGGCGACACTGAGGCTCGGAGAGTGGGTGGCCCTGGTTTTCCTCCCACTCTCTTTGAGTCCTGGGTGTAGCCCTAAAGAAGGGGTCTGCCCACTGTTGGGTGGGGCTCTGGAGTCTCAGAAGGTCTGTGCTGGAGGGCACCGTGGGCATCTTCCTGGCCTCCACCCCCTTTTAGAGATGAGTTGCCTGGAGCCGGAAGGTTCTAACCCATCTGTGCCGCTTTCTCTCCTTAAGTGACCTTGGACTAGTCACTTAACCCCCTGGCTGAGCCTGACGTCCCCCTTAATGTGGGTTATTGTGTGGGGTTTTTATTAAATTAGGTTTTAATGACCCAAGTGTCACATGAATATACTCATGTGAAAAATTAGGAGAGTTCTGATAAGGCTGAAGTTTCTGACCCCCATCTGGCATCCATCTCTCTTCTCCCTCTCCTCCCTGGGGGTGGCTGTGGGTATGGTGTACCTGCGGGTGAGCTCCTGTGCAGGTGTGTGCCTGGCGTTTGCTCAGACGTGCAGGTAGCATCCTACGCTGCCTCCCATGCAGCGTGCGCTCTGCATGTCGGTGTTGACAGACCTGCCCAGTTTTTTGGCCCACGCATGGCGCCCCGCTGTGTAGGCCTGGCACTTTCCTCGGATGGCCTTTCAGCGTGTTTCTGACTGGGGACTCGTAGCAACAGTGCTGCCCTCAGCATCACCGACCGTGAACGTGCCTCCCTGATGCGCACGTGGGAGTGAGGTCCCACGGTGGACACTGCGCTGTCGGATCACTGGGCATCAGGCTTTGGCAGGGACAAATGGGGGAAGTACGGAGTGACAGGAGGGCAGAAGCTTCGTTAGTGCTCCCCACCTTCGCGTCAGACACCGCCCTAGGGATTTTGTCCACATTTCCTCACTGACTCCTCTCTGACACCTAAATCTCCATCTTACAGAAGAACAAAATGGAGGCCAGCGGGGTTAAGCCAGGTGTCTGCTGCCCGTCAGCCGCCAAGCAGGCCGGCGCCCTGACCCCCAGGTCCCGCGGGCTCTGCAAATGGAGCACCCCCGCCCTGGACAGTGGGCGCACGCTCTCACGGAGGCCTGCCCACAGCGGTGCCGCTTCCCTGGGGTGCCGGCCAGGCTGCTGTGCTGTGTGCTGGGAGGAGAGAGCTTGCCAGGGATTTCCTGGGGCAGCTCCGGGGCAGACGGCTTGAGTGGAAGCGTTACAGGGTGGCCGGGTCCTGCCTCCCACCCTTCTGTCCCCTGACCTGCCAGCCCTGCGCGTTCCTGGAAGCTATAAGTTGTGTTGTGTTCTGTGGGCATCAGGAGTTTCCTTTGAAACCTGTGGCACCAACATCTGTTAGTTCTTAGAGCACAGAAAGATTGACAGAACTGGTGGGGCAGGCGATGGGGGAAGATATTAAGCTCAGGAGTATGAAGCCTCAAAGACAAAGAGGAAAAACCCCAACCGAACTCCAGCCTGCTCCCCAAGGCCCTGCTTTGATGTGATTTCCCGTCCCCGGAGGCCTTATAAGGCATTGTGCCTGTGATTCTGGGTTCAGGGCTGGTGCTGGCCTCTCCTCCTGGGGCCCCGTGGGGGCAGGAGAAAGGCAAGTCCGGGCCCTGTGGCTTGAGAGGCCACCAAGCCCGGCCACTGGGCAGGGGACAGCTGGCACCAGGCTGGGTGGGACAGGGCTGTGCATCCAGCATGCCTTTGATCAGAGCTTGGACCAGAGGCTGCGGCTGACTGTTCCCAAGGCCAGGGGAGCGGGGACCTGGGACGGGGGCAAAGTGATGGCCGAGGAGACAAAGGAAGCAGTGATGGGAGGCCACTGCACCCAAGCCCCGCACACCTGGACGTCTCACAGGGCCTGCCTTCAGTCCTGACTGTGACACTATCTAGCTGTGTGACCTTGGGTAAATCATTAACCTCTCTGTGCCTCAGTTTTCTCATCTGTAAAGTAAGGTTAGTAATGGTACTCCCTCATGAGGACTAAGTGCAAAGCGCTAAAAGCAGCAGGCCGGGCAGGATGGGTGCATGTCTGTCTCCAGGTGTCTGTGGGGCACCTTGGGTCTGGTGAGCCTTTCAGCTTCTCCCGGCAATGTTCTGATAGCCCTCTGACCATGACAGTAGAAGTCATAAATACAACGACTGATCTCTCGAGCCCCAATCGTGGTGTCAGGCACGATGCTAAGCACTGTATGTTCAGCAGCTTGCTTAATCCTCACCCCACCCCGAGGCATTGTCAGAGCTGTCCTCCCTATGGACACGGCAGAGATGTCACAGCTTGTGTGAGTCAGAGCCAGGATTTGAATGGTGGTCTGACTAACTCGCGTTCCAGGCCCTGTACCCTCTGTCCTGGGGCTCCCAGTGGGGCTCGTGGCTGTCAGGGGCCCCAGTGCCTTCCCGCAGGATGGTCCGAGTGCCTGGCCCAGGACCTTGCATGCAGGGCTCCCATCCAGTGCTCAGCCAAGTCCTAAACCTAGAGGGGGCCTTTTCAGACCCACTGGACGAATGGGAGTACGTGGCCACGGACCCACTGCAGTTGCTGGCCAGGCTGGTTTCCTTGAAATTCTTTAAATGTGATCCTTGGTCCCTGCCAAGTGCCAGCACTCGGCTACCTCTGTCCCCATGCCCACAGAAGCCCTGACCCACTATATAAGCTCGGGTGGCGCTGACTTGAGTCTTGGCTCTGCCCCTCACTGGCTGGTGATCCACAGCTGGTCCCCTGGCCTCTTCCTCATCTAAACACAGGGCTAGTGAGAGCCCTGTTCTCCGGCGGTTCCTGTGTGGGGCCCGCAGGCCAGGGCCTCATATATCTAAACACTTGGTAAGTAATGTGAGTGGCTGTCGTTAGCATTGTTTTCCTGTCTGATATGGCCCTTGAGGGTTGGGGGCACTTTCTTTGTAGAAACCTCTCAATTTACCATTTGCAAATCATTTTTATGAGCATTTTTTCCTTGAGAGATGGAAAGAGCAGAGCTGTAGTGATGGTTAAAGGATGTTTTATATATATATATATATGTATATATATATATGTGTATATATATACATATATATATGTATGTGTGTGTATATGTATATATGTATATGTATATATATGTATATATATGTGTGTGTGTATATATGTGTATATATATACATGCCTAGCACGGTGTCTGGCACGTAAGAATTGCACAGTGTCAGCTGTCATATTATTGTGGTGGTGGTTTACCACTGTGCCCATTTCACAGGTAAGCAGACTGAGGTTCCAAGAAGGCAGTGGCTGGCCCCAGGTCCAAGGCTGAGGGAGGCGACGGAGCCAGGCCGGGACCCTGTGTCTGGCTCAACATCCCATGTTGCCTCTGGCCTAGCGATTCAAAGCTCGCCGACCTCAGGCACTGCACTTCACAGGCCCTGCCTGCCTGGCTCAGTGGATGAAATGAATTTCTGCGGTCATCCAGCACAGTGTGTCAGCAGACCGTGGTGCCCAGGAGCTTTCAAAGTGTTATACGGAGCAGGGTACAGTGTGGCAGAAAGAGGCCAACCCCAGAACGTGCCACAATGTGCCAGAACTCTGCTTTAATCTACAGGCACGTAGCTTTAACATGTCAGAGGACTTGGTCTTCCCAGCAGCCAGTTCTTCTCAGAGAGCATTGAAGCCGTCGTCAGAGTGATGACTGCAGGTGCGTTATGCACTCTGTGAGGCATTGTTGTAGGGTCCCAGATGGCTGCTTTGTTGATGCTGACATTTGGAGTCTTTAAACTCCTCCAAGTGTGCCCATAAAAAGAGACGAGTGCTCCAGCATCTTTGTCTCGCAGGTCCTGTCGGCCTTGCTGGGGAGTGGTCAAGGTGATGGCTGAGGCCCCCCCTGCCCCCCCGCTCCCCGGAGGACCTCAGCATGTAGAGGTCTGCGGCTCCCTTGAAGACAGTTCCCTGCTCCTGTGAGGAAGTGCTACCTGCCAGCTTTTCAGTGGAGGCGACATCCGTCTTACTCTGGCATGAAAGATCGGCTTTAATTGGCTGCTGGGGCGTCCCAGCCATCTAACGATGCCACCTGAGTGCATCCCTTTCCTGTCACCGTCTCCCGGCTCCCTTGTCAACTTTGGCTTTGTTAACACAAACAGCCAGTTTACAAGCCCAGGAAATGTTCGGTGATTATAATAATTGGCGGAGGAGGAGAGAGAAGCCAACCTGACTGGAGGAATAAAAAAGCCTGGTTTTGAATTCAATGGGACACCAGGAGCCTGAATGACCACCTTTCAACATCCTGTAAGAAAGAGTGTGCCGTGCCCCAGAACGATTTGAAAGATTTGAAAGAAGAAAGAGACCCGAGAATACCAACCCTAATCCCTAAAATGTTAGCTGTTTATCTTAAAAACAAAAAGCCAAAACAAAACAGAAGACTTACCTCCAGCCGTGTCCAGTTGACAAGGTCAGCTATATAAAGCATTAAATTTAAATTTTATTTTATTATTATTTTTTTAAGATGAACACTGTTTTCCTTTTAAGCATCTGAGGTGCAGGGTTTTTTGGGGTTTTTTCTCTTTCTAATTTTTAAAGGAGAGGGTACTTTTTCGTTTCCTTCTCACTTTTTTTCAAAAAGAAGTTGGTGACAGCTGCTGAGTTTGGGCTTTCTTATCGCTTGTCATTTAGTGGTTTGAGAAGTGCTACCGCGGCGTAATTGTGGGCATCGAGAGAGATAGGCTGTGTAACCCCCCAAAACCTCATCCCTCCGTCAGAGAGGAGCATTTCCCAAAGTGGGTTCCTTGGAACGCGAACCCCACGTCATACTTTTGAGAAATAAAACTCTGTGGCATAAATAGGTTTAAGGATTGCAGCATAAGCTACTGCATTATTTGGGTATTCACAGCGCCCGTTGCCATAGCAAGTCCTGCAGTAAGGGGACCTTGTTTAACTTTGTTCAAAACAGCCTTTTTTAATCACAGAACTCTTCCTGGCAGGATACCAATAAATGCAGAACAGTCTGACAAGCGCTAGTCTAGCCCCTTGTCTAGAGTTGTCCTGCTGGGGTGGGTGGGGTCAGATAGATGGGACCTTTGTTGCCATCCCAGAAATGTCCCCGCCTGTGGGCCAACCAAACTCCCCTGGCCAACCTGACGACCCCCGACGGGCAGCCTGCCCAGGCTGACTGGGAACGCTCTGTCATATGGGATGAGGTAGCAGGCACCTTTAACTCACGCATGGGGACCGGGCAAGGCACGTGCAGGGATCAGGCTGGGTATCGGAGAGCGTGTGTGGCAGAGAGATGCGAGAGGTGTGACTGAAGCCAGAGCACGGTGGTTTCTGAACGAGGTGCTGAAGAGTTGGGGTTTCTGTTAAGGGCGGTAGGAGCCCATCCTAGAGCACACCAGACCGTCTTTATGAACCTACCAGGACCAGCCGCCTGGACCCTCTGTTGGAGGAAACGTACAAACTGATATCTCTTCTTGGATCCCATAGGCGGGACTTGTTGGTCCCCAGCCAATCAAGTTGGCTCAGCGGGATAGTTGAGGACCATTTTCTGACCTTGTCTTTGTCTTCTGGGTGGAGAGTGGGATGCCCTTCCTGGGGAGGAGTGTGGTTCTGTGTCGTGTTTCACGGTGGGCTGTAGGCTGAGAAAATTGACTTCCTGAAAAGCCACGCGGTGATGAACTCTTCAAGTGTGACAGGACTTACGTCAGTTGACCTAAATTCCCATGGGAAGAATCAGAGCAGGGTCCCTGCATCCTGGCAACCAGCCAGCACATGTCCCTGACACCCCCTTTACTGTCTCAATGCCATGTTCCTACCTAACCCCGATACTGCCTCAGTGTCCCTCCTTTGTCTTCCTTTAGGAGCTTGTGGGCGAAGTTTTCAGAGAAACACTCAGCGAGGAGGAAGAGGAAGACTTTCGCCTGGAAGGTACTGAAATGCACTGTACTCTTTCCAGGGGCCAGTGAGCTGGGGAAGGGGCCATCTGGTCTACCACGTGTCCTGAGTACCCTGCAGAAAATTTGCAGACCAGGCAGAGGACAGGACTCTGCCTGTTGGTGGGGGTGTGTGGGGTGTGTAGGGGTGAGGAGTAAGAGGGAAATGTGGCTTCGCAGGTCCATGTCCAAGTGGAGCCAGACTACCTGGTTCACGTCCTGGCCCTGCTCTAGGTTCGCTGTGGGACCCTGGACAGGTTGTTTTACGTCAGCTTCTCTGTTGGGAGGTGATCATAGCGGCTACTCATGGGCCCCTCAAATGGGGTTAGACATATAGAAGCACTACTTAAAGTAGCTACAATGTTTCCCCATTTCCCCATGCATGTCACTCCCCTGAGCACAAGTGAGTGCACACGCACACACGTGCACACACACACACACGCACACGCACATGCACACACGCGCACACACCAGCCCCTCCCTCTCTCCTCTGTTTCTTTCTTCAAAGGGAAGCACCGTGTTGTGGAAAGAATTGGGACGCTAGAGGAGAGGGTCAGCCGCCACTGGCGTGCTAACTTGACTTGGGGCAAGCCGCAAGGAGGGCCCTTTCCCTGGGTGACCCTCCAAGATGGTGCAAGGAACAGATGGCACCTGAAAGTGTTTGCTAAGTGGGATGGCATTTCCATTGTCTACTCAGACTCTGAGGAGAGAATTGCTGAACTGGGGTAGCCTTAGGGCAGTGAGACCCATTGCTGGGGTGGGGGTGGGGGTGGGGGCGGGTAGCAGGCAGCTAGCTGGCAGGAGAGATGGGGGCCCAGGAGTCTCTGGGAGGCACCTAGGCCTTGGGGGTCCTGTGGGACCTTAAGAGGCGAGCAGATGGTGCCAAGAGGTTCTCCAGGGAACCTGGGCCAGACTTCAGGACTGTGGCCACATCTGGCCTGAGAGCTGCTATAACTGTAGAATGTCAGGCTCCAGCCCAGGCCCACTGAGTCCAGTCTGCATTTTAGTAGGCTCCCAGGTGACTTGTATGCACTCTGCACTTTGAGAAGCACTGTTTTAAGAGTCACTCAGTTGCCCAGGAGTTAGAGGCAGGCTGCGGACCCAGGTATCGATCAAACTTTGCTCACATGCGAGCAGGTCCTCAGTCAACGGGGAGGAGTCTCACGGACAGACAGTTTCGTCCAGGCTGTGGGTGTTCCCCTCGAGTGTGTTTGCCTGCAATCTGGTGACTACACTCAGGGGCTCCCCCAAGTCTCGGCTGTTATCCTTGGCTCTGTGGAGAGATGCCAGGACTTGGTGCCGAGAGAAGATCTGGGGAGTCAGGTGAAGGTGAAGGTCTGCAGGATGTAGGCCCTGGGGACTGAGGTGACCCGAAACATTGATTACCTGGGCTTCAATGTTCACTCCATTTCTCTATTCATTTGCTCATCCACATGGTAACTTATTAGCAAGTTCATTCCCTTATTTATCCATATATCCACCTAGTCCATCTATCAGCCATTCACTATCCATTCAACCACCCACCTGCCCACGCCTCTAGCTTCCATTCATCTAGCTATCACTCACTCATCACATTCCCGTCACCCACCCACACACTAACCCATGACCCACCCACTCATCACCACCCACCTTTCCATCTGTTGTCCATTCATTCATCTACCTACTCTTCTGTCACTCATCCATCAACCAGCCAGCACTATCACCCAGCCATCCGTAACCCACCCTCTGCCCATCTATTCTTCATCCATCACTCATCCCATAATCCACTTAACCATCCTCCAGTTATCCAACTATCTCTCTATCTTTCTATCTATCCATCATCTTTTGAACCCCAGGTTATTGCCAAAAATGAGGCACTTCTCTGTCCACTGAGTCTCAGTCTGAAATGAAATGCGATGTCTTGCCCCACAAACAGACATGAAATGGCCCGTCCGTGGAATCCACTTCCCCCTGAAAGGGAGGGTCACTGCTCAGTGTCTGCATGCAGAGCGGGAGCCCTGTGGGTGTGAGGCAGAAGGAACAGGGGCCTAGGCGCCCATCGACCTGGGCCCCCTCCCAGCCGGCAGTGACTTGCTGTGGGTCTTGATCGGGTCCCTCCCTCTCTGGGCCGCCTCGCCCTCTGTCATGATGAGTGGGGATATGGAGCCGGGCTTGGTGGGTGCACAGAGGATATGGGCACCTGGCAGGGAAGACGAACCACTGTGGGGGCAGCACTTACAAACACTGGGTAATGGATGTGGGAAAAATACGAGGGGCCTGAGCGGCCCAGCTCCTGTCAGGGAAAGAGGGTGAGGCTGGACCCGTGGCCCACCAGCTGCACGTTGGGCTTCCAGGGCAGCCTGGCACCTTGCCAGTCACTTACGGCGTCTGGGCAATTTGGTGCCACCCCCTATAAGAAAGGGCGCTGGGAGCCGCTTGCCTGCTTCCGCTTCCCAGCGGGGCTTTGACTAGGTTGTTGGTGGTCAAGCTTTTCAGCCTTTTTCGTCAAACAAATGCTTACACAGAAGCACAACATGGAAAACAGACCAGGTTGCAGAAAGACACCTTATGCTATAAGCAGTGTGTTATCTTTTATATAAAAATGGGCACCCGACGATACTGTGTTTCCTTGCATACGGGTGTGTATGGACCACACATGGCATCACTGTGCAGCTGCAGGCCTAGACGGACAAAACCAGTAGCTCCTTCCGAGCACGTGCGGAGGGGACTAAAATTGCACAGAGGGGTCGAAGAGGACTGTTGTGTTCATGGTAATGGTTTAACGCTTACAAGAATATGGTCCTATATCCCCCGTGAAATGAAAGACTAATGCCAGAATTAAAAAGTGAAAACAGTAGGTAAATAAAGCAGTAAGAGTGGGGTGCTCTGGCTGGTGCCTGGGCCCGGTGACCATTTGTGGCTCCCTGGCTGCCCACCCCAGGTTGGGGGACGTGGCTGTGCGCGGCTGGCCACTGCGTGGCTAGGCCTGGGGAGAGCAGGTGCTGCCCAGTCCTGGCGACGAGAAGCGTCCACCTGGCCTGGAGCTGAGGCCCGGGAGAGCAAGCTGAATCCTGAATCTCCTCTTTGTCTTCCTGTTGGCCAAGTTCATTGCCTCTTGGCGGGCTGGAGGGCTGTTTAAGGGAGGAAAAAAAAAAAAGGCCATCTGAGGCGTGAAGATAAAAAGAAGTCTTTTAGCCATCCCAGGAGAGGATGGCTTTAGCTCCTGCGTTGTTATGTAAAGCCAGCCCTAATCCAGAGTCTTAACCGCCTTAACTGGCCAGCTGGGAGCACGTGGGATGGGAGATGAAGGCTGGGCTTGGTGCGAGGGCTGAGGAGGGCTGGGACTGTGGAGGGCCTTTTGAACCGTGGAAAGAACAAAGTAACCGCACAAGTCCCAAGCTCAGAGCTGGCTGGGGATGGCAGGGGCGGGACACGTGGCTTTAGTGGGGAGAAGGGGAGTGGAACCCTTTCTCTGCTGACCCCCCTAGGGGTGCGAGGACAGGGAGGTTCACCTGCACACTGCACCCACCTGACTTCCAGCCTCCCCGCTGGGGCAGGACAACAGGTGGTGGCCGACTGTGGCTTGTAGCCGGAGGTGGAAATTGGTGCCAGCTCTGTTTGGCAGACCCACATCCCCCTGGGCGGCCTCCAGGAAGTGCTGGGTTGGGGGGTGTCCTCCCAAACCAGCCCGGGCTGCAGCCCCTGCTCAGCGCCCGTCAGAAGGGAAAGGCCTATGAATGGCCGCAGGCCCCTTCTCTCTGGGCCCCCTCTCTCCCTCCCGCCTAGTGCTGTTCCCCACCCTTCCCTTGCCTCTCACCCTCTGCCCTCTGCCCACTGACCCTCAACATCCCCAAGTGCCCGTTTCTTCCAGCCTCTTTGCCTGGGGGTAAAAGCCGGCAGAGTGGCATTCACTTGGCACCTTCTACAGAAGGCTGACTCGACAGAGCCCAGTCCAACCTGCTGGTCCTGCTCAGAAAGGATGCTGACGTCAAGTGTCCCCTCCCATGGGGCCTTCCCCCTGGCCCCAGCCTGCGTTTGGCCTGGCAGGGCCTGTGGGATGTCTGCTGCCCTGGCCCCAGGGTGGATGAGCCTGGAGTAGCTGGTCCTGCCAAGTGGGGTGCTGGTGTTGGGACTGAGACCTGGGGGCCTGTCCCGATGTGCATGGTCCCCAAATTCTTCTTCCTCTCATCAGAGTCCACCATTCTTCCTCCCTTTTGTTCTGACTTCCTGGGAACCTGCAAGTCAGACCCCAGTTCCTCCAGCCTGGCTTTACCAGGCCTCGCTGTGTGACCTTGGATGAGCCTCTTAACTTCTCTGTGCTTCAGTTTCCTCATTGGGAGCAGTCATAGCACTTCTTCCTCAGGGTTCTGTGAAGACAAGGAGGGCATGTATGCAGGCCCAGAGGTCAGCGCTGGTACGGAGGAGGTGCCCACTGTGTGCGCGCGGTCATGATCCTTGTTGTTTCAGGGGCCCATCTTTCTTGAAGAGGAGCCAGTGTGCATTTATAATCATGTGCTAGTCCAGCTCACATAAGGCCTACTAAAAATCAAAGCTTTGTCAATCCTGGTAGGATCTCTGAATGTCTCTTCCTACTTCCAGTGCATGGCATAGAGTCAGGTCTACCTTAAGTGCTCAATAAATACTCACTGGAAGAATGGTGTCGACACGTGAAGTTACTGAGGTCTGGTGACCCTCTCCCTCAGTCCACCCAGGCTGGTCCCCCTCAGGTGTAGCCCCCTCAGGGCCCAGGGTCAGGTCACCCAGGCTCCAGGTGTGAGATGTCAGCCTTTCACAGAGCCGAGGAGCCCTGGCAGGAAGGCCTTTAGTCCCTTCATTGGTGGTTGGGAAGCTGAGGCCCAGAGAAGGGACATGACCTGTCTAAGGTCATACAGCAGACAGGCTGGAACGGAGGCCTCTGACTTCTCATTCAGTGAGTACTGGCTGAGCACCTGCTGCAGGTGGGGGGCCCCGTTGGGCCCTGGGTTCTCAGCCACAAACAAGGTAGGTGGGCCCTGCTGCCCAGCTGTCCACGTCAAAGAGGAAGGTAGCGAATAAATAAACCGGACAGTGAGTCCGCAAGTTTGTGTTGTGGGGCTCTGCAAGGAGGGAAAACCCTGAGAAGGGTAGGGTGTGACCAGGCCTCTGTGAGGCTGTGACATTTCAGCTGAGATGCAGACCCTGGGGCGCAGCCAGCCCTGGGCGAGTGTGGGAGAGCATTCAGAAGGAGTGAGCAAAACCCCAAGATGGAAGGAACTGGGGGTTCAGGGAAGAACAGAAAGGAGGCCCGTGTGGCAGGAGTCGACATGGGGATGAGGGTGTGGCGGTCGGCAAGGGTGGGACCATGTTCTTGGGCTTCCTGCTGCTTTTGAAGGGAAACCCTTGGAAAGTTGTAGGTCGGTGCGTGCCAGGCTTTGACTTCCATTCTAACAAGATAATGGTGGCTTCTGGAAAGAATGGGCCGTGCGGAGGAAGGAAGGAGGCGATGAAGAAGGAGGTGATGGCAGTAATGCTGGTGAGAGGAGGTGATGACACTGGCCTAGCGTGGGAGCCGCGGAGAGGAGGACGGAGCTGAGGGGTGGGGAGGAGGTGGATGGGGAAAAAAAGGAACCTGGCTATACTGTAGATTTGGGGCTTAAGGGACTAAGGAAACAGTGGTGTCACTTCTGAAGTGGAAATGTTGGCAGGTGACAGTCCAGGCTTTTGTGTTTGGACATGTTGGGTTCAAGATCAGATGCCTGTTGGACATCCAAGTAGAGATGCTGAGTGGGCAGATGGACCGGGAGTCTGGAGTTCAGGGAGCAGCTGGGACAGAGAGGACGTCTCCTCGGGAAGTCGCCACAGATGATTCCAAATGACTTCCCGGCAAGGCTGGTCAGTGAGAGGGGCTGGCTGGTGGCTCCCCGCATGTCTGAGAGGTAGGGGGATTCACTGGACCCCCAGATGGAGGGGGCAGGCAGGCCACACCCCGCCACCTCCTCTCCCTCACTTAAGAGCCTGTCCCGCGAGTCAGCATGAGTTGGCCCGACTCCAGTCACTGCAGCCCCCCCGACAAGACCGGGTTGCAGCCGTGACAGCAGTTTCTGTCAAGTCTCTTCTTCATGAAAGCTCAGCTTGAGCGGTGGAAATTCTGACTTGTGTCAGATACCAAGGAGGCTTTAATAGTTTCAAGTAGCTCGGGGTTAGATTTTAAAAGTTGAATTTCATCCCATGTTTTAACTTGGGTGAGGATGGGGGGAGAGTGGAAGAGACATGATATTTTTAGCCCAAAGAAGGCTTTTTTTCCCCTTTTCCCTCTTCCTCTCCTGGGGTTTTCCCCTCCATCCCTGAACAGATGTTTCGTCTCAATCCTATTTGAACCTCAAAGTAGAGTGGCCATCAACCTTCTGCTGAGGAAAAAAAAAAAAGGCCAGAATGCTGTTTGTTGGGAAGGGTTTCTTTTTTTTTTCTTCCCTCTTTCCCCTGACTCACAACTAGCCCTTAAATAAAATCTACCTATAGTCCTATGCAGCCTGGGGAGGAGAGAGACCCTGGGTGGCATTTCAGGTCTCAGGAATGGGTGGACACCCACTAGTGGAAACTGCCGGAAGCCACCTTAGAGAGTCTTGCATTGGGTAAATCGCTGTTTTAGGGGTGGTTGTTTTTCCTGAAAAGCAGAAGCTCAAAGTAATGGGTAGTTAATTCAGGATTCTTTTAGTTCTTTTGGATGCTCTACCCAAATTCGCTTTAGCTTTGGCTCATGAAATTGAAAAATCCTAGGGTAGATCTCGCCTAAAAAGGGATGGCTAGATCCAGGAGCTCAAACCATGTCATCAGCACGCAGATCCCCCCTCCTGCCTCTCACCCCCTCCATCATCTCTCGCTTCGCCCTCCCATTAGCTCGTCCACCTAAGGGGTTGACGATAACGGTCCAGCCCTAGGCGCTCACATCCTCAGAGCTCAACCATCGCCGGTGAAAGAGAGCTTTCAAGCCTCAGAACTTCTTGCAAAAGTTTGAGCCTCATTTTACTGGCCAAGATGGATCTAGGTTTTGTGGGACCCAAAGCTTACCCAGTTTTGGGGGCCTTTCTTTAAGAAAAAGAATATACAATTCTTTTATAAGCATGAACCACATATAGATATAGATATGGATATATTCCCCACTAACCCTAAATAAATACATCCTCAACTCGACCTCCCCTTCGCGGGATTCCAGAAATGCCTGTGTGCACTCCAACATCACATGACCCAACGGGAGGTGTGGGACGTCAGAATGGCAAGACAGCAGTCTTAACCGGTTAAGGATAAAATACCTAATTTTGAAAATGTCATAAAAACAAACAACCACAAACACATTGGAAGGGGCCCGTGCAGGGCAGGGGGCCCGGAAGCTTGGCTCATTCGCGTCACAGCGAACTCTCCTTTGCTGCTGACATTGAACCAGCCACAGTTGCCATCGGGCTGAGATGAGCTGGGTCAGGCCTGGGTTCTGAGTCAGTCCCTGAAGCGAGAGTGGGGTGAGCCCTCCATCAACCACGTGGATTGAGAGGGGCTGAGGGATGGCCCACCAGAGGAAGCACAGATGCTATGCTCAGAAGGAGAATGGTTGTAGGACAGGCAGGAACAGGTGTCAGCTACGGTGGTGGGACAGAGTGGGGAGACCAGTGGCCCTGGAGCCACAGAACTGCGATTTTAGTTCCTCTGTTTCTGCACCTTCCAGGTTCAAGTCCTCGTTCTGTTCCTTGCTCTTGTTTCATGTTGATGATGATGACGACGTAGCCATATATAGTGTGACAGGCTCTGTGCTATATATTGGGGCCCCCGTGGGAGGATTCAGTTCACTGAGTTAGGAAACCTAACCTTGCCCTGAGAGCAGAGGGCATGCTTCTCAGAGGTGGGGCGGCTTCAGCCAGAGACCCGAAGGATGAGCAGGAGTTGGAGAGACAGAAAGTCTTCTTGGCAGGGATAACAGTACGAGAGCACGGCAGGGTCCAAAAATGAAAAGCAGTTCCGGTGGCGAGACCGGGCCAAGAGGCAACAGCAGGCAGATCGTTTTCATAAGAGAAACGGCTTGATCAAGTTTGCTTTTTAAGCTTAGTTTCCTCTTTGGTCAAACGCACACAGTAACACACCCTGCATGGTGTTAAGAGGACGCAGTGAAATGATGCGTGTACCCACGCACTTCCCCAGGACAGTATCCCCAGGACAGCCCACTGCTGCGTGCACTGAGAAACAGATTTGTGTATCTCTAGGACCCTCGCTCCCTGGGAGGGCCTCATGCAGATAACGCAAGAAACCATTTGGCCTGGAATGCACATATGATATCTCTCTCTTTTTACTGGCAGCAGATTTACCCGCCTAATTATATTTGGCATAGGCTAATATTAAAATTCATCTGCGTTCCCTCTAACAGCTGCTGTCGGGGGGTTGGGGAGTCAGAAACACCCTGGCAAGCCACCCTGAGACAAAAATATTTGTGGCAGATAATCCGTATGGGGACAATTGAGAAGGGACGGTGGAGACATTAGGGCGAGTGTCCAAACTCCAGCAAGGAAACTTGGGCTTGTGTTATATCTTACGTTGTGTTAGCAGAGCATGTGCCAGGTAACTGGGTGAAGAGAGGCGTCCGCCACGCATCGGAGGGTTCATCAGTTCTGCTCTTTGGTGGGGCTGACTTCGTCATAACCGTGTTTCAAATTTGTCTCTTCTTCCAAAGTTTAATATCAACCAGGCCTTTCTGGATTGTGTTAAAATGAGCTGGTATCGTTCAGGGTTTGAATTTTAGCCGAAGCACAGGATTCAAGAATAGACCTACCCCTTTCCCATGCCAGCCCCCAGCCCCACTCAAGCCAGGATTTATGGTGTATGTGTTTTGTAGCCTTCCTCATGTTTGCCTGTGGGGCTTGCTGCAGTTTAGCACGCGGTGCTGGACTGTCTGTGCACATCTGGCACGTGCCATACGCCGTGGGCAACCCAGGGCCAGTGACCAGCAGGGCCCTAGCTCTCGAGAAACTTGCTTTCGGGCTGCGTCAATGCAGCAGGACCCTGTGAGGCTATCAGAAGAGCCCAGATAGGACTGTACAGAATCGAGTGCTAGGCGGAACGGGCTTAGACAGCAGTCAGCTAGCCACACATGCATTTGTGCAAATCAGAGAAAGCGGTCCCTCTTGAAGACACCTTTCTGCCATCTGTCCAAAAAAATGTCAGAAGCAATAAACAGATCTATGAACGGTGCCTCCTAGGCTTGTACAGTGCACAGCCTGCATCCCAGAGCCAGTCTCCCAGTGACCCCAAATGACTCTGACCCCAAGCCCAGGGGAAAGAGCCCTGAGGTGCTCATCCTGCTTAGGAGGGTGGGGTGCGGGCGGGTGGATCTGTTTTATTTCACAGCCCGTCTTCTCCTCGTGCTGTGTGGGTGGCGCCAGCTGTCAGCGGCTCATGCTGGGTGGGCTGTGCCATCCTGCTCCCTGGGTCACTGCTATTTGCCAGAGTAAACAGTCCAGAGAAAGTGACCGTGGCTCTCCCGGCGTGCTGTCCCAGATGAGCCCGGGGTGCCTCCCCCTGGGTCCATGGGGGGTGGGGGGATGGGAGTCCAGAGCAGCATCAAAGCGGCCACATTCAGGTGTGTCCCCACTGCTCCCCAGTGCGCCTCAAGCAACCCTTGTTTCTATCCTTCCTCCCCACCCTCTCCCTTTTTTGTAAACTGGGGGAAGGGAGAGGGAAGCGACAGTCTTTGATCTCAGTGGAGGAAAAAAGTCTGTTCTGTTCAGGCTTTTGGCTAACACAACAAACAGTGTTTAAAATTTAACTTTGCTTAATTAATTAGTAATTCTGTTTAATGCTGTCTGATCTCCCTCCAAAAGGTATTTTGAAGCTTGAGAAGGGAACATCAAAGGGAGCCGGGTGAAGATGGTCAAGTAATGCATTTAATCTGGCAGTTGCTGGGGGTGGAGCAATGCCAGGCCGGGAGCTAATGTGGGGGAGAGCCATCATCTGGTAAACACAGCCAGCCCGCTCCCTGTGGCGTCAGGAGGGACCGGGAGCAGTTTCCAAAGAAAAGGAGTCCCCCACATGGCCCCCTGACTCGTTTGAGCTGAGCCTTGGTTTTAAGAATGCAGAGTTGACGTTTCGTTTTCTCCCGTGGCTACTGAGTATGGTTGGGCAGGTTGTGTACTGCACAAGGGTTTCCATTCACCCAGGTGAGCAGCAGCTGAAATCCAGCCTGCACCTTGCTTATCAGGGTACCCTGGTGGGGGTGGGGGCTGCCTTTACCTAAAGTCAAAGGCCAGGAGAGGACATATGTTAGGCTGTGCGGGCCTCGCAGCCTCTGTGGCGACCACTCACCTCTGCCAGAGTGAAGCAGCCATACACAATGTGTGCAAGCATGACTGTGTCCCGATAAAACTTTATTGACAAAAACAGGCAGTGGGCTGGGCTTGGGTCTTGGGGCGTAGTGTGCCAATGCTGCTCCACGGTCACCCCACAGGTATTTCAGAGCCAAGTGGGGGGCTCTGCTTCCCTCCTGCTCTGGCCCTTCCCTTCCTTCCCTCCCACCGTTTCCCGTACTTCCTTTCCTCTTTCAAATTAGCAGCATCGCCTGTCGTTACTGTGATTTGAGATTGAAGAGGGATCAGAGGGCCCTTGAAATTATGTCCCCCAAAAGATTATCTCTGGGCAAATGAGTCACTGGGATGAGCAGGAGTAAGAGACCGAGAGGCTCCGAACCTGGAGCCAAAGCCCATCTCGGCCGCAGTCTCGTTCTCTTTGCCGAGGTTCGACCCGGCAGCCTGTGGTGAGCACCGTTCTCCCGTCTCCCGCCCGCCCGTGAGCCTGACGGTGGATGGATGGATGGATGAATGGCAGTTTGTTCTGTATGGAGACAGCTGGGAGCGGGTGCTGGTGTGGCATGCTTTCAGAGGGCCCCCGAGTCCCAGCTTCTGCCTCTGGCTTTGGGGTCTGCGAGGCTTTCTGATCGGTTCTCTGGCGTCTGTTCTGGCCATTGGATAGGGGACAGTGAGAGGGTGAAAGGCCACCTTAGGTGGGGCAAGGGGGTGCTGACTGTCCTCATTCCTGGCCCCCAGGTCCCCAGTTCTACTACCCACCTGTGCCCAGCCCCATGCTGGAAGGGGTCCCCAGTGGGCGTATGGTGGTTTCCTGCGCTGGGGTGGGATGGGGGAGGACAGTAAGGCCATCCCGCTCTGTGGAGAAGACATGAAGAGCGAGACGGGCTGGGGGGATATTCCCCCTCCTTGGAGAGGAGAAGGGGAGGGGGGCGGAGGGGGACCTGCTGGACGACAGGCTCTTCATGTGCAAGGGGAGGCCGCTCCGCAGAAGGAGAGCGCGGGGACAGAGGTTTCTTTTCTTTGGGTTTTATCAAGTGGAACTTGAAAGGCAACACTGAACCTGAAGGTGGTTTTCTGATAACTTCCCTTTGAACTTGAAGTTTGGTTTCGATAAGCCTGGTTGGCTTACATCTCCAGCCAGGACCTCTGCGGAGGGAGGCAGCAGCTTTGAAGATGGAGCTGGCCTTTGTTTTTCTTTCTTCTTTTTCTTTTTCTTCTCAGCTCCCCCAGCTCCGCCCTCCAGGGTTGGGGGGGCGGTAGGTGAAAAGAGGATGTTGTAGGTCAGATAGCACTCTGGTGTCTGCAGTGGGGCAGGTTTGGGGTGGGGGATCATTTGGATCTGGGCTGTCAGCTGGGACCATGGCTCATCTACATCTTTTGCGAGGCTCAAATTTATTGAGCACTTACTGTGTGCAGGCCACGGTGCTAAGTAGGCAGTTTCCTCATTGCCGTCTCCCAGTAGCCCTGTTGGGGGGAGACCACTTCATCCCCGTGTTACAAATGACAAGACAGAGACCCAGACAAGCCAAGTGCCTAGCCCAAGGTTGCCCAGGTCAGTGGCAGAATCAGGATATGAACCCAGGATATGAGTCCAAGTGTGCCCCGTCAACCAGGACACTCGGCTGTACCTATTGGAGATGCCGGGGCTTCTGGAGCTCAGGGCTTCACTTAGTGCTGGGGACAGGGAGAGACCCGCCCCCTGACTCTCAGACAAGCCTCTAGACCTTCTTGCTCCCTTTTAAATGAGGATGACAGTAGTGCCTGCCACTTCGTGGCCTGGCGGGAGTGGCTGTGCATTGTACCCTGTGTGGTCCCGCAGGACACCAGCAGATTTGGGGTAGGGGAACCAGGGTGGCCCAGGCTGTATGCTTGGCTGCCTTTGGGTCACTGGCTAATCGCTCACCTGACTTTCCCGGGCTCGGCATGACACTGGAGCGGGCTACCTTCTGGCCATTGGGGAGGAGCAGAGATGGCAGAGAGTGGTCACTGTCGGTGGCTGTCCCCTGACAACCACCCCAACAGTGAGGATGCCCAGTGCCCCCCACTCCGGAGGTCTTCAAGGAGCCAGGTCTTCTTTTTGGTTTGTCCTCATTGGCCTCATTCTGTGAAGGCACCAGGAGGGACCTGGGCTCTTTGACTGAGATGGGGGTCTCTAGCCAGAGCCTCTGACAGCTCGAGGGAGTTGCTGCCTTGCTGTGGGGCTTTGCCAGCTGGGTGTGCCGGGGCGAAGAGAAGGAAGGAGGCACTGGGCATGGCTGCCCTGGCCCCAGGCCTAGCTGAGACTGGGGAGAAGGGAGCTGTGGACGGAGCCGGCCGTGGCCTTTGCTGCCGTGGCCCTCCTGCTCCCGCCTGCCTGGACTGCTCCCCACCCTGCGCTGCCTGTATGTGATGTGATGCTTTTGTGTCCTTTTGTATTTGGAGAAAACTTAGCTGCCAACTCTGCTGATTCCCAAAAGAGTAAATGGGGAGGGGCCGCCATTCACCTAACTGTTACTACCAATGGGTCCTGGGCTCTGGCCTTTCAGTCGTAGCTCATTGAATACACACAACAACCCTCCGGGGAGGGGACTGTTCGCATCCCCGTTTTACAGTTGGGGGAACTGAGCCATCTAGAGAAGTCACATGACCACACGCAGTACAGGGAGGCTCAGAACCCCGCAGAGTCGGAATCCTCTTTCCAGGCTGACTGAGAGAGGGACCAGGTGTCCTGCACCAAGCCAGGATCATCACAGAGGGGCCGCCCAGCATAAGCCAGCCCCATCATTTACTGACAAAGCACATAGCCTCTCTGTGGCCTCGGTTTTCCCATCTGGAAAACGGAGCTAATAATAGTAACTGCCTCACAGGGTTGTGGTGAGGACTGAGTGAGTCAGTGTTTAGTCAGCGCTGCGTTGGACCTGGTGCTGAGTGACGTCACTGCCTCACTTTTATGCACAGAGGGCACCAAGGTGTGAGGGGTACCGCAGGAAGTGCTTGAGATCATTGCTGTGAAGACAGGAGAGCTGGGGCCCAGTTCCAACTGGGGACCCCCTGCCACACTCTCCCCAGCAGCCATTCTTGGGTCCTAGTCTGCAGAGCTGGGGTGTGTGCGTGTGGTGGGGGGACATGTGAAGCCCCCCCCACTTAGTTTCCTGGCCTAGTCACCGCATTTCTCCAGGCATCCCGTTTGGGGCCACTGCCCAGGTGTCTCAGCTCCTCACGTGGCCCTCTCGGTCCATTCTCGAGTCGGGCGTCAGGGGAGGTCTCTCCAGTGGAGGCCAGGCTCCATTCGCTCATCTGTAAAAAAAGAACAGAATCGCGGTCCCAGGGCAGCTGAGGGTACCTAATGAGAGAAGAGCCGTGAACATGTTCTGGAAAAGCTTGTTTCCAGGCCAACCTGTGCCCCTTTTTCAGGCAGAGACAAAATGGGCAGAGGGGGCCACAGGAGGCTTGTGGGACATTTCAAGGTTTGATGGCACCTTATAGGCTGGGTCCCAGGTTGGGGACGATGGCTGCTACCCTGGGCTGCCCTCCTGGCACCTCTTGGGGGTCTTCATGGGACAAAAGTATCCGTAGGTCATGGGCTATCACGCCCACCCTCCCCACTGCTCCTGGAAGCACACAAAGGACCGTAACCTTTGGCGGAGGGGGAGACCCCTGAGTGAGCAGGAGCCGAATGAAAGACACAGGGTTTGTTCGCTGCTGAGGACCAAGCTGTGTGCGTACGTGCGCACCCATGTGTGTGCCGGTGGCGCATGGGCCCTTCACCAACCCCGCTGAGCTCCATTGCTGTCACTCCTCCTGACCACCCACCAACGCGCTGCACGCTGGGCCCGGGCAGGTGGCATCTTTGAGGAAGCCAAGATGTCAGCATGAAAGGCAGCGAGGCTGTGTGGCCATGACCCACTAGCTTCCTCTCCCTGCTCCAAACCACCCCTCTGCCCACATCCACCTGCCCTTTGGTCTGATACTGTGGGTGGCTGCAGGCTGCTTACCTGGGCTGTGAAGTTGGGGCAGAGAACAGAGGCCTGAGAGGCCCAATGGTCACCTCAGTGACCGGTGTGGACACACCCTGGGAGGGGGTCTCCACTGGGGTAGCCCCCGACGTTACCAGAGGCCAGAACGTGGAGCGATTTTGACCCCAGCAAATGGGCAGGGCACGAAGGGGCCCCAGCCTCCTGGGGGTCCTCCACGCAGGCCCCACAACAAAGCCACAGTGAGCGCGGTGGCCCCAAAGCCCGGCATCTCACTTACCTCCCCCGCAGTGGCCCTGCCTCCCGAGAAGACCGACGGGCTGGCCAGTGGAGATGAGAAAAGGATGGAGAAGTCGGGGGACTCCTGCCCAGGCTCCAAAAAGCAGCTGAAATTTGAGGTGAGTCTCCTTTCCTGGCCCTGGGCCCGGAGAGAAAGGTTTTCTCTTCTCTGCGGTGCTTCTCGAGGGGGAAGGTGAGGCCTGCCCACATGTGAAGGCCGCTCACCTCCTGCGTGGACGGCAGAGGGACGGCCCGGGCACAGGCGCCTGACTTCCTGGGAAGCCCAAATGGGTCTGCTTCTCGAAGGGGGCCGGCCGACTGCCTGGGACTCATCCATGGTCCATGAGGAACAGTGACCTGAGAATTCCAGGTGGTGGTGGGGGAGACGCACATGACAGGGCATGGGGGAGATAGTCACTCAACCCTGTTCCTGAACTTCAAACCCGAGCTGCCTTTGGAGCCCAGTAAAGGGGCCAGGGAGAGGGAATTAGGTAAACGCTGTGCGTGTGTGTGTGTGCACACGTGTGTGTGTGTGTGTGTGTGTGCATGTGTGTGCACATGTGTGTGTCGGGCGGGGAGCATGTGTGTGGGGTGAGTGCTGTGCCTCCTGAAACCGTGCCTCGGAGAGCAGAGTGGGCACTTGGCAGGTATCATACGGACATGTCACAACTGAGGGGAGGCTGACTTTGAACTCAGCATGGGAGACCTGCCCAAGAACTGTTGGAGGGAACTGGCTTTGAGCTGCAGAAGCGGGGGCAGGGGCACCGTGCTCGGCCTCATTCCTGCCAGTGTCCTGAGCCAGGAACCACCCCTCTGGGGGGGCAGAGCCTGTCCTCACACCATGCCAGCTGGGCATGGCAAAAGGAGTGGAGGGCGAGGCAAGACGTGGAACAGGATGGCCTGGGAGCATCTTTGCTTGTTCTCATAGAATCTTGTGGATATGAAAGGCCATTTGTAGAGTCTCTTTCCCCACGTGGCCGTCCTTTCTGCAACACTCTGGTGTTCAGCTGGCCCCTGCGTACATCCGGCCTGCAACAGAGCTCACCGCTTCCCGGCTCAGAGTCCCTAAGTTAGATACCTTGGGTCGTGGGAGCAATGATATGAAGTCATTTTTGTATTAATCATCACAGCAAAGAGAACAAGCAGCAGCGACTACCGTTAGCAGGCGTTTTCTATGTGCCAGGCAGTCGCCATGTGGCTGCCCGTTCTCACAAAGCAGACCCCGAGACAAGAAGACTAGCCGGGTGTTCCCAGGGGGCGGGGACAGGGACGGAGGGAAGCCAGTGAAGGGCGGGTCACGGCCAGGGCAGCGGGGGCGCAGTGCCTCTGGGGTCCCTCCCAGGGCTGGACACAGTGCCCTCAGACTTGTCTCTGGGGTCCCCACCCCACGCATGCAACCCAATCCTTGGCTCTTCCTTCAGGGCTGCCCCCAGACACAGAAGCCGGGTGCTTGAGCTGGGATGTTGGGGGCTGCCCCTCGCAGCTGCAGGGAGACCCAGGGGACAAGAGGTGTGCCAGTTAATGCTCCCAATAATTTTATGAAGGCAATACTGCCGTTTTCCATAATTTACATGAGGGACAGCGGAGGCACAGAGAAGACACGCCCAGGGTCGTGGACGCGCGGCTGTGCGGGGCCACACGTGGGCGGGCACCTGAGGCTGCTCGTTCTCTCCCATCTTCCAGGTCAGGCGGCCACCCTGGGAGTCACAACATGGCTTCCCCAGTTACTGGGCCCTATGTCTCCCAGCAGCTGCTAGTCCTTGGTCCAAGTTCAGTCTTTCTGAGGCCACAAAGCCCCCTCTCGGACCCGCACCCCTCATGTTTGCCTTTGAGGACCCAGCAGGGCCTGGCACCCCTGCAGGCATCTCTCCCCAAGCCAGACCTCCTCTGCCTGGCCCAGCCTCTCTCGGGCCCGTTAAGTCTTGGTCATGGCTCTCCCTTCACACAGGGCCTGGGGAGGGCAGTGGTGAGGTGGCAGCCCTGTGACCCGGCCTCCCGGTGTTCCAGCCGCTGGGTGAGTAGTCATGCCATTGTGTCATCTGTCTGTGCCCAGGAGCTACAGTGTGACGTGTCCGTGGAAGAGGACAGCCGGCAGGAGTGGACCTTCACCCTCTACGACTTTGACAACAATGGCAAGGTCACCCGCGAGGTGAGTGCCTGCCTGGCCTCCTGCCACAGCCACGCCCTCGGGCTCGGGAACATTCATCCTGGGCCTGACCACCTGACCACGGCTGCCCCTTCGCCTCCTCCTGAAGCAGGTCCTGCTCCTCAGGGCAGCTGTAACAGGAGTGGGGGGCTGGGGGGGATTTGATGGAAACACGGCTTCTGGGAGCTTCAGGAAGACTAGGAGAGGTGTCCCAGGGCTGCCCAAGGACTGGGGAGAAGTGACAGAGAGGAGGGGCCCCTGCACCAGCCGAGGCACTGCTCCCCGGTGGAACGGTGGAAAGAGCAGCCAGCAGGCAGGTGCAGAGCCCCGAGGCGCCCCCGGAGGCGCGTCCTGGTCCCCAACAGAATCCTGTCCCGCTTCCTTCTCTCTGTGGCCCAGAGCTCTGGGTGGGGGACACTTCCCACCTCAGCCAGCATGCCCAGCAGCTAGGGCGGGTGGGTACACACAGGCCCCCTTCCACCGATACAGGAATGAGCCCCCGCCTCCCCCACCACCACCCTGAGGGCTGTGCAGCGGCTCTGCTTATGGCCTCGTCACCACCTGGTGTTCCTCACCCTTCTCTCTACATGCCTGTCTCTCCCCTCAGCCCTCTGCCCTCTCCTCCCTGTGTTCCTCTCGCCCTTTCTCCATACCTGTGTCTGCATACTGAGCACCTACTGTGTGCATCTATGATGCACTAGATGTGAGAGCACGGTGGGGAGCAGCACTGATGGTTCCTAGCTGTCTAGCTCTGACAGCCTGATGAGGGAGGCGGAGCCCCAACTATTCTGGGATGATTGGAAGGTGTGCCATGTCCTGTGAGGGGAACAGCAGAGCTGTTCCACAGAGATGGTTAGGAGTGTCCCCGGAAGCCCTGAGGCGGAGGGGACGTGGGAGCTGAGCCATGCGGCGTGCCGAGCTGGGCGAGCTCTGTGGGAGACTGGTGCCGTGGCCCCTTGTTGGGAGAGACGTGGCTGCAGCTGGAGCCGGCAGGGCAGGTCCTGCGCGGGCCTGGAGGCCCTGGGAAGCGTCTGGCTTTGATTCCAGTGCCGAGGGGAAGCCAGTGGAGGCTGGAGAAGGGGCCGTGACCTGGTCTGAATGAGTGCTGTGGCCTGGGCCTGGGGGTCATCTCTTCTGCCTCCTTGTTTCTTTTCCTCTCTGACATCCTCTCCCTTCCCAAGAGGCCCTGGTTTTCAGGTGTGGGGCCTGTCACAGGTCCCTGCAGAGGTCTGAGACCAGCGTGGCTGACCCCCGCCCACCTCCCTTCCGGCATGTGAGGGCTTTGGGGCTGTTCCCAGAGAGCACTGACGCTTTGCTGTCCTGTCTCCCTGTCCCGGCTCAGGCTCAGGCTTTTCTTCTCTGCAGATGGGACAGGAGAAGCTGCCAGAGGGGAGACCTGAGGGAAACAAGGCCGTCTCTTCCTCTGGCTGTGGTTTAGGGGATGTTAGAACAGGGTCGGGGGAGAAGCTGTGAGTGACTTCTGGTCATTCAGGATTCTTTGGGATCTAAGTGACAGAAGCAGCACAAACTGCTGTGAGTAAAACAGAGGAATATACTGGTGCATGGAACAGATATTTGGTCCTGGAGGCGCTGACTTCAGGCATGGCTGGATCTAGAGGCTCCGTGGCTTCACGGGTCCATGTCCTCCATCCCTTTATTATCAGGTAGCCTCTCCCTTTGGCAGTAGCAAGATGATTACTGACAGTTAAACCTATATCCCATCCTCTTAGCATCTCTCCCAATTCAGAAGGTCAGCAGAAGTTCCAGAACCGAATTTCACTGGCTCCAAGTGAGTCACACGTCTGGCCATTTTTGTCACGGGTTTGTGCTGCTTTCAATGGCCACGTGCTCATTCCGGAGCCGGGGACTTCTCTGATACATGACGCACATTGACCGAAAGTGTGTGTGTGTGTGGGGGGGGGATGGATTTCACTTGCAAAATAAAGTCAAATATTAGGACAAGGCAATAGATTCTGAGCAGGCAAAGCCCCCAGAGGAGCCTGGGTGCTGGACAGTAGTGGAGGCAGGGGATGGCTTAGGTGACACCCCCAAGTCCCCTCCAGCTGCGATGCTTCGGGTGGGGGGTTACTGTTTTTCGGAAGCAGTGAGAAGCCACTCTGGGAATGGCAGCTGTGGTCTAGTTATCCTCAATTATCCTCACAGGGAAATGTGGTGCAGGCTAGGAACCTGGGGAGCTGAGCTGAGGTGGGCTGGCCCAGCTATTTGTTAAGGCCGCACGGGCAGCCAGGCTGGCTTCTCAAGGATGTGGTGGCACCGTGGTGTCGCCTGACACTTGCAGCGGCTGGGACGACACAGCCCCTGGCAGCTGCCTCCTTCATCCCTTTCTGGTTCAGGAACGGCTGAACCGTACACGTGTTTGCCCCCCACCATTGAGGCCTTGCAGGAACTGTGGGCAGACCCTGCTGTCTGATTCTGCGTCCCGCCCTCCTGTACCCCTTGGTAACAAGAGGAACAGCAAGGAAGTGAGGGTTTCCAAGGAGAGTGCCCCAGGCTGCCCTCAGAGAAAGCCCCCACCGGGTCCTGTCTTCCTCAAGGAGGTTGGCTCCCAGTCCAGGGAGGAACCAGCCTGGTGTCTCCCCTGGTCTATTTTTAGCCCCAAAGCCACTCCTCAAACCTGGCTGTAAACACCATTCCCCTCCCCGAGCTCTGGCCGTCAGCACACACGTTTCTGCGTGCAAGGGCAGATGGGCCCCCACCTCACTGCAGCCACAGCCCAGAGTCTGGCATCTGGGCCAACTTCCCAACTCAGAAGAAAGTACCTGTTTATCCTTCAGGCATGCGTTTGTGCAATAAACATTCACGGGCACCTACTCCTTTGTGCCAGGCTCTGTGAAGCCAACAGCGTTGATTTTCCAGCTGCGACAGCCAAAGCATGCTTTTACCTAGACCCTGAGTCAGCCGGGACCCTCTGGGATCACACACCAGGGCCCCAGGCCTGCAGTACAATGCTTGGGGGGTGATGTTAGTGGACCTCCTGTTTCCTTACCTGTAAAATGGAGATAATGACGCCTCCTTCACGGGCTTCCTAAGATGCGGAGAGGCAGGGGGCAAACGTAGCTGTGCAGAGCAGCTCCAGGGAGGAGAAGGGAGAAGACACCCCTGTGGGCCTCACCGGACGAGCTGGGGTCGCCGAGTAAGCCAGCAAGTGCTCCAACGCTGGGTCTCAAACCGGCTGCCCCCACGATCCTAATCTAGCCCCCAGATGTTCTGGCCCAGCCCCCCAGAGGGTGTTCTGAAAAATCACCACAGGCAACAAAAGTTAAAGTGGGTAAATGGGGAGCACATCAGAATTAAAAACTTCTGTGCATCAAAGGACACAATCGACAAAGTGGAAGTTCATCTGTGGACTGGGAGAAAATCTTTGCAAATTATATATCTGATAAGGGAGTGATATCCAGGATACTGTATGTGAAGGACTCCTAAAACTCAGCAACAGGAAGTGAAATAATCCAATCAAAAATGGGCAAAGGATCTTAATAGTCATTTCTCCAAAGAAGATATAAAAGTGGCCAATGAGCCCATGAAAAGATGCTCAGCATCACGCATCATTAGGGACATGCACGTGAGATCCCACCTCACACGCATTAAGATGGCTGCTATAAAAATGGACACAAAATAACATGTGTTGCTGAGGAAGTGGCAAAATTGGAGCCCTTGTGCACTATTGGTGGGAGTGTGAAAAGGTGCAGCTGCCATGAACAACAGCATGGGGTCCCTCAAAACATTTTACGTAGAATTCATACATGATCTAGCAATTCCACTGCTCGGTATATACCCCCCAAAACTGAAAAAAGGGTCTTGGAGAGATACCTGTGTACCTGTATTCATAGCAGCATTATTCACAATAGTCAAAAAGTGGAAGTAACTATGGATAAACAAAACGTGGTCTATCCATACAGTGGACTATTATTCCGCCTTAAAAAGGAAGAAAATTCTGACACATGCTACAACATGGATGAACCTTGGGGACATTATACTTAATGAAATAAACCAGTCACCAAAAGACAAATGCTGTGTGATTCCACTCAGATGAGGGGTCTAGAGTATCAAATTCATAGAGACAGAAAGTAGAATGGTGGTTGCCAGGGGCAGCAGGGAGAGGGGAGATGGGAAGTTGAAAAAAAAAAAATAAAGGTTTTGAAGAGTTAACAGAAGACCGGCTTTCTGGCTACTCTGGGATGACCCTCAGCCTGCGTTGCCATAGGGCAAGTCAGCTGAGCTGAGCGGCTGCCACCTCCTGTGGGCAGGGCCGGTGCCCCAGCTGGCCCCACACTCCCAGTCACCCCTGCACGTCCCTGCCTGGCTATGGTAGTGCTTGGTGTCCACTGCCTCAAGGACTGACGGATGGGGGATAAAGGGAGGGCTGAGCCTGTCCAGGAAGCGTTCCTGGGCAGATAATGGACCATCTGTGGCCCTGACCTAGAGAGAGTGAGTACCTTTTCCAGTGCTTTCCAACGTCAAGTCAAGCAGAAAGCCTCCACTCAGACAAACGACCTTGCAGATGCCCAGGACCAGGGGAGACCTAGTGAGGGGGACCGGGCCCACCCCTCCATCCCCATGCAGAAGTCTCTAAGATGTGTCATGGACCATAGATTGGAGACCACTGTCTGGCCGAGGGGGTAACTGAGGCCCAGGGACAAGAGGAGACTGGGCCGAGTTCTCACAGAATAGTTTATCTTTAGGGACACATTTGCTTTTCCGTTTCTCATTCAGGAGGTCCTCATCAGACCCGAGGCAGACACTGTGGATGGCCGCCCCATAGTCCCTGGCCCACTCTAAGCTCCCCTGTTGCTGTGGTGGGCAGTGCCCACCATAATAGCTTTCTTTGGTGCCTGGGAGCTGGCTCCTTTCGCTGGATGGCCTCAGAGTCCGGCCGTGAGGCCTGCCCAGGCAGCCCCATCCCAGAGGGATGCGAGTTTTCGGAGGCGACTTCCGAGGGCCCCGGGCCACTGAGCCCAACTGCCTATGGCCGTGACCTCATCCAGGCTTTTTATGGGTGTCCCCCCTTCACTCTCCCTGCTCCCTCACTCCTTCCCAGGATCCCTTCCCAAATGAAACTCTCCCTGCCACGTTTCTGCCTTAGGCTGGGCTTTGGGGAACCAGAGGGGTTCAGCGTTTCAGGTTTCACGAGGCCTGATTCCGGTTTCAAATGCACCCTGGCTGAAGCCGCGTGTGGTTTCTGCTTCCCTCCCCCACCCAGGACATCACCAGCCTGCTCCACACCATCTACGAGGTGGTCGATTCCTCCGTCAACCACTCCCCGACATCCAGCAAGACGCTGCGGGTGAAGCTCACCGTGGCCCCCGATGGGAGCCAGGGGAAGAGGAGCATCCTCCTCAATCACCCAGGTGAGGGGCGGGGGCATCCTGCGGGGAGTGCAGGGGGGTGCGAGGTGCTTCTGCTGGGAGCTACTTCGTGAATGGGTGGGCTTGGAGCGGGTCTTAGGAGAAGGGTTTGAATAGCGGGGGGATTCCGGATGGAAGGCCTGTGTGAGCGAAGCCTTGGAGGTGGGCAAGCGCGTGGCAGACGGCGATAGTCAAGGCCTGTGTTGTGATGGGCGGGGAGGTTGGGCGGAGCCTTGAAGGCCAGCAAAGGCGTCCGGGGAGGATGTAAGGAGACAGGTGGCTTCGAGACCCCTCCCTCTAGTCCTGGCTTTGAGAACCGCGCCACGGAGCCTTTGGGAAGCTGCTGGGGCCGGCTTGCCTGGCGGCTTGGCAGACCTGGGCAGCGCCAGGAGGCCGGCGGGCACAGGGGCGTGCTGCTCACCACGCTGTTTCTCGGGCGGGACTCAGACCTACAGAGCACCAGGCCCAGAGCGGAGACCAAGCCCGCTGAGGAGCTGCGGAGCTGGGAGAAGAAGCAGCGAGCCCCCCTCAGGTACCGCGGTGCGGGCGGAGGGGCAGCCCGGGCGCCTGGCACGGTGTTGAGCGCCAGCTGTGTGCCTGCGCCTGAGGGCTTCGAGCAGGAGGCGCCTGTCTGCGCTCTCTTCGTGGGGCAGCAATTTCAGAGGCTCACAAACCTCAAAACAACAAAAATCAAAACTAGAATTTTAAAAATAACTAAATGTAAGTCTACATTGCTTTATCCAAAACACTTTAGGCTGGACATATTCTGGAATTTAGCGCTCCTTGGGTTTGGAAAGGTGCCCCTGGTGTATTTCTTATGTTATATTTCGGGTCTGGGCAGCATGTGTATATTCGTGCAGGGAGATGTGTGAAGGGTCACACGGAGTTAAAGACGGTCGCTACCCTCCCATCTGGTTAGGGCAGGCTTGGCTGCCAAATGGGCTATGAAAAACCTTTGTTTTCAGGCTCTTTGGATTAAAGGATTGTGGATAAGGGGTTGTAAGTCTGCAGTTACCTTTTACCTGGTGTTATTTCTTTAATGGCAAGAAGGGAAACAAGAGGGTGGGAAGAAAAGAGAAACTGTTGAAAGTATTGCGTAAACGGTAATATAAAGTAACGGTGCTACACAGCAGTCCTGTACAGCACATGAGGTATGTGAATACCTGTTGTGAAAATGGAAAGGAAATGTCTGGAGTTTGAGAAGCACCAGCACAGGGGAGAGAGAAGGCAGTCCAAGCAGGGGACACAGCGTGATGTGGGGAGGGCGCTAACAATCCGAGGTACCCCAGCTGGCTGCAGATGTAGGGTGCTATGCTGGGGGAGGTGGATGTGGGCAGATCATGGAAGCCCATGAAGAGGAGGGCAGGGAGCCCAGAACTCCCCCGCCCCGGGGGAGAAAGGTGGCCCCTGGCAGCGCCTTCCCCCCACTCCCTCCCCATACACACAGGGACGACCTATTCTGGGCTTCGGTTACGAGTCTGCCAGCCTCAACTCCGGCGTCTCGGGCTTGTGCTGCCCACAACTGCCGGAGAACCAGGCTGGAGTTAGGCCGCCTGCCTGCAGCAGGCACATGTGGTTTGAAGCCTGGTTTTGGGGCATCCTTAAATTTTGGCCAGTATCCTCTCCTTTGCTTTGGGCCTTCGAAACAATGTCCCTGTCTCTTTCTCCCAGGAGGCTCAGGGAGGCCAGGCAGGGGTCTCTGTCTCCACGGGCAAGGGAGGAAACAGGTACAGAGTGCTGACATGACCCCTCCCATCCGCCCGCCTGCCCCAGGCCTGGAAGGAAGTTAACAAAGGGTCCACAAGTCTTTGTCCTGGTGGCTTCCCAGTAACCTGTGGGACTGCCCCCCCCACCCGCGGGGGGCCATTGCCCACCCATTCGCTTGCCTTCCTGCCACAGGTTCCAGGGTGACAGCCGCCTGGAGCAGTCTGGCTGCTATCACCATTGCGTGGATGAGAACATTGAGAGGAGAAACCACTACTTAGATCTCGCTGGGATAGAAAACTACACGTCCCAGTTTGGGCCTGGTAAGGTGGGGCGGGGAGATGGCATGGCCAGGTGGGCAGGTGGGTGGGGGTTCACCGTTCCCCCTGGGCTGGGGGAAGGTGTAGCTCTGATTGGTCAGATGTTGCAGGGGATGCCATTAAAAACATTTTTAAAAATTAAAGTATACATGCACAAAGTAAACCAAATCAAATAGCATCCGAGGGCTTATCATACAATGAAAAACAACAGTGCCGAGCTGTACCCCAGCCCACCATCCCATTCCCCTCTCGGCTGTTTCTTCCGGTGAGGACCCCCACTTCACTAAGCAAAACGCTGCTCTGTCCTTATTAGCTCTTGACATCTTAGCGCTTGCTGAGATCAATGAAAATGTAGCTCACGGAATTTCAGCCCCAATTCCATTCTTCGCTCCCCCCACCCCGTGTTTAACTCCTCTGGGGTTAACTCTATAATAAGTGTAGGAATATTCCTACCGATTTCTTTCTTGCTCCCATGACCTCAGACAGTTATCAGTCTCTGTCTCCCTCTCTTTCGCAACTCTCTCTAGGAAGGAGAATTATTTTTAAAGACCTAACAAAGACACAGTTCTTCCCACTTAGCAGAGGGCAGAGTTCCATTTCAGAATGGTTTCCTCCAAGGCAGCGGGGAGCAGTGGGAGGGGGGACTCTTGATAAAGAACAGCTGGCCTTTATCAGCCTTGGAGAGCTGGGGGTAGGGATCACTTCCGGGGCACAGTGCAGCACTGGCACACAGTAGGTGCTCATTACATATCTCTTGCATTGGTTCCTAGGCTCCCCGTCAGTGGCCCAGAAGTCAGAACTGCCCCCCCGCACCTCCAACCCCACTCGGTCTCGCTCCCATGAGCCAGAAGCCATCCACATCCCACACCGAAAGCCCCAAGGCACGGACCCAGGCCCCTTCCACTTCCTTGACACCCCATTCGCCAAGGTCTCGGAGGTCCAGCAGCGGCTCCGGGGCACCCAGGACGGGAGCAAGCACTTTGTGAGGTCCCCCAAGGCCCAGGGCAAGAGTGTGGGTGTGGGCCACGTGGCTAGAGGGGCAAGAAGCAAACCCTCTCTGGGAGCCGCCATCCCTGCGGTGTCCCCATCCGCTCACCTGGCTGCCAGCCCGGCCCTCCTCCCCACTCTGGCACCCCTCGGGCACAAGAAGCACAAGCACCGAGCCAAGGAGAGCCAGCAGGGGTGCCGGGGCCTCCAGGCGCCGCTCGCCATGGGCAGCACCGTCATGGGGCGAGACCACGTGAGGGAGCTGCCCGCCGTGGTGGTGTACGAGAGCCAGGCTGGCCAGGCGGTCCAGAGACATGAGCACCACCACCACCACGAACACCACCACCATTACCACCACTTTTACCAGACATAGGGCCCCTCCCAGAGCCCCCGCCCCCGCCATATGAAGGACCCCCCCTTCCCCGTGTCCCCAAGGCATTATTATTCTATTAATTATTGTTATTATGACGATTATTGTTATTAATAATTATTGTTACTCCACTAATATTCAGCTAGCCTCCATGTAGAAGATATATGGAAACACAGAACTAAACTTTTATTTATATGTTGTGGGGACTGCATAACTTACCCAAGAAGTGACTGTGGGTTTGGAAATGGCCTGTAGGTGTCAGAGACTCCCTGGAGCTCCCAGTTGCGGGTTCCCACGCAGGCCCACACCCTTCCCAGCCTGGGGGTGGGGGTGGGGCGGGGCCAGAGCTGTGCCCCACCCCCATCTCTTCCAGGAGAACACCCTTACCTGGCCCGGCTTCCAGAGACCCTCGAAATCTCCGAGAAGATAAACAGCTGCTACCTCTTAGTATTATTCTGATTTTGTTTTGCCCTTAACTGATTGTAATGTGCTACAAGGATTTCAGCGGACTGCAGATGCGTGACCCTCCTCGCTGTTGTTTATGTCCCAACCTAGAAACCTGAGCTGTCCTTTCTGCAGTTATTTTTCACGCCTTTCCAGTGGGATCACGCCCTTGCCCCAAACGTTCTTCCGTGCACAACGTGAAAACACACTTCTCCTTTCCCTCCTTTTCTTCTCTTCTTTAGAAAGATACACACACACACATTTAAGGACTGTCCCTGAAACCAGACTTTTCATTTTGGGGCCCTCCAGAGAGGGAACCCACCGCACAAACAAGCGTGGTTTTCCAAGGTCGGGCAATTGTGTATTGTTGGTTGTGGGAGGTGTGGAAACCTCGTGTACTACCGTTGGCAAATATATACGTACTGACGTGGTTCTCTCACAGAGCTTTCTGTATCTCTAGCTAGATGCCATCTGTCCATTTCTATGTATCTTTCTATAAATATACACTCTCAGGTACCTTTTCTGGTGTGCCGAAGTCAGTGGTTTGTGTCTCTGGTCATCTGAGCCCAGAGGTGACCCCGCGTTCCTCCTGTAGAGGCTCCTGTATCACATGTGAATAGCCGCTTGTCTTTCATCGGGGGTCCTTTCTTGGGTTTGAGATCTGACAGGTTTGGAGGGGCCTCCTAGAGTACAGAAGCTTGGAGGGACATGGGGACCGTGGCCAGAGTTGGACCCTGGAGTAGTGTCCTCTGCAGAGCAGGCTTTTGTCTGATGAGAGACTGGGAGACCAGAAAAAGGACCATTCTCAGCCAGTCGGGACCCTGTGAAAAACAGCTGACGTGCACTCGCCTGGTGTTATCTGAGGAGAGTTTAATAAAGGGAATATTTACGAAGTGCGGGCAAAGCCTCTTGAAGGACTGCAGAATCCTGGGCTCGCACCGGGGAGCCACCCCCACCCGTGCCTTGGAGGGAGGGTGGGTCGGGGGAGGGCAGCCGTCCTCGGAAGGAGCCGGGTGTGCCCTTCACTGGAGGGACGCAGCCAGCCTGTGGGGACCGCACAGGGACATGAAACCCTGGCCTCACCTTGCTCCACCTGAATCTTGTTGAGGCCTCATTGGCTGAAGCCTCTGGGAGGCGGAGGGCAGGGGAGCTGTCGATGAGGGTCTCGCAGGCACTCTTCGGGGGCAGAGAGGAGAGTGGGGCGTGAGTCTGGAGGGACACAGAAGGAAGGGGGACTCCAGCTGCCTGTCTGTTGCTCGATCCTCCAGCGGCCACCCCCTTTACCAGAGCCTCTAGTTGGGGTTCAGTGTGGTTGGTAAGGACTTATTTTTGAAGATCATGGGCTTTGTTGTTGTCACCGTATTGTTGTATCAGTGACTGGTGTGCCTGGGATTGGATTAATACAGGTAATCCTCGTGACAACCCTTTGAGGCAGCCAGTGGAAGTTTCTGAGCACGTCAGGCCCAGAGCGGTTAAATGCTTGGCTTGAGCGTACACAGCAGGCAGCCGTCTGGGATTCTAGCCCCCCCAGGACCCCTTGACCACTGAAGGGTGTAACCACTGAGCCTGGGCTTCCCTTGTTTGGGCTGGTCAATGAGCATCAACTCAACCTGATGTGAATGTAAGCAGAGTAGGGAGCTGGCTTTGAGGTGACAGGATCCAGGGTGTGAAGGAAGCTGAGACTAACTGGTTCTTGTGCCTCTTGGGGAATTTAACCCAACGTGCTCCGTGGTGGTGCGGGGCTGCTGGCTCTCTGGACAGAACAACCAGTGGACCTTCCACTAGGGAGTACCTATCTCTGGGCCAATCACTGTGGCCCACCTGGGGGTCACATGGCCAACCTGTGGCAAGGGGGAGAGGTCTGTGCCAGGAAAGGAGAGAAAGGATACTGAGCAAAGGGGAGCTCGTGGCGCCCCAGGCCCAGAATTGCTGCAACCATGGAAACAAACCAGGAATCGGGTCCAGGCAGGGAGCCTCTGTGGCCTGGTGGCTTTAGAGCGTTGGCTCAGCCTCTGAGAGGAGGTCCCATGCTGCCTTCCCCAGCCCATGCCTGTCAAGATTCTGTTCTTCCTTGGTAACTGAAATTTACTTTTAAAAACCATTTTAAAAAATAGTAACGTGTGCACATGTAAAAGATTCAAATAGCACAAAAAGGCATGCAGTAAAAAGTGCACTTCCCTTCAGCACCCCTGGCTCCCTCCACCTTCCTGGGTGCCTTCTAGGGCCATTCAGTGTGGCGAAGGGGGGGGAGCCCAGACTTCGGGGACAGGCTGTCTGGGTTCAAATCCCGACTTCCTCTCGTCGTGTGCTGTGTTTCAAGTGGTCTACTGTACCTCTCACGCCTCCGGTTCCCCTTTATAAAGGGGACTCATAAGAGACCCACCCTACAGGGTGGTTGCGAGAGAATCCAGTGACTTAAAACTGTGCCCGGCCATGGGAACACTGAAAGTGTTAGCTGCCAAGAATAAATGCATTTATATAAGGTATCTCCCCATTTAAATATTAATGTTTTTAAAAAGACTTTTCAGAGTTGCTTTAGGTTACAACCATGTCCCCTGCCCCCACACATGCATCACCTCCCCCCACTGTCAACATGACTCACCAGAGGGGTACATTTTTTACCAAGGACGAACCTACACTGACATGTCTTTGTCACCCAAAGTCCATCGTTTCCTTTAGGGCTCACTCTTGGTGTTAGACATTCTGTGGGTTTGGACACACGTGTAATCACACGAGTCCACCATTACAGGGTCGTACGGAGTATTTTCACTGCCCTAAAATCCCTCTGTGCCCCACCTGTTCATCTCTCCCCACCCCCAATTTTGTTAAGTTTTAAAATATTTCAAACTAAGTTTGAAACAGAACATTGTGTAACAGTAACTGGGAACCCACACCACCCAGATTTTACAGAGGCTGACGTTTTGCAACACTTATTTCAGATCTATTTTTTAGGAAGAAAACACTGCAGTTACTGCTTAATCCCCTTCCCGCCCCGCCCTTTTATTTTTACCCAAGGAGTAGCATAGTATTCATACTTAGGCACTCTTCCTCTGACCTCATGCGTTTGGAGATCGGCCTCCCTGGGTCATACAGCTCTGCCCACTTCTCTCTAACAGCTGGTCACTCCTGATCCCAGGCTGTCCCGGACTGCCCCACCCGCTCCTGCCCGGCCTGCGGGTTTCTCACCCTAGGCCATGGCAGGGCTCGTCTCAGCACCCACCAGCAGGAGCACGGGCAACAGAGTGGTATCGCGAAACTGCTGAACTCAAAAGGCGCATGCGATTTCAGTTTGGATGCTATTGTATATGACCTCTAGGAGAAGTTGTACCAGATAATTAGAAGTGGAAGGGAGAAGGGAGAAGGGGAGGGAGGGAGAGAGAGAGGTGGGAGTGGAAACTTGAAGGAGCCAACCACGCTCCTTGCTGAGGCTTTGGGCACATTTTCCTGCAGGCCTGGGGTGGGTGAGTTTTGTCCTGTTTGCAAATCTCCTGACACCAGTTCCAGGAGCTGTGGCTCATCTGGGGCCCAGAGAAGTTGTCGGGGAGACTGGTGGTGTGGCTTTGCTGGCCTCGCAAACGCGTGCACATCAGCACTAGCTGGTGCTACGATGTCCCATTTCTGCAGACCTGTCACTGGGCACTGAGGACGTCTGGTGTGTTAAGGCCGCCAGCGAGGTGAGGCTTGCAGCTGCCGTGGCCTGCTCTCACCTCCTGGGGAGTGTGGGGTGGGGGGCGGGGGTGCACTTCACACCCAGCCATGCCAATTATGCTTTTTGGCAAAGGAAACAGCCGGGAGCAGTTTCTTCTGCTTTCCCCCCACCTTTTTCTCTGCGTTTAGATGTCAGATCATTACTGGGCCAGAGGGAACACTCTCTTGGAGGTGGCAGAAGGAGGGAGAAGGCTGCCTGCACCTCAAGTACCATTGCTGTCAGATGCCTGCACTAATAACCCGGCTTGGGTGAGACCTGTCAGCGCGCAGGGGAATGAAAGGGTACCCCTCAGATGTGCTCAGTGCCAGCGGGCTGTGAGGCTTCCGCGCACACACACCACGCTCACCTCATTGAAGGTAGGGCTGCCTGGGGACTGCCTGCCCGGAAGGACCCTGGGCAGCCTTGTCCCGGTCCAGTCCAGCCCCAGCGTCCACTCTCCATCCTCCGTCTTTGCTCCCCGACGCGCGTGCGTAGCTGTGTGGTGCAGTCAACACAGATGGTCCAGCCACACGCTTTATTGACTCCTAAGCGCTGGGTGCCCAGGGCACCCTTCCCCAGTCATTTTTGTCACTTCCTACAGCCATGCTTTTGTTTGGGGCGCTGATCTGGCTTTTGGTCTTGTCACCTTCTCCCAAACCAGCAGGCCTCTGACCCCAGCTCATCTTCCCAGGAGCTCTTGAACGGTTTTACTGGTTACTGTGTTTCCCTGCAAAGGGCTTTCTACACCAGCTGCTTCCTCTAGCATGAGAAGGGGGTGGGGGGTGAGACCCATTTTCTAGTAGCAGACGGTGACCCTGGGGAGGACGTGGCAGAGGCTGGCCTCGACCCTCCATCTCCAGTGGACTGACCCCTGGGTTTTCGCTCCCCACAACCGTGGTGTATTCCGTCCACTGGCCTGGCAGAGACAAGAAGGGCTCTACTGTGACCCGAGACCCTCCAGGCATGACTTTGGCGTAGACCAGGCTGCTGGCGGCGGTGAGGGATGGCCGAGCAGAACTGCCGAGTTCAAGGGCATGTGTGATTTCCTTTTGGATGCTATTGCACGTGACCTGTAGAAGTTATACCAGATAAGACGGTGAAGAAAGAAGAGAGAAAGAAGCCTGTAGGTCTCAGGAGGACCTGGGGAGACTGCGCCCGGGCCTCACCTCTGATGCTGATTCGCTGATCTGAGGTGTGGCCCAGGCATCAAGCTGTCTCAAGCTCCCAGTCGACTTCCTGGGCAACTAGCCTGGGAGCCCAGAGCCTTACGTGTCCCCCAGATGACCTCAGAGGAGCCTTTGAGGAAATTCCTAACTGCAGGGGCCATAAGAATCTCTCAGGGAGCATGTTAAAGGCAGGTACCCAGGCCCACCTCAGACAGTGACATTACTTGGGTCTGGGGGTGGGAGCAGGGACCAGTGCATCTAACAAGCTCACCCCCAAGCCTTGGGGAGTCGGGGCTCGGCACTACCACTATCTGTTGTACTTGGACGTGCTATAGACCCAGGCTTGGTTCCCAGCTCATGTTCATGTTGCCCCCACGAGGGGGGGTCATGTCTGGGCAGAGCCTTCAGAGGGCCCTACCCAAACCCACATGTCCGCAGGGAAAAGGTGTGCAGGGAAGCGCCTTGGAGACTTGGAAGAAGGACTCAGGTACGAGCAGCCTGGGAGTAGCTGCCAGGGTCCCAGGACAGTGCTGCAGGAGGAGAGAAGTCCCCAGACCCCCTGGGCCATTGCTCAGATCTCAGGGTGACAAGCAGCGTGTGATCAAGGCCTTAAGGGACCCTGAGCCCTAAAAGGATTACCAGCCTCCATCCCCACCCTCACCCACACCCTGAGCTTTGAGTTCCTTCTGCTCCACTAAAATAACTTTTCTAGATATTTTTGATCACAAAATTCTGGATAAGTTCATCAAAGCTGATCTTTCCTATTTTTTTCTTTTCCAACAAGGCCTCACTTCTTGGAGGCAACCTCGTTGGTGCCCAGACACAGGGGCGGTCAGCAGTGGCCGTCCTAGTCTGTGGCGTCCCCGCAGGCAGGAACTTCTGTGTTGCTGTTTCCTTAGGGCGTGGTACACAGTAGGTGGTCACTAAATGGAAGAGAGGGAATGAAAAGTAAAGGAAGGCAGGAGGGAGGACTGCGGATTTCACATCGTTTACTGGACTGGAGGGCTCACTGCATCCTGCCTGCCTGCTTGGCTGTGGAGTTCGACAAAGCAGTAACATTTCAAATAACAGTTTGAGAAAGCAACACAGCATTGCCAACTTTTTGTTTGTTATTTTTTTAGCTGAGCCATTCTGCCACCGATTTGCAGCTCAGTGGCAGCTCAGTGAAAGCTCAGCTTGGGCCGGGAATCAAACCGGCGACCCTGTTGCTCAGAGCTCCCTCTCTTGAGCAAGCTCTTAACCAACTGAGCCACTCGGCCGGCAACTGAGCCACTCGGCCGGCGCCAACTTTTAATTTTGCTGAATAAGACCATAAAGAAAACTGCAGTCTCTTACTGTGTAAAGAAACCAAACCCCCAAAAGGACATAATTTCACTTTATTTAAAAGTCTGATGCTCTACCGACTGAGCTATCCGGGCCCTCACTAATTTTGCTTTATTTAAAAAGAAAAAGCCCTCACTGCGAGTTGTCTTTTTCTCCCCCGTGAAAACCAGTGAAACTTTGGCCAAGTATGGCCAAATATTCATTGCGTTCATCAACAACTAAAGGGCAGGATTACGCCTCCCATTTGAGAGAAGAGGTTGTGTGTGTGTGTGTGTGTGTGTGCAGAACAAACTGACACTTTCCCCCCCCCCAAACTGAGCCCAGACCAGCCCTCAGGCCCCTTTTGCAGGCTGTGGCCTCAGCGGCCCACTGGGGGACATGGGGATAGGCCAGCACAAAGCACAAAATTGCAGAAAGCATGGCACAAAATAAACTGGCCCGAACAGTTGTTTATAACGTGTGAGCAGAAACGAAAAGGCAGAGTGCGGCCTCCTTGGATGTCAGCTGGAAACGTGTGTGTCAAGCGGCTCACAGTGTTTGCTGCTCTGCGCGTGACTACGGCAACCATGAAAGCGCTGTGCGTATAGATTTGGGGGCTTCACATAAATGGGAGTGAGCAGGCAGATGCGTAAATAAAGACTCTGTGAATAATCAGCACTGACTGCGTGTACTTGCTTGTGCCTCTGATTGGTTGCCATCTGTTCCCACCAAAGCACTTTCGCATTCACCAAAGATTATTTTGTAATCCCAAAGGCTCAGCACAGATAGGTGCTTGTTAAATATCTGCTGAGCGCCTAACGACAGCGCATTCCTGGGCCCCCACCGGCCCCAAGCCCGACCTGGCGCGTGGCCTGCACCCAGCGCGCCACACAGCTCTGCCTACGGGGTCTCATAGGGCGGGCGGCATTCCTCTCACAGGGTCCCTGCTCAGGCTCTTAACACGATTCTGCCACCAGCAAGGGGTTGCAGCCTGGACAGACTGAAAACCAGGAATGTCCTGGGGATGTGCTGGGTGGCATGGGCGGAAGGGGCAGGGGCCCCAGCACAGTCCAGGTACTGGGTGACTGAGTGGCTCAGGCCCCTGGCCAGACGCTCTCCAGATGGAGAAGGGCCCCTGGCCATCTTAACTGAGGTCACCTGATTCCATTTCCTCTGACTCTGTCCTCAAAAAGCAGCATCTGATTGTGATTTGGCTCAGAAATTCCTGGCCAGAATGTTCTAGTGTGGTCTGCGTGACCTTTTCTCCCTCCCCCTCTCCTTCCTCCATTGTGGAGAAAGGATTTGTGTATCTCATTCCGTCTTGGCTGTGCAGTTTTGTTACTGCAAGTCAGTCTCTGGGGTCTGACCGCTCCCTGGTGACAGGGAGCTGCTCACCTTGAGCTTGTTCCAGGCCTGGGAAGAGCAAAGGGTGACCCAAATCCGGTACTCACTGCCCAGAGAGGTCCTGCCCAAGCTCAGCGGGCCTTTCCCAAGTTCACCTCCGGATCCCACCCTCCCTCCCGCCATCCATCCTTTCAAAGATTTATCCATCAACTACTGTGTGTTAGGAACTATGTTCAGTACTAAATAAAATAGACGTGCTTCCCACCTACCTTCACAGAGCTTTCAGCCTGGTGTCGGGGTGCAGCTGTCACACAAAACTCACATCCTTATCAACTGTGATAACTTCTGGGGAGATGTTTGAGGGAATAATAGGGGAGACATGATTGAAACTGTGGGTTGGAGAGGGCCTCTCCAGGAAGCCACGTTTCAGTGGAGATGTCAAGGATGAGGAGGAGTTAGCCAGGTGAACAGCTACAGGAAACAGCTGGTGCAAAGGCCCTGAGGTGAGGGAGGGTGGGCCATTGTGTGAACTGATAGAGGCCAGTGAGGCTGAGCGCAGGCCGTGGAGGAGAGTTTGCTCATTACTTTGAGGAAACATGCAGAAGTTGGAGGGTCAGCTGGGGGGCAGGGGTGGGACAGGATGTGACCATCCCACCACTTAGTGGAGGAGGGATTGCAAACAGTAGCCTGGAGAGGAGGCCGCCATCCTCAGAAACAATGGCGGCCTGTGGGATAGAAGTTGCTTATGACATTTTTACCCATAAAAGTGCTAAGGGTCCACTCGTTTGTCTACACTGGGGATCAGCAATGCCTTTCCTGCTGTTGAACATCTCCTTAGTGGGGGAAGGAACGAAAGGTAAAACTGGATGGCACGAGAGAGCGAAGACAGGGAGATGGGAGAGAAAGAGGCCTCGGTTTCCTCTCGGGTAACCGCTGCCCTGGCGCTCGCGGAGCCAGAAAAGGAAGGGCTGACTCATGTCCCTCCGCCAGAAGAAGGGAGGCATGATATTGACTTAAACGTGGGGGATTTAAAAGGCCCCTATGTTCCCACTTTGTGCTTTGCTTCTCACAGACAGCCTGGGACCTTTGAAGTCGGGCTGGCCCAGTGGGGAGCGGGCTTCTGTGGAGACAAGATGCTAACGGGGGCGGGGGAAGGGGGCCAGGGGCGGCCGAAACTCTATTAGGCATGCTCTGGCAAAAAGAAAGGCAAGCCCAATGATAATGTACATCTGTTTCAGGGAATTTATAAGCTTTGAACATTTTTTATGGGCCGATAAGTGGGTCCTTTTCTTACCATAACTTAGAACTTCAAAGCTGAGTGTGTGGATAATGCAAATTGCTGAAATATGAGATTTCCCCTACAAAGAGGCTTCCAAAAAAGACGAGGAAGAAAAAGAGAGAAGGGGAGAGAGAGAACGAAGGCTAATTGATGCCACGGTCTTTTATGTACATGGCAAAAACGGGACAGAAATTGATTTTTATGAAATAAGAAATTGATGGGCGAGAGAGACAGGGAGAGGAGGAAGAGGCCAGGAGGCAGGTGTGGGGGCTGGGACTGGGGCCTGGCAGGTCAGGCCAGGCTGTGGGTCAGCCCTGGGGACACAAACCCTTCCCTGTAGGAGCCCTCACCCTTAATACGGAAGACGAGACAAATGGGCACGAGGATACTGTAGAGCCAGCCAAAGCAGCGTCAGGCCAGGGCTCGGTCCATTCAAGGTCCAGCGGGGCTCAGGCTGGGTGCAGCCTGGAGACCTGGCCGGATCAGCAGGTCTGGACAGTGGCTCAATGGTGCGGGCATGACCCTGGAAGGCAGGGGGCATTTTAGATGGCAGAACAGCCGGATTAGGGGGTCCCGGGGTTATGCCTCTGCCTTCCAGCCCCACCATACTCAGTCCCCTGTGCTTTTCTTGTCTCCCCCCCCCCCTCACCCCCAGCAAGTAGCCTGTGAGCTCCTTGAAGGCAGAGACATAGTAAGCACTCAATACACGCTTGTTGAATGAATGAATGGATGGATGGATGGATGGATGGATGGCATCCAGGGTTCACCAGCTCCATCTTCTCACTATTTCACATGTCTGCCGTGGGAGATTCAGACTAGAAGGGAAGATGGGGTGTATTTTGTTCCTGTGGTTGACCCCAACATCCTTTCTGCTTTAAGGTGATTAGTCTAAGCCAGTCTTTTTTTTTTTTTAACTTGATACAGTTTGGTTTTAATATTTACAACACAACCAAATATGAAGTTTTGAGCATTTAAAGTTGTTCTTTTGGCATTACACACGCGGGTTTCTTTTTCTTCTTCTTCTTCTCTCCCTTCTTCCTTTTCTTCCGCTTCATCTTCCTCCTTTCCTTCTTCAACAAATGCAGCAGAGAAGCAGGAGGCCTTTGTTCCTTGTTCTGTGTGCAAAGCCAGTGGCCTCCCTCTGTTCTCACTCCTGTCCTTCTCACAGCCCCTTGTGATGCTTCCCGACACGCCTCATCTCCACGTCCTGCTTGCTGTACTAGCCCGTGGCCTGCACGTCCACCACCCTCTACCCAGTACCCTCAACTCCATCACCTCTGCCTTTCTGCCCCGCCCACCTGACAAACACCAGCTCCGGAAGGAAAACAGAGAGAGCTCAGGACCAAGGGCTCTGGGGTCGGGTGGACAATCGTCGTTATTACCGAGTTGCCATCGACTTTTTGTCCCTAAATGCAGTGGGCATTTCAGTAGCCACCTTTCTGGACTTCTTGGCTGTGTTTCATGATGGTGACCACATGGTTCCTTCCAGAACTACCCCAGCCCTTGGATTCTATGCACAGGCTGCTGTTTGCTCCCCTGTATCCATTCTTCCTGGAAATGGAACCACTGGTTGGGAGTTCAAGAAGGAAGACTACAATTCTCAGGCTCTTCTGCAACTAAATTTTGTGGCTCAGTTCTGGTCAGTAGGAAGTGTCATGGGGCAGCTCCCGTGAATCTTCTTTAAAAGGTAGTTTGTTTAGTCCCATTGTCCCTTTTTCTTCTCCATCCCTTCTTCCATTCTGCTGCCTGGAAAGCAGATGTAATGGCTGGAATTCCAGCCACCGTTGTGGATCACGAGGACACGGACAACACCCTAGAGACAGTGCTACTGGCGGCCTGAGAAGCCTGTGCTCCTGAGGACTTGGAGGCACAGGAATTCTGTTCCAGACCTGGACACTTACATTTAGACGATCCGATGAGGAAGACATCAACTTCTCTTTCGTCTAAACCACTCTCACTTGCAGCCAATCTACATCCTAAGTGAAATCGCTTTCCTGACATCCAGGCCTGTTAGATTTTCTCCGGCCTCCCTGGGCCACTTTTAGCCATTGGCTTTGCCTAAACCTCCTGTGAGAATTACGGCATTGAAGCTGGGTATGTGGGACCTCCCTGTACAACTTCCTGTGAGTCTGTAAGTATTTCAAAAGAACAAGTTTAAGAACTGGTGGCATTGCGCCCACCTGGGCCCTGGGCCCCTCGCCTTCCCCATGGACTTGCTTCCTGAGAGCTCAGCCGCTGCCCAGATGGCCGCAATGACCTTTCGAGGCTACTGATAAGGAGCTCCAACTACATGCTCCTGCCAAGAAAAGAAACGTGTCACCCAACCCCGAAATTTGTTCTGAGCTTGTAAATGGCAAAACCAAGTAGCCCAAGTCAGAAGGCCGGATGCCCTCCGTCCACCTGCTTCCCGCTCACCTCTAATCCAGTTACCGAGAACTTGGTTCTGCCTCCTACAGCCAGAGCTCACCTCTACCCAGCCGCTCTGTCCCAGCTGCCTTGACCTCGGTGGGGAGCCTGTGAGATGTCCCCCAGCCTGGTCAGCAGTTCTTCTAGCCCTGCTCCCTCTCATCAGTCTCTACTTTGCAGACAGAAAGGGCTTTTTCAAACACTAATCTGGCCAGGCCACTGCCCTGCTATTGACCTTAGAACAGGGCCAACAGCAGCCCAGCAGACCAGGGACTTGGTGTCCCTGTCCTCTTCCCACCTGTCACTTCCTGCCTTCCCTGTCTGCACGGCACCTCCCGATGGTCCCCGAGCAACGCGGACCTCTGCTTTCCCTTCCATCCCGGAAGGTGCTCCTTTTCCCTGCGACGCCTGTGCTTGTCCCTGGTCGGTCTTTGCCTGGGTTCCCCATGGTGGGGCCTGAGACAAGACATGGGGGCAGATGGTGTTTTGGTAGAGGGATGTCAGGAACAAGAATGAGGGAGCAGGAGACTGAGATGGAAGGTGACAAGCTGACCTAATGGCGTGTTGCCACGGTTGCCACTGGAGGACGTCTTGGGGTGTGTATCTGGAGCATGTGTTCACGGGTCCCAGCCCCCATCTCAGGCGTGCTTTCTCAGGGGTGGTGACGCCTCCTCACTTCCATGTACTTGCAAGCAGGCTCCTGCAGGCCTGGAGAAGATCCCGGGAATTTGCAGGAAGACAAGGGACAGTGTGACATGTGATGTTACCAGAGCAAAGTGAGTCTGCACCTGCTGGATGGTCCTTCACAGCCACAGCTGACATTGCAGGTGGCTGTGGATCTGCAGTGCATCTGCCCCCTTCTTTCTGCAAGACCCGCCTCCTCCAGGAAGCCCCTCCTGACCCAGTCGGGGGCAGATGCCTCCTGCATGCCCCTTATATCACATCTGCTTATCTGTCTTCCCAGTTTAAACTACTTTTAAGGCACAAATGATGAGAGATAATAGGGCTTAAAATAAGGCTGTGGAAACAAAGTTGGAGCAGAGGGGAGAGAACTGCAGAGATGCTTTACATGTACAGAAAGGTGTAACAGGGCTTTTATGGAATCTAGACGGGCTGGCCAACCCTGGAGCTGGGGTGAGGAAGCAGCCCCTTCCCTGCTCGGGGCACCTCTGAGATGCCGTGGTGCCAAATGCCCACTGGAAGCAACGTGGTCCTTCAGGCAAAGCACTGCCCATTCAATCCTCACAGCAATCCTACCTTGATGAGGTAGGTCTTCTATCACGCCCATTTTACAGGTGAGGAACGTGAGGCTGGGAGCTTATGTAATTTCTCTAAGGCGTTTGACCCAATGAGTAGAATTCAGTCTCTCTCTCTCTCTCTCTCTCTCTCTCTCTCTCTCTCTCTCTCTCTCTCTCTCTCTCTCTCCCCTCCTAACCCCCTCACTCTCTCTACTTCTCCCCTGCCATTTCCCCTCCCTCCTCAGAGCTTCTCCAATGAAATAGGCTGTTGTGGGCAGCACATCCGCCCCCATCCCATTGGTGGATCAGGTCACAGGGCCAAGCCCCAAAGCAGGGGTGCAGGAGGGCATACCCCACCCCCATTAAGGAGGGAGAGGAGAGTGAAAACCCCTGGACAAAGCCCCATCTGCTCACGTGAGGTGAGGCCCACCCTTGAGGAGTTAGAGAGCTGAGACTGCGTCCCAGCTTGGCTGCTGATTTGCTCTGTAGTCTTGAGGAAGCCATCTTCCCTTTGCGAGTCAGCGTTCCCCATCTATGCCCTGGGTTGATGACACTATAAGTCCCTGGCTAATGTGGCTGGGAGGGGGGACTCCAGGGCTGTTGGCAGTGAGCAGAGGGCTGCACGAAGTTGGAAGTGATGTGGAAGGTAATGGCCCAAGTCCCCTCCCCCGGGTTGATTTAGAGACAATTCAATCTGACCTGGGGTCCAGCCTGACCAGGTTCCATGGATGGCAGCCTCCCAGCCTCACCTCCCCCACCATCCCCTCACCCCGCAGCGTGCTCTGGAGGCCTGAGGTGACTTTCTGTGAAGGCGGAGGGTGGGGTGGGCAGTGAGGATGGGGTGGGGGTGAGGGGCGTCGGGAAGACCACACGACAGGCAGGACTTCCCTTAAACCGTCAGCCCAGCACCAGGGGCCACGTGCCCATGGGCGGCTTGAGATGCAGGGATCATAAAAAGAGAGAATACAATTTCCTGATAAAATAGAAGAGGCGATTAAGTTAATGAAGAATCATTTGGCTGGTTTGAAAACTATAATTAATAGGCATTAATTGTATATTTCGAAGTTGAGCGTGGCGTGGGCTCAGAGCTGTCGTCCAACACAATGACACCCCTGCATAAGAAAGACAGGGCCCAGATGGCCTTCAAAGCCCCTACGAGAGCTTTGCGAGGGGCTGCTGTAATGATAAAAGATGCCACTTGCTGTTGTGCTCTTCCTTTAACGATATCCTTTCCAAGATGATGCTTATCGTTTGCACTTTCATCTTCAGTTAAATAGCATATGGCTCTGGCTGATTAAAACCCCCTCCTGGTTTTAATCAGAGACTTGAGATCAGGTTTGTAATGGTGGCAGTGGTGGCCTTGCTGGATCCTTGGGACGCTTTGCAACCACATCTAAGTCTGGAGGAAAGGTGGTGGGGGTGAGGGGCTTGGAGCTGGCCCTGTGTGCGTCCCGGGTGGGGGCAGGAGAGCTGCCCCTCTGGAATGACCCGAGCCAGGAGTCAGTGCCAGAGATGCCTCAGAGATCAGGCTGGGCTGGTTCAAGTCATCTTCAGGGGACCAGGTTGGCTCGAGGCCAGGCCCGGCTAACTGTGGCTGTGCCTGAGAGGTGGGCTCTCAGATCCCCTCCTTCGTATAGGAAGCTTAAAAGGCAAGGGAAACTCAGCAGGGATCACTCACTTGGGGAGGGAGAGGCAGGCCCACTGAAGGGACTGGAACCGTGGAGTCAGACTGATGGCGTTTGAATCCTGGCTCCACTGCCATGGCTTGCAGGCGTCACCAATCTGAGACTCGCTGTTCTCGTAGTTACTGGGTGACTTCGCTTAGTCTCTTATTCTCCCGGTTACATAGATGAGAAAGCCGAGGCTCATTCAGTGGTTGAGAGCTGACTAAACTTTGTTGGTGACTCAGAGAGGATAGTAACAAAGGGGAGGGCACCGAAATGGGGGCCTGGAGAGCTTTGGTGAGGGTCTGCTTGGCCTTGCACCCCACCACCCATGAGCTCCTTAAGGACTGGGCCGTGTCTGTCCTGTTTGAGGTGGTGGACCCAAGGCCAAGCATGGTGCCTGACTCTAATTCATCCCCAGTAAGTGTTTGCTGAGGAAACGAGTGACCCCATGGGAGGTGGAGGGGTGGACCACAGCTGGAGGTGTCCAACAGGTAGCAGAGATTTCTATTGCTCAACACTTCACGTGCCCCCCGTGTGTCCCGCCCCCTCGCAGCTGCACAGGGCCACTAGGCTAGTCCTGACCAATGGGCTGCAAGGATTTGCAGTGACCTGGGTGGAAGAATTTAAGAGCCTGTGCTTGTCCCTCCAGTTCTGTCTGCCCCGAAAGCCTTGTGTTGTGATGGCATGGGTGCGAGAGCAAAGCAGCCTGATTTGCCGAGATGATGCATGGAGAACAAAACATCCTGAGAAGACACTGACTTGCTCTGGACTCTGTGAGAACAAGAAAGTAATGTGAGCTGTATTAAGCCACTCAGATGTCACGTTAGTTTGTTATTGCCGCATAACCCAGCCTTATTCTGACTAATACGAAGTAGAGTTACTGGAGTGAGGGGCAGACGGAGGGCTGCACTAAGGGATCTGGCTGGCATCTGATTCTTGCTGTCAGGCTATAGGTCATCTGGTCAACCCTCTGGGCCATGTGCTCCTGTGTGTATGCCAGGCCTGGCAGCCTGCCACATCGGGTCCCCTCAGTGCAGGAGGGTTCTCTAGAGGAGGCAGAGGCCAATGGGTGTGGAGGGTTTGGGGGTCATGGCCATCCTTGTCTTGCCATCTTGCTTGGTGTGCGCCTGTAGGAGAGGCCTGGGGGTCACTGTACCAGCTTCTATAGCTGCTGAGAGTCCCCAAGATGCTTGTGAACAGAATATCCCAATAGCTAGGCTCTGGGTTCCCCACCTATCTTCTCAACAGTAAATCATTTGCTGTCTTCTTCATGGAGTGTATTTAATGTATTGAAATGTCTAAACCAGCAGTGCTCAAACTTCACTCAGTGTCAGACTCACCTACCTGGAAGACTTGTTGAAACACGGATTGTTGGCTCCACATCCAGTTTCAGGTTCAGTAGGTCTGAAGCGGAACCTGAGAATTTGCACTTCTAACAAGTTCCCAGGTGATGCCAAGGCTGCTGGTCTGGAGAGCACACTCTGAGAACCACTGGTCTAAGCATCCATGGCCTTAGATCTTGGAAGACCAGCCCTTCTCCCAGGGTCACCTTGCCCGTCCTGTGCCTCCTGGTCCTTCCCTTCCACGGCTCCCAGAGGCTCTAAGCCATCTGAATAACTGGGGCGGTCCTCACAATGCCTGAGCTCCCTGTGACAGGTGTTCCAGACCTCTGGGGCTGACTGGGTACAGCTCTTCCCTTTGTCCACGGTACCCAATGCCTCAGAAATTTGAAGGCAGCTATATAATCAGGACTCTTTGGGCTGAATAAGTGACAGAATCCCAACTCCACCTAGCCGAAGCCTAAAAGAGGATTTATTAGTTCTTGAAAGATCTAAGAGATAAATGTAAGGCTTTCAGGCACCGCTGGGTCCAGGAGCACAATTGATGTTGTCTGCACTAGTCTCCCTCTCTCCTTAGCTGCAAGGTGGAGGGTTAAATGCTGAGCATGTGTCAAGACAAGGAGATGAGAATAGGAGTGTCAGATGTTCCCTGCGCCCTAGTCCCTGAACCTATAACATGAGACTGTCAAGTTCAAGGAGAATGATATAGGCTGCAGGAGTCACCGGGCTGTGAAGGCTTTTGATCCATTCCTCTGGGCTGTCTCTTGGGTCAGAAGATACCCAGGAAGAGACAACCCCAGAGGTGTGACCCATCGTAGGACCTCTCCCTGTGGTATCCCACTTGAGCGGGCCTCAGTTTCCCCACCCAGACTTGTGCCCTCGCACAGAGACTCTCCCAGTGTGATGAGCCTGGAAGGGGCTCACACTGTGCCTAGAAACATGGTGGATGGAGGAAATTGTATTTGCCGAGTCCTTTGGGGGTACTGTCGGGAGCAAGGTGCCCGAAGACACAAGTTCAGATGATAAAAGATGATCATGAAATGGCCATCTTTTGTCACAGTGAGAGAAACACCTCATCTCAACATGTTAAGCAAAAATAAAAAACAAAACAAAAAAAAAGGGAGTTTATTGGGACTGCGTTCAGGTGCAGTTTGATCTAGGAGCTTGAGATCGTCAGGACTCAGGGTCTCTGTCCATTTCTCCCCACGTGCTTTGGCCCCATTCCCTTAGTCCTTCTTGGGCAAGCTCCCTGGCAGCTCCAGGATTGCATCCGTACCCCTCCAAGAGCAGCTGGAAGAGCTGTCCTCTCTCCCAGCAGTCAGGGCAGTCAAGAGCTCCAGGGTCGTTTCTCTGTGGCTCTGATGGGCTCACACGCCCACCTTGAAACCAATTGCTAAGGCCAGGAGATACCAGATTCCACTGGCCAGGTCTGAGTCGCACACATAGCCCATAGCCGGGCTGGAGTCAACACCTCCTGAACCAGAAGAGGATGGAGGAAGGGTAGTTACCTAAAGCAAAAGTGGGACGCTGTGCCCAGAAGAGGGGGAAATGCATGCTGGGAGGCCCACCCAACCCAGGTCAACTACTGGCGCCAAATTATCAGCCTGCCTGGAGTTGCCTCCTCCATCCCTGCCGGTAGCCTGTACCCTTATCTATGCACCCCGCCTCCCCCCCACCCCAACCCCGAAAGGCCACCCAGCCCACGATGCCCTGGGATCCTCCTTCCTCCAGGAGAAAGGAAGGGGGTGGCAACCACATTCTCTCATTAGTCTCTCTGACATCTTTTGTCACCTATCAGGGGAACAAGCAAGTCCTTTGATCACAGCAAAAAGAGAAGGAGTATTTAAAACACTGCCTGTGAAGATTTGCTGAGCAGAAGGTGGGAAAGGCGGTCGGTGGCAGTTTTCAAAGCAGAAACACGATTTCCAGTCTCCAGTCTTGCTTGTCTGAGGATTGTTAAGGAGGATTCGCCTGCAGCCTGGGTTTTTTAATGGGCCAAGGAGCCCTGAGGTTGGGGAGGGCGTCCCCAAGGGACTTGGTGGAAGGGGGTTTCTGGGAGGAAATTGGCAGCCCAGCCTTTGATTCCTCGTGAATCACAGGCTGCTCAAGCTGAACGGTCAGCTGGATTCAGGTTGGGCTTCTTCTCCTCCCCCCTCCCCATGCCACCCGCTGCTCCAGGAGCAGGGGCAGCGGCCACCAGCAATCAGAGCCCAGAGCCCCAGTGTCTGGAGGACAGAATCCTGTTGCCCACGGTGACTCTCCCAAGCTGCATACAAGCTGCTCCAGGAACATGCGTGGCTGCCTGCCATGGGGCTGGAGAGTGGGGGACGGGTAGCTGCTACCCTTTATTTTTATATTGTTCTTCTGGAAGCCAGATATTTCAGGAGTAGGACATTCAAAACAACTGACCCCCACAGCTGTCTCCAGACAATGTATCAGTTAGCTATTTCCATATAACAAACAGTCCCAGCACTCAGGGGCTTGAAACGACAATTCATTATTTGAGTTCACAAATCACATGGTTGGGAGTTGCCTGATCTTGACTGAGGTTGCCCACAGTCTGGGAGTCAGCTGGCCACCAGTTGGTCTCAGCTGCCCTTGGCTCTGCCCCATAAATCGCTCATCCTCCAGTAGGAAACTCTGGGCAGGTTCTTGTTATGACAATGGCAGAGAGTCAAGAGTGCGAGTGAAATGTGTAAGGTCTCTTGAGGCTAAGACTTGGAACTGACACGCTGTCCCTTCTGCCACATCATACTGGCCAAAGCAAGCGTCCCAGACAGCTCAGACTCAAGGGGGTGGGGAAATTGACCCTACCTCTGCAGTGAGAGGAACTGAAATGTCACATGGCAAATGGCGTGTGGGAGGGATGAACGGGCCATTCCTGCAATTTACAACACCGTATCATTTTAACCAGTCACCTATAAGGCCATCCCTGTCCCACTAGCTGATGGTTAGTCCTGAGTGTCTGCCTCTCATGATTCATTCCTGCGGTTTAGGGGATGTGTGGATGTGGAGTCAGAGAGCCATGCTAGCTGGGGGTGAGAAGTGTCTTGGTCTTCATTGTGCACTAGTCTGAGAGGCCTTGATGTTCACCTAACAACCCCCTGGCCCCCACCCCGCAATGGTTTAAATGCACCACCAGGCAACACAGGCTGGGGGCAGAAGCTTCAGGTTCAAAGTCTGATTGGCACAGTACTTGGTGCATAATAAATATTGAGCTCATATTTACTGCATCCGTGCATCCTTTTATCAAAGTACAACACCCACAGAAGGCTGCTTAAAATGTAAGTGTGCAACTTAAATTGTTACAAAGCAAGTGCCCTTGTAACCATGACCAGGGATTAAGAATAGAACACTCCCCACTCCACTGGAGACCCCTCACTGCCCACTCCCACCAAAGCCCCCACCCTCCCCTAGAAGTAATAGCCACTATCAGGACTTTCATGGTAACCCTTTCTGCTGTTTTTGGTGTTTTTTACTTACAGGACTTTTACCATCTTAGTAAGCATCCTTAGCCACTATTGTTCTGTTTCTCCTCTTCTTGAACGTCCTTAAACGGCAGCCATACTGGCTGTGCTCTTCTATATCCGGCTCGTTTCACTCATTCCCACGTGTGAGAGTCATCCTCTTCATTGTGTGTAAGTGCACGTTGTTTTCACGGCTGCATGATGTTCCAATGTATGAATATGCCACAATTTACTGTCTGTTTTCCTGTTGATGGGCATTTGCGTTTTTTCCCGTTGTGGAGTAATGTTGGGAGTAGTGCTGCTCTGAAATTCTAGTTCTTGCCTTTTGGTGAACGTTTGCCTATTTATCTATAGGGCACAGTCCTCGAGTGGGAGTGTTGGGTCCTCACAGAGTAGTTTATGCCGAGTTTCAGTAGACGTGCCAAATGGTTTTCCTAAGTGGTTGTGCCAATTCACACTCTGACAAGCAAGGTACCGTTCGCCTTTTCGTTTTCCTCCCACTGTCTCCCCCTCTTCCTTCTTTCCAACCCACGGTTTACCAGCAGCCTCTGGATGGGGCCCAGGATATTGAATGGTGAGAAAGAAGTCCAGGTGTGCAGCCCGTGGGAGCCTTCTCCCCCTCCCCCCAGTTCAGTAGGCAAGTGGTCGGGGAACACCCAGCGCCATCTAGGTCCTCAAAAGGTCGGGGGTGGGGTCTGGGGAGAAGTGAGGCACCCAAAGCTTCCCTGTTGGAAAGCGATGTGGCAGGGGGTTCTAGGGGTGCCGGCCCCCCCTACTGGAAAAAGGACCTCTCCCCCCATATTGAGGGAGGCTTAATCAAGCTCCCTCCCCCAGAAGCCAGCTGGTCACAACGGGAGCCGCCCCTGGGCAGGTCCTACTCCTGGAGGCCCCACTTGCTGCCCTTGACTATTTCCACGCCCCCCCTCCGCCCCCCACGTTTCGTTAGGAATTACAGGCTTTGCTTGCTTCCTTCTGATGGACCTGAGGAGGTGGAGGGGGCGGTGGGGAGGAGGCCTCCTTCCATCTCCTGGGGCCTCTGGGCTGCGGGAAGAGGACGAGGGTGCTGAGGAGGAAAGGTACTGAACCCCAATTGTGGGTAGCCCGGGACCCCAACCAACATTGGCAGTGGCGGGTGGGAGAGAGGCGATTAAGAAGGCAGCGAAACATCATCAATTTCTCAGCAAAGCTCTTTCTTTCTAGCATTATTTCAAACTCTTTGAACGGTTTTTAGTTTTTATTACTTTTTAGGGAAATGCTCAGTTCCCGTCCAGTTTCATTCCTTTGCTCCAGCACAGCCGGCGAAGCTTTCAGAGCCGCCGGTGCGGCAGCGCCATCTGCTGGCCGCTTTTTAAATTGCAGGATTAGATCCTCCCTAGGCGCTGCCTCCCTCCAGAAGTACTGGGTCGAAAAGGAAAAAAGAAACAACTTTACAACCTTAAGTGCCAGAGAAATGATCAGTAAGCCTATGAAAAAATGTCCATATTCACTAGGAAAAAGGACATGCACATTAAACCATGGATACCACTTCTCATCCATCACGTCGGAAAATAGTTTTAAAATGCAAACATCCAGTGTTACGGAAGTTTCAAGGAAATGGGCATCTCATACTCAGCTGGTGAGGTGAGTTAGGACAGCCTCTCTGGAGAGAGAGAAATTAATATTATCAAAAATCATTAAAAGTATTTGATTCTGACTCAGAAGTATCGCTGTTGGAAAGTGCCTTAAGAGTGTACAAATACAAAACAGACATTGGGTCAAGGCGTTTGCTGCGTTGTCTGCAATAAGGAACATTTGGCACATTACAAAATGGTTAAAACAACTAGGGCGCTCACATTAAAATACAATGAAACCATTAACAATGACACGGAAGAATATTTTATGTTACAGGGACACGCTTGTGATACCCTACAGATAAAATGTAATCGTACGTTACATTTTCATACTATAATGGTGGGTACATGTTCATGGTGGATACATTTATCTAAACCCATAGGACGTACAACACCAAGGGTGAATCCTAATGTAAACTGTGCCCTCTGCGTGATAAGCCATGTTAGCTTAGTTTCATCGGTAGTAACAAATGCACCACTCCGGTGAGGATAGTGGGGAGGCTCTGCATGTGTGGGCGAGGGGGTACCTGGGAAATCGCTGCACCTTTTTCTTAATTTTTCTGTGAACCTAAAACTGCTCTAAAAAATAATTGCTATTCAATTTGCAAAGCAGATTACAGAACAGTATGTGAAGACTTATTTCTGCTGTAGGCTGGGCGAGCTAATTGTGGTTGCCGTACTGTGGGGCGGGGGTCTTCCCTGCCTGGGTTTCTCTGAAAAGGGCAGGGGGTGTTTCCTGCATATCTTGCAAAAGAAAGCTTCACAAGAGCCCTGGAGGGTTCTCTTGGGTTGCTGAGAAGGGAGCATGTGAGCCTGGAGCTGCTACAGCCATCTTGTCACCAGGAGGTGGAGCAGAAGGCAAAGCCGAGGAAAGCAGAACTGATACAGAGAAAGCGAAAGTGAGAACGAGAGAGACTGGATGACAAGGTCTGAGTCTTTGGATCCAACTTGGCATCAAGCTAGACTTTTCCGATAATAAAGTCCTCCCTTGTCAGGTGAACCTGGCTTCCTGTCATTTGTATCCAAAAGGGTCCGCGTGTCCTAAGCGCAGGCTGTCCGGCGCCTTCGCTTTGCAATGAGCCGGGTACTGGAGAGGGCGATGGCACAGACGTGGCTCGCCAGGTGTCTGTCAGCACCTGGACCCTTCCTCTCAGTGGGCATAGCCAGGGTAGAGGCTGCCTCCTTCCTGGGCCTGGGCCTGGGCTGCGTCCCCAGGGAAAGAGGGTGTTGCTGGGTCAGAGCTGTGTTTCTGCTTTCCCTCTGCCTAAAACTCTCCCCTTCGCACGCAGCTGTGGCCACCTTCTTAGCCTCTCCTGTCACTCCCTTAAGCACCCCCTCCTCTGAGGAGCCTTCCCTGACCATCTGGCTGCGGGAGACCATTGTGTCCCAGCTGCTGTTTGCTCTGTGAGTGGCTGCCTTTTAACATATCACCTCAGTGAGGGCAGGTGCTGGGTCTGTCCTGTTTGCTGCTACGTCCTCAGCTCTTTGCAGGGCCTGACACATAGTAGGAGCATCATTAATTATTGCTTACTGAGAAAATGAGGACATGCACAGATGGGTGGATAAAGCTGGTGAGAGGCCCTATTCCGGTGCTGACTCGGAGGGTGGGGCTCTGTGCAGGGCCTCAGGGAGAGGGGCCCTTTCTTTCTCTTAACAGGGGGTCCAGTGACAGTAAATAGAAGACATGCCACAGGTTCAGGCTTTGGCCAACCCAGAACTCTCCCTCCATTTGGGGGTATTACCTGATATCAGGTAAGATTGCTATTCTGTGTCACAGCTGGCGGAGCTGCAGCTTGGGTACCACATGCCAATTGTGTTGAAAGCCCAGGATGTCAATCAATGCCAAACCCAGGCCCATGGAGAGCAAGCCGATCTGAAGACAGGGCTTGGGGACCAGGAGACCAGGGCCAGGGGCAGGGAGGGAGACCCCACATGGTAGGTAGGGATGATGCACAGACAACATCGGGTGATCCTGGCCACGTGATTAGAAACTTCCTTCCCTTCACAGTATTTTCCAGTCCTGCGAACAATCAAAGAGGAGTCTCAGCTTGGTGATAACAAGTCTCTAACACGTGTCTCTGTCCCTCTCTTTTTCACAAGGACCTTGGGCAGCCTCAGACTCAAGGCCTTCCTGAGACAAAGGCCTGTGAGGCTAATCAGGGATAGGTTTCATCGTGTTTACTTTTATAGCTACCTTCTAGTGATAGCAAGTGATTCGGATGTTGCATTTAGGGTTGTTGTAATAGGAAGTTTCTTCTTCAAGGAAATTTCCGTAAGTAAAAGGAGACTGCTGGAACGAAATGGCGAGTGGGTGATGGAACAGGTGGTGACTGTTGTTGGGCCCAGAAGGGGGGTGTGTGATTGAGCAGGAGGGAGGGGAAGGTTCTGGAAGGAAGGCCACTCTTTGTAGTGGCTGCAGGAAGGACAGAAAGCGTCTGGAGGAGCCCAGGAAGGGCTGGCTGGGGAGGCACGTGAGCCCCCTCTCCCAGCAGGTGGAATTGGAACTGGTTTTGCTGCTCTAAGGCAGAGTTGCAGCTAGGGGTAAGTCACAGAGCTAAGGGTGCATAGGTGTTGGGGGCTGGAGCCCACCCTGAACTGAGCCTACTGGCTGGGCCGGCTACCAGCCTCTGCCCAGGCCTCAGGTCTGACCCTGCGCCCCCCAGGTCTGGCTGGGCCCTTGGAATTCCAACCTGGGATTATTCTGTTTAATGTGCCCCCCACCCCCCGCCCCAGCTCTGGTCCTGGAGCTGCCCAGTCTCATTATGTCACCTTAAGTGAGCCCCCTTTCCAGGCCTCAGTTTCCCCACTTGTAAATAGACAAGTGAAATGCCCTTTAAGGGCCCTTAGGATGAGAAGACCAGGGACGTCTCCAGCCCTCTGCGCCTGTTCCCTCAGCATGGGGCTCTGTGTGGGAAGCACAGGCTTGGGGTCACCCCGGTCTGTGCTGAATTTCCTGCTCTGCCCATTGTTGGCTGTGTGACCTTGGGCAAGCCACTTAACCTCTCAGGGTGTCTGTGTCCTGTGTGTTAGATGGGATAGGAACATCTCCTGAGCAGAGCCAGAGGGGAGCCCTGGACACACAGCAGGGCTCTGACAGTGCTGGGCAGTCTGGTTCTTAGAGCTCAGGCTGTCACTGGCAGTGCCGTTTTCCCATCCTGGCTTGAGGAGGGTGTGTGTGGGGTGCCTGCCAGCATTCCAGGCACAGGATGCCTAATCTGGTCCAGGGGGACCACAGGGCCCACTGGCAGGACGGAGCGGCTGCTGGAGCTTTCATCTGAATGAGCCCCCAGGCGCTGAGCGAGTGCCCAGTGCGGTTGCCGGGTGTGGGTGAGGCTGGCGTGGTGCTCCCACCTGCAGCTCCCTGGGCCTGGCCAGGGAGAAGACGGGTGGGGAGGAACCCGACAGCAGACTCCCCAGGCTCTGTGGGTGACGCTCATCAAAGCACCTTCCAGTCAGTGAAACAGAGCTTGTCAAACTGGCCCTCACAGGAGTCACTTGTGAAGGAAGAGGCGGGGTCTTGTTAACACGCAGATTCTGATTCAGCAGGTCTGGGCTGGGGCCTGAGATTTGGCATCTCTAACAGGCAATGCTGGTGCTCCGGCTCCCAGTGGACCACAAGGAAAGCTTCCTGGAGGAGGGGGCTTGCGGAGTTGAAGGACTTGTTCTGGGAACCCAGGAAATGAATGGGCCTCTGACTTCTGCAGCGAATGGGAGATGCCAGGAGGAGGTGGCCGTCAAGGGCCATCTCAGGCCATCAGACACCCACAGGGGATGATGACCGTGTGCGTGGCCAGGAGAGGCACCGGTGGGCGCCGATCTGAAGACCTGGGAGGGCAGCATTGAGTGTCCCCCAGAAGAGGCAAGGTGGGAGCCCTGAAGCCGCCCTTTGAGGGCAGCCCCTTTTCAGGAAGTCAGAATAATTACATTCCCTGTACATGATGTGGGGAGCCAGCCCTGCTTTAGGGGTCCTGATGGGGAATGCCCGATATAATTTTGTAGGTCCCTTCCACCCTGTATAGGTTTTTAAAAAAAATTCCCTCTCTCTCTACCACACACATACACCATATATGTGTGATTTTGAGGCACACATTCCCCCCACTTGCACTCAGTGGCATCCTTACCCTCCCTATGGCCTGGATAGACGTCGACTTCCTTTGGGGAGAGTCCGCTTTTGTGCCAGGTAACCGGAACCCCTCCAGCTGAGACCATTGGCCATGACCTCTCCGTTGAAAGGATTTTGACCCACACGGTGTGTACTCAGACCCCAAACCTTGCAGTTCAAATCCTAGCAGGAGATTCCTCACCCTCCACCCAGCCCCCAGTTTAATTCACGCATTTCCTCACTGTGTCTCCCCACCCAGCTGGTTTATTCCACACTGACACTTACATTGGGGGTGGGGGGTGGGGAGGGCTAACTCTTTACTTGTTGCATGAATCGCCTATGAAACTCCCCACGTTGGGTATTTTTTCATTCTTAGTGACTATTTGGTGAGTCTTATAGTTGACAGCATTTTATACGACCAAATAACTTGTAAAATCGATATGATCGTCACCGTTACCAATAGAGTTGTAGCACTTTTATTTTTCCATTTAACACTTTAATTTTCAAGGAGCCCAATATTTCCCACTCGAAGCGTCCTTCCCCTGGAGCAAATAGAGACACTTGAAGGCTTTCTTTGTCCCAGGGTGTCAGCCTGTTTCTAACCTCCGGCACAGAGCCTGATGGGGCCATTACAGATGTGACCACACGGGGTCGCTGTTGAACACAACTGGTGCCGGTTAGTGACCCCTGGTCCCCAGGCTCCGACGTTTCCATTTCTAAGCCAGCTCCCGGCACAGGCCAACGTGGCGCCTCACGTTAAGGTTCCCAAGTCCCAGCCTCTTCAGTACCCGCTGCTAAGCTCAGCCCGATGGTTTAGGTCTTCAGGGACTTCCAGCCTCAAATACATATTTGGTCCAAACCAGCTTGTACCACCTGCTTCCGGTCCGGTGTGGAACCCAGGTCATAGGGCCAGGCTCCTCTTGACTTTGGGGCCCTTGGTGATCCCTCCTGACAGCAGACTTCAGTCAGGGTCACCCCCCATCTGTCAGAGAGCTTCCAAGAACATTGTGCCTCAAATCGGGAAGTGTTGAGCATTCATCTCTTTTCTGCCCCAAGGTCCCCATGAGTATTCTCTCCCACCTCCCTTCAGGGCTATGTCTACACAACCCAGAGAGGCCATTAAGAAACAGTTGCCTTATACATGAAAATCTACCCCTAGGCAATGAGTTATAGCATCTGAACTAGAGGAATTGTTGCCAACTGCCCTTGTAAAAGATACCTTGTATCATAGACTCTTATGACGTGATTGCTTCTAGCCCAGTATCCTCCCATCCTTCAAAGGATGACAAGACACCCCACCCCAGGGGCCAAGCTGGCTTTGAGGGGTAGGAGGTGAGATTTGGTTTTGTGAGTTGGGTCTACGCGCCAAGAAGGAAGTCAGAATACTTAGGATAATGGGTGAGAACAGTTGCTGTTTGCTTAGGTAGCAGCTCCGAGGAGAAAGGAGCAGAGAGAAGGACCCGTGACAGCTGGAGAGGGCTGTTTGCAAGGACCTGGATTAAGCCATGTCCATGGTGCACCGTGGAAACCTCTCTCCTCCAGCTACCTACAAAAACATCGGTAAGATGACTCTTACCCTCCAGTGTCTTGGCAGCTGGGTTTGTGGTTTTGAGATGAAGTGGGCCTGGCATCTAAGGGACACAAGACACACCAGAGGCCCAAGGATGCCTGGGAGCACCTCTGCTCAACACACATGGGGAGATGGAGGACCCGAGGAGTGGCTTGTCCAAGGTGACCAGCAAACTAGAGCCCAAAGTGGCTCTTCCCGCCCCAAAGGAGCTCCAAACAGCCCTCAGAGCGATGGTGAGCCCACAGCTGGCTGGCCTGCCAGGGCATCTCATCACAGATATTCCCGGACGGTCAGTTCCTTCAGGGTGAAGCCCCGGGAGGTGGGCTTCCGGAGCTGGCTCTCCTCCAGCCTCTCCTGCAGGGACACGAAGTCCTTGCCCAGCGCGTAGGCCAGGCGGATCATGGCGTCCAGCAGGGGCGCGAAGTAACGATGTCCCTCCCGGGCCCCCAGGCGCTCCAGGGCCCTCTCGCCGGCGGCGAAGGCCTCCAGCGGGCGCTCGAGCTCCCGGTGGCACACCAGCGTGGCGCAGAGGGCCGGGACCACCATCGCGGGGCAGTGGCCCGTCAGCTTCTCCTGCAGGGGCACCGCGCGCACCAGGATGTCCAGGGCCTTGGTGTACTGCCCCGCCCGCAGGCAGCCGAAGGCCTCCTTCAGCTCGGCCCGCGTCAGGAAGTCGATGAACTCGCGGGACCGACGGACGCAGCGGATGGCATAGAGCTGGCTCAGGTACTCCTTGAAGGCCAGCTTGCGCTCAGAGATCATCTCCTGGGTGAAGTTCCCCATCAGGTGCTTCTTGGGGAAGGGGACATCTTCGATCTCCTCCCCGAACGACTTCAGGAGGTTTTTCTGGAGCCTCTCAAAGTCTGAATAGCGCCGGTCCAGGATGGCTTTGTTGCTGTCAAAACTCCCTGTCTGGATGACGACGACTTGGTACATCTGCGGTGCCGGGAGAGACAGAGAGAGAGAGACAGAGAGAGAGAGAGAGAGAGAGAGAGAGAGAGAGAGAGAGAGAGAGAGAGAGACAGCCTTTGACTACATCCTAACGGAGGGTTTGAACTGACAGAGTGAGCCCGGCAAGTAAAATAATGATGATCATAATTTAAAGCATACCCTGAAAACGGGTTGTTGTTATATGCAATTCTGTTTTAAATTGCCACCGGCATCGCTGAGCTGTAAAAGTGGATCATGACAAGAGCCAACCCAAGAATAACAAGCACAGTGACACGGAGGCCTCTCCTGGGAGAAAGAGCACAGGAACGGGCCAGGCAGGGAGCCTGGGGACGCTCTCGGCTTTACACCATCAACACTAGGCCTCAGCAACTACAATATTGCCACAGGGATAGGAAAGACAGTTTGGGGAGTAAAATCAATAACGTTGTGAATATTTTTTAGGGGCCAGATGGACTCATGTCTTGTTAGGGAGACCACTTCATAGTCTAGTCGGTGTAGAGGCCTGACCACCGCACTGTACATCTGAAGCTGCCATTGAATAATATTGTATGTCAACTAAGATTGGATATATACATGGTCATGGGCTGTGCAGTACAGTGCGGGGAGTGGAGTCCATGGGCTTGTGATAGATATGTATGATATTGGGGGAGGGGGCGGCGGATTGGGGGATGGGGGTGGTCACTTTGTGAGGGGTGAAAAGTATAACTATTGCATTGTTTTGTACACCTGACACTAATAATAAAAAAATAAAAAATAAAATATAGTACAGTAAATATGTTAAAAAAACCCAAAAACTGGGCCTCAGGTTCCTGAAGGGGGAAACTTGGGTTAGATCTGTGGCTCCCCAAATATTCCACACTTGGGAGATGGTTTTAGGTGCTATACTGGCAACGATGTTATATAGTAAGAAAATTACTCCTTTTCGGTTCTCTTTCAAGAGAATAGTAAATAAGCGTACAGACTGCCCGGGTTGTAATTCCAGCCCCACCGTGGGGTCTAGCTGTGTGGTTATAGGTAGGTAATTTAACGTCTCTGAGCTTCACTTTTCTTATCCACAAAACGAGGATAGTAAAAGAGCTCACCTTGCTGGGTGGGGATTAAATGATTTCATGTACTCAGTGTCTGCTATTGTTGTAATTCCAGTCCTAAGAAAGGTGGAGTGTCTAACTCTTCCCCCCACCCCAGGCTACAATTCCACTGTAACAAAGAAAGCAGCCCCCAAGCACAGGGCTTTTCCACCAGTAACAAGCCAGAATTTAACAGCACTTAGCTTTCCTTATGTTTACTTTTATGATCACCTTTTCTTATGCCATGTGATACTGGTTTCCATTTAGGTATTTTTCTTTGAAATTATTATAGTGTTTTGGTTTGTTTTTAAGATTTTATTGGGGAATTGGGGGAAGGGGAACAGACAAGCTGCTGTCCTTTTGTTCTTCAGTCTAGTTGTGGAGGATGTTGCTTCACTGGCCCATGTTGGTGTTATCATTGTGCTCTTCCCGGGCGAGGCACTCTTCCCATTGGCCGGCGGCTCACGGCTGCTCACGCCTGCTATCAGCCACTCATGGTAGCTTTATGGCAGCCCCACTGCAGCCCCACTGCAGCCCCACTGCAGCCTACGCCATCGCCAGCGACTCATGGCAGCCCAGCTCCAGGTCGAGCTGTTGTTCACCATCTTAGCTGTAGAGGGCGCAGTGTCACTGGCCCTCCTGTGGGATCTGAACCGGGGGCCCTGCTGCTTAGAGCTGGCGACTCAAGCCAACTATTAACCAACGTGCCACTCGGCCGGCCCTGTGTTTATTTGTTTTTTAAGTGATCCAATGTAAAGGAAAAGATTAGGTAAATAATCATATAAATGACACAGGGATATGGCAAAAATGGAGAAGAAGGGACACAGATGACTAATACTGGATATCATGGGATTAAACTGGGCTAGTTCTTCCACCATACCTAGCAGAGGACCAAGCGGGAAATCTTGCTCTTTGACCGTTTTCCCCAGAAAAACTCTGTGAGTTAAAGTGTGCAAACCCGGGGCCGGCCGAGTGGCGCATTGGTTAAGAGCTGGCTTGGGACACCAGAGGGCCCCAGTTTGGATCCCACATATGAGGGCCAGTGACACTGCCCTCTACAGCTAAGATGCTGAACAACAGCTCAACCTGGAGCTGGGCTGCCGTAAGTCGCCAGCGATGGCGTAGGCTGCAGTCCCTGTGGCAGTGGGTTGCCATGGGCTACCGTGTGTAGCCAGCAGCCAGCGTGAGCGGCCAGCAGCCACAGTGAGCGGCCTCCAGAAGCCGGCGACTGATCTGCCTCACCCGGGAAGAGTGCAATGATGGTGCCAACTTGGGCCAGTGAAGCAACGTCCTCCACAACTAGACTGAAGAACAAAATGACAGCAACTTGTCTGTTCCCCTTCCCCCAATTCCCTAGCGCTGTTCCCATCTCCCAATTCCCCAATAAAAATCTTAAAAAAAAAAAAGTGTGCAAACCCATTTCATGGTTGGGAGAGCCGAGGCCCCACAGAACTTGCCCAGGGCCGAAGGAGGCGGTGCGAGAGTTTCCTGATGGCCGCTTACCACAAACTTGGAGACTTTCCTCTCCTCGATGCGGGCTGAGGCAATCTCGAAGAGCAGCTTGACTGGCTTCCAGCAGCGCTTCTCATTTCTCCAGTGCTCCTGCAGCTCCCGCGTGGTCATGCTGGAGTTGAGGCTCGGGCTGCTGTCGGCATCTGGAAGGATAGCACCTCTGAGGACTTGTACCAGGTCAGTGCACTTGGGGGGCAAGGACCTGGGGAGATGGCTGGGACTGTCTGGGATGGGACATCAGAACCCAAAAGAACTGTGAATACCCCCCTTCCCCATCCCACCACTTATAGGCCCAGCGGGGCATCGGCCCTACCCTGTACCCAACCTGGCTAGATCCATCCTGACACTGACAACCTGAAATAGCCCTTCAGCCCTAAGTGGCTCCAGTTGTGAAATGTGGTGTGTTTGTGTTGCTCGTCCACTTTCGGCCTACAGGTTGGCCATTGTGAAACCCCATGCTCCTGAAAAGCAGGGACGATGGCTTGCTCATGTGTGCACTCCCTATAACACCGATGCCAGGGTTGTCTGTCGCCCGCCTCCTGAGCACACGCCAGTGGGTGGTGGCGGGAGCTGTGAGATGCTGGGCTCCGGGCTCAGCCTGGCTGGCGCCTCCCTACCCTCTCACCTCCTGGCCCCCATTCCTTGCTTTTTCTTGTACATGGCACTCCTTCTGCCTTCAGTGCAATCCTCTCATCCCTGCCTGAAAAGCGAACACAGTGTCTCTTAAACCTCCCTTGAGCCCTGGGCCATTGTGAGAATCCTGGGAGGGATAAGAGTCCTTCCCCACCAGAAATGCACAAGTCATTGTGCATTTTATTTCAAGGGACATGGGTCCCAGGAGCCCTTTCCCAGTGTGTCCTTCAAGACGCAGCCCTCATGCCACTTCAGCTGCCCCTTGGCATTAGAATAAGAGCCGCCCACCTTGTCCCTATCGCCTTCCTTTTCTGTGGCATCTCTAAGCTTGAAGGCCAGCGCGGTATCTGATTTGTCCCTGTTTCCCCAGAGCCCCGTGCAGTGCGAGGGACAGAGCATGGGTTCAATGGGCACATCTAGAATGATTGTGAGACTGAGGCAATGACTGAGGAGAGATTTGCTCCAGCGGATGGTGCTACAGCAGACGCCTTGGCACTCACTGTTCTGGCTTCCTTTGACTCGCCCTGAGCAGCATGTTGTGGGGAACCCCTCAGCCGATAAAGGATGGGACTGGTGGGTCATAGCCTGGCCTTTTTGCTTCTCGGATGGGACAACTCAGAGATGTTTCATACAGGCCCCCAGGGGACCCCTGTTGGGACAGAGCCCCCGTCGCCCACAGCAGTAATCTGTCCATCCTTTCCCGGTATGGCTTTCTGCCCTTTCTTTCCTCGCTTTCCCACTGCCCTGCCATTCCTCCTGGGATCATCTCACAGGTAAACCACATGCCCCAAACCCCTGTGTCGGTGTCTACTTTGGGATAACCTGAGCTAAGAGAGCTGCCCCGCTGCCTTGTGGTAGCTGCTGAAGCACCCACATGTGTATTTCAGATGACTTCAAACCTCTGTTCTCCCGGCCAAGCCCCACGCCTCAAGCCCACCTGAGTCCTCATCGGGTCCTGGATGCGGGAGGTCGGGGCCAGCGGCTGACGCTTCCGGCTTGGTCCCTGCCGTGCACTGGGTTACAGGTCCTGTCCTTCCGGGGCTCCCAGGGTGCTCGGCGCTTGCCATGCTCCGAGGCTGTCACGGGGACAAGAGAGAACAGTGAATGCCCACTCATGGTGGGGTTTCTGGTGGGTCCTGGGATGCCTAGGACCCGTGTCATAGTCCCCACTGCCGAGCCCCCCACTGCCCACCTAGCCATCTGCCCAAATGCCAGATGCTAAATTGGGGCCTGGCCCTTTGCTGTCCTGGTCAGTCCAAGGCTGAGCAGATCTTTCTTTTATTGTTAGGATCCTTATATTATTGAGTTGCTCTGATTTTTCAATGCGGTGACTTGAAGCAAATGTGATGGCTTTAGTGGTTCCTTGGGAGAAAGATGCTGGCTTGTCCAGAAAAACGTCCCTATACACCATTTTCTGTGACATGTGTCGATCGGCTCTCAATGTCCAGAGCAGGGGTACTGGTATCTATCTTTCCCGTCTCTCCCTTTTTCTCACTGAGCAAACATTTGCTGACCGCTTCTTATACCCACTTCATATGCACCGAGGTCCTTCACATCCAGTCTTATCTAACACCCACAAAAATCTATCATGACTCCCAGTAACAGCTGAGGAAGCTGAGGTTTAGCCCAGGGTCACACATGGTTGGTGAATACGCCCAGCGAGCACAGCCAAACGCTTGTGACAAACGTCAGACTTGATACTCTGCACTCAACACCCACTGTCTCATTTCAGATCTCCATTTTATGATAAAGGAATTGAGACTTAGAGTTGCCCACCATCGAGCTGGTTGGTGGTGGGCAGGACACCAGCGCAGACCAACCTAACTTCAGAAACCTCTCCACCCTGCTCAGGGGAGGGCAGGCAGCAGGAATCCTGGGGTTCAGTTTCTGTAGTAACTCTGTCTGTGACCCAGATAAGTGAATGGGGTGACTTGGTGCCTTACTTGGCGAGTTACTTAAATTCTCTGTGCCTCAGTTTCCTGTAAAAGGGACATAATGACAGAGCCCAGCTTTACGAGGCTGGTGTCCCATGTAAAGTGACAGCTCAGGGCCCCCCCACCCACACACATACCAGGCACTGTAGAGCAGTCTCTCTTATTATCTGACACGATAAATGCTTTGAGAAATATTTGAAAAATAAATCAAGGTGTAAGTTGGAATAGAATTTTAAACATCTGAGACAAATTAGAAAAAGGGACCATTAAAACATTAGCTCAGATGGAACAGGTAGCTGGGGCGCTACTCAGGCACAGAAATTCAAAATAAGAAGGGTACACGTGACCTTACCTCCTTCTTAGCAGCATCCGAGGGAGCCGCAAGTAGAACACGGGAGTGGAGCTGGGACTTGAACTCTGGCCTGCCTGACCCCTATGCTGCCTGTGGCCTAGACAGAAGTGGGGCCACTGCTACTCGAACAGTCCTATCTATGTCTCTGGGTGTGGCCAGAGCCTGTCCCCATTCCAGGGGCGAGGGCCTCCTGGAGCTGGCCTGGCCCGGGGAGAGGTGAGGTCAGCTGGGGCCATGCTTCTGCAGGGGCAGCTCTTGCTGTGTCTGGTGAAAGGAACCCTGTGACATTCTCCAAGTGACTCTGTGCAGTTGTCCAGTGGGTGCCTCTCAGGGACCCTCCATCTAACCTTATACAGGTGGGAAACTGAGGCACAGAGCAGGGCCAGGGCTGGCTCAGGGCTGCACACGCCTGAGCACGCTAGAGCTCGCATACCTCGTTTACTTCCCATCTCCCCTTGAGGAGCCGTGCCTTCTGTCCCAACCACCTGTGAGTCTGCAGGCAAGTTCATTACAGGCCTTGCTTTCTCCATCTGAGAAGTCTGTCCTGCTGACAAGATGACGGGTGTCTAGGGACAGGTTCCTTATATTGTGCTGGGTGCCCAGGCAAGACCGACAGTGGCCTACGTGCTCTCTGATGTAATGGGCTCCTGGTGGCAGGGATTCCTGGGGTCTAGAGTTCCCTGTGAGCACTTCTAGGCACCTGCCTCAGTCAGTTCATCTGTAAAATGGGTGACGGGAAGTGGCTCTGGCCTCAGTGGCCCCAGCCCTTCCAGCTCTGCTGTCCCTGTCAGGCAGCTGGTGCCAGGCCAGAAGCAGGGTGATGTTAGCCTGGAGACCCTGTGAGACTCCAGGAATGATAGACTTGGCTGGACATTCTAGTAAAGACTTGAGAAAGCTGGGCATGAACCCAGGGCTTAGACTAAAAATCAAATCCAGCCACCAAAGCCACTGCCCGTAGCTTTCCACTGAAGGGGTTGGCTGGCAGGCACCCATTAAAGGGGAGTGGGAAGGAGAAAATCCAGCTGTGTCTTAGGCAGCTTCCTGTCCCCACTAGGCCTCAGTTTCCTCACCTGTGAAATGGGGAAAGCAATCCTGTCACGGAAAAGCTCTTTAGAGACAGCTACACATGGGGATTTGAGGGCCATTTCCTTCCCTCGCCGTACCCTGTATAGCAAAGATTTCTAAATACTGCAAATGTTGGTGCTGTTGGCGTGGGGGCCCAGGAGGCAGAGTAGCTTCCCTCCACCCTCCATGTGCAGCCAGTGTGCTCCTCACCCCCTGGCACCCTGAGGATCACTCCTCCCTCCCAGGGCTGCCTGCCACGTCCAGTCCTTCTGATGGGCACACAGGGCCACCTCCAGAGCCCATGCTACCTTTCTGAGGGGGCTGAAGAGGACTGTCCACTGGCGGGGGAGGGGGTACCCCAGTGGAGCAGTGTAAAGCACCCTGGCCTGACCTGAAAGTCAGAAGATCTTGGATGAGCACACTCGCAAATGTGAGAGTGCGTCAGAATCTTCCCCGGGGGGCGGGAGGTGGGGGGTGGAGAGAGTAGGGGGAGAGCTTGTACAATGTAGATTTTCTGGCTCCCAACATGAGACAGTCCAATATACCCGGTGTAGGGGTGGGCCCTGGACTCTGCATTTTGCACAAGCCCCAACGACTGTATCAACACGGGGGTGGGGGGGTTCCCTGGCACCACTTTTTGAAAAACACAGGTGTGGTGAATTACTCCCCAGGTTCCAGAGAGGCTGCAGAAACGGTGGTGCTTCAAAAAGATTTGAGGTAATAGGGGATTGAGGAGCTGCTCCCTGCTCTGCCCCAATATGCTAAGGAGAGCCCCACTTGTAGAAGCTGTCACCAAGCCTTCTCCGGCCCACCCTTCCCCCAACAAGTACTGAAAGTGGGACATAGGAGACTGTGGCTCAGGCCACAGGTGGGCAGAGGCCCGCTAAGCTTGGGATCAAACACTGACCTCTGACCTGAAGCTTCTGGGCCTGTGGGTATCCAGGGGTCCTGGAGGCATGTCACATGGCCCCCTTCAGCTCTCTGTTCCAAGCTCCGGGGGAGCAGTCAGAGTGGCTGCTGTTTCTCTAAGTTCCCCATTTGAAAACAGGAAGTAGGCTCTGTGACCTGCTCCTGGTCACCCCAGCCGATTGGTTGGTGAAAGATGATATATTGAACCCAAGTAGCAAACAGCCTGAGGCTGCCTGGCAGGGCCAGACAGGGTGGGGCTGAACCCACAGCCCTGAGGGACCCAGCTGGGCCTGGCTGTCCCTCAGAGTCCTTGACAATCTCTGGCAATTAGACATTAGCTCTCAAAGGTCTTTAGTGTTCATTATGCTGTCCTATGAGCTAGGCATAATTGGGGGCCATCATGCCAGTAGCAGATGTGGAAACTGAGGTTGGGAGCAGGGAGCTGGTGGGACCAGAGCCAGGGTGGGATGTGGAAGGGAGGTGGGATAGACTCAGTTCCACGGGGTGCCTTTCTCTGGGCAAAGCTGCATCCCGCGCTTCTGTCAGAAAGTACCGGAGAAGCCACGCTTCTGGGCCCTGGTGAGATTCAAGGCCACCAGTGTCATGGCCTTGGAGGCAGGAGGTGAGGACAAGACAAAAAGTAGAACCTCAGAAGCCCACCATGTCTCTTCCAGCGGGTCCCCCTCTCCCCATGAGAAGTGGTCACAGTCCTGATCCTGATGGGGGTCACTTCTTGCTTTTCTTCGTAAATTTACCGCCTATGAACAGACCCCAAAACAATCCAGTTTCATTTTACTCCTTTTTGAATTTTCTATAAACTGAGCCATACACACTGTTTTTTATGCTTTGGGGCCTTGTTGCTTTCATTCAAAATTTATGTAAATAAGATTCATCTATTTTTTTGTGTGTGTAGCTGGAGTTTTTTCATTTTTATTGTTGTATGGCTCCATTATTTGAATTCATCATTATTTATCCTTTTTTTTTTTTTTTTTTGTCTGTCGATGCCCATTTGGGTTGTTTCAGGTTGGGGCCATCATGATCAATGCTGCTGGGGACATTCTTACACATGTACACAAGGACACAAGTGTATGTGAGGTGAAACTGAGTCTGAATAGCTGCCCCTGTACTCAACTATGGCAAACCGTTTTCCCGAGTGGCTGTGTCACTTTGCATCCCCACTGGCAGTGCATGGAGTCCGAGGTGCTCCAGCCCCCACTGACACTTGACAAGGCCAGTATCTTTCATTTGCGTCACCCTAACGGGTGTGTAGTGGTGCCTCGTGATGGTTTTAAGTTGCATTGCCCTCATGACTAATGATGCTGGCATCTTTTCATGGGATTGTTGCCATCTTTATACCCTCATTGGGAGGCGTGTGTTCAAGTCCAGTGCTCCTTGTTTGACTGGATTCTGTTCTTAACGGTCTGTCGGAGCTCCTTACGTATTCATTGGGGTACATGCGCTTCTCAACTCTTTTCCCACCCCGTGGTTTGCGTTTCTACTCTCTTAATGTGGTGTATTGATGGCTAGAAGCTGCCAACTTCGAAGTACTCAGCCACCTCCACCTTGTCTTTCACAGCCAGTGTCACACCTCCAGGTCCTGGAGGTTTCTTTTTTATCGTTCCTCTTTATTGTTGCTTCTGCAATTTCACACAGGCCATGGTGAGGCGTAAGATGAGGGAAGATGCGCAGAGCACTTGGAGAGATGCTGGCAGACAGGAAGCACAATAATTAAAAACCTTTTAGTTTGCCTGTCTCCTCCGGGGCGCTATCATGCACTGCGAGTAGATTGTCGTGTGTGGTGTGCGGTAGGGGGTGCAATGCTTTATGCCCCATGATTACCTCCTGGCCTTGTTTATTGGAATGGCTACCTGCTGCTGTGCTGCCACTGCTGTTGTAGAGAGAGAGCATCCACACACGTCAGGGTCAGTTTAGCTCCAGGGGAGTGCCCTGAACAGCATGTTTCTGGTCTGCTAGCTGGTGAGCCCCTTGAGTTCAGGGCCCGTATCCCATTCATCTCCGGCTTGTACTGCCCTGCAGGTGGCCTGGTGTGGCGCGGGGACATGGGCTCTGTGTGGAGCAAGGCTGAAACTCTGCCTTCCCTCCTCCGCTTGGGTCCTGTCCTGCAGCTTTCCAGTTTTCTCCCTCACTCTCTGCCTGGGCCTGGAATCTTCGAGATGCCAGACACTGAGCCCTTCTTGGCAGCTGTCAAACTTCTGACCCAGCAGTCAGCAGCCATGGTGGAGAGTGTGTGGAAGCCACTGCTTCCTGTTCTGGGGGGCAAGGGAGGCTCTCTGGAAAGCCCCGGACACACACTGGTGGCTGGCCTGTGTGGGAAAAGCCTGGCTGCAGCAGAGGGACCGGAAGACACCATGGTTATGCCCCTGCCCAGTGCTGGCTTTTCTCTGTGGCACAGAGCTCTGCTAGGACTGGCAAGACCCCACTGTCATGGTGGCAGGGACACAGGAGTGGGTAGCCCCCGGCTGTAGTACTGGAACCACTGTAGATGGTGAGGAGGGGGCACTAGGGGGTCCTGGGGAGTCAGGAAAGGAAACTCGGGCACCTCGGAGTCTAGGTGTGTCTTCTAGAATTCAAACGCTTCTGGAATTCAGGTGGCCTGGACCCTGCAGTGGCTTCTCACTGCACTTGGAGCAAATTCAGACCCTGCCTGAGGCTCCCTGATCTGCTGCTGGCTCCCGTGACCTTGCTTTGCACCCCTCCCAGCATCGCTTACACAGAGCAGCCGTCCGGGCTGCTTGCTGTCCTCAGGCGTGCATCGCGGCCTTTGCCCTTACAGTTTCTTTGGCTCTCAATGCCCGTCTCGTGGTTCCTTCCACAACTGACTTTTCTCATCCTCAGGGTGCAGCTTAGTTGTCTGTCCCTTGTGTGACCTTCCCTGACCCCCCTCTGTTGAGACTTAGCTTTCTTTTGTTTGTTTACTTGTTTATTGCTGCTCTCAAAACCATGATGGTGGAGACTTTGTCTGTGTTAGCCCTCTGTCCCCAGCATCTAGAGCAGCACCTGCCCCAGTACCGTGGGTGCTCAGTAATTGCTATGTCAATGAATGAATGAATGAATGAATGAATGAGTGGGTGATGCAGAGAGAGATGGTTGGAGCTGTGGCTCCAGCTCAGCCCTGACTCACTGTGTGTCCTAGACAGGCCCCCACCCCTCTCTGAATTTCAATTTCCTTCATTGTAACATGAGATTGAATTAAAGATCCTCCTAGCACCAGTGGGCAAGTAACCAAACCCCATGAACTACCGCTCACCACTGCTTCAGGCGTCCGACGGGCTTAGGACTCCGACACTGACACACTATTTTTGGGCAATTCAACAAGAATTAATCACTCATAGGTGTGTCTCCACGAGTCTGGCAAAAAAAAAACACCCCAAACCAGTGAGGTGTTTGTAGGAGACCTAAAATCTAGCTATGTCAATTATTTTTCCACTGCTGGATGTACACACATAAGGCTTTTAAAAGTCTCAAAGTTTCTTCTATCGTATGATCCCGCAATTCCACTTCTAGGTGTTTATCTAAAGAAAACAAAAACACAAACTTGAAAAGGTATCACGTTCTTTTGGGTGAGAGATTGACACCAAAGATAATAAATAAGCAAATACAGAGTATGTTGTGTGCAGATAAGTGCTACGGAGAAAAATACAAAATTAAGCAGGGAGAGGGATGTGGGGGAGGGGGTTGCAATTAGATAGGGGATGGTCATGGAAGGCCTCCCTGAGGAAGTCACGTTTCAGCAACGGCCTGAAGGACGGGAAGGAGGGAGCCATGTAGGTGTCTAGAGGAAGAGCATTCCAGGCAGAGGGGACAGCGGGTGCAAAGGCCCAGAGGTGGCGGCAGGTCTGGCATGCTCCAGGAACAGCCAGGAGGCCCGTGGGCGGGAGCAGACAGCGGGCACTGCGGAGAGTGTGAGGAGGGGCCCTGAGAGGGTCCTGGGCGCAAATAGCCATCGTAAGGGCGGTCTTTCCTTGGCTTTTACTCTGAGATGGGAGTCATTGCAGGGGTTTCAGCAGAGGAGTGACCCATAATTTGACTTTTTTTTTAACAGACTCACTATGGCTGCTACTGGAATCTTGGAGGACGGCTAGGAGCTCTTGCCAGAACCCAGGTGAGAGATGACAGTGACTGGGACCCAGGTAGTAATGGTGGATCTAGTAAGAAGTGGCTGCATTCCAGATGTGTTTTGAAGGTCAAGCTGGAAACTTTGCTCCCAGGTTGGATGTGGGGTATGAGAGAAGATGAGTCGGCTCCGTTTTCCAGAGGCCCTGTCAGTTTTCTTAAGTAACCTGTGATTGGACACTGAGAAGGTTCCAGCTTTTCACTGTTATCGAGAAGTTGGGGGTGACCGTGCCTGTAGATAGATCTGTACACCATGTGGAGTGATTTCCCGGGGTAGTTTTGGTCCTTCTAACACAGTATTTCCCAACCCCAGCCCACTGCATATCATCTGTGTATGTAATTACCTGGAGGCAGTGGGGGGTGGTGGTTAGAGTATTGCCAGGTGCCAGAGGACAAATTGTGGCACTGGTGTCAGTACTCGGACAGATGAACTTTTCTGTGCCTCGGTTTCTTTACCTATAAATTGGGGACAATGACAGTCAATACCCTGGAGATGGGATTAAGTGAGTTAATGTGTGTAAACCCTGGCCTATAGTAAGTATTATGTGAATGTCAGTTCTTTTCCTTTCAACTGACTTCACATTTAAAAATCACCAAATACAAGTGTTTTAAAAGGAACGTTTATATTAATACCTTCGATGGAAAACCAGTGTCACTTGCTCAGAAATCATAAAATAAATTTAATCGAATGGAAACAAACCAGTGCTGTTAAATTCTAGTTGGGTGTCACGCAGAGCCCAGCAGACTAGGCAGTCAGCGTGAGAGAGGGGTCCGAGCCCTATTAGTACTAAACTGAGACGACTCGCCTCAACTTAAACAGAAGGATCAAAAGAAAAATTAAAAAAAAAAAGAATTACTTTAAATGCCCTGTCTGCTCTCAGCTGACATGTCACCCATCACATTCCAGAAAACACTGCTCTGGGACTGCACAGTAATAAGGTTTAGATGACTTTGGGCTTACTGACCCATCCAAGGGTGTGTGGGTTATTCTGGCACTGAGAGCTTGGCTAGCTTTTCACTTCACCGGGTGTCCTGTATGTGTGTGTGTGTGTGTGTGTGTGTGTGTGTGTGTGTGTGTGTGTG
>NW_017731354.1:5630599-5639079 GCF_001890085.2 Hipposideros armiger
CTGTGTCTTGTCATCTCTGATTGAGTGTTCAACAGTGTGGTCTGGTCTGGATGCTCTGAAGGGTTTCGAGAAGACAGCTGAGAACCCAAGCGTCCAGACCAAGGGCCCAGAAGAGACAGGTCATGAATAGAGGATGTACTTGGATTGACTGAAGAAAAGAAAATCGGATAACTCATGAGTCAAAGAAGAAATCACAAGGGAAGTCAGAAAATATTCAGAACCAAATAATAATGAGAAGATGATTTATAAAACCTTATGGGATACAGCTAAAGCAGAACATAGAGGGAAATGGATAACCTTAAATGGTTATTTTAGGAAAGAAGAAAGGCTGTATTTTAATGAGCTAAGAATCTGAAGTAAGAGCTAGGGAGACAGCAACACGTTGAGGGCTGGAACTGAACCAAGCTCGTGGAAAGGATGGCAGACAAGAGATATGAGGATTCCAGCAGGTTTCAAAGGGACTGGGCTGTCTGAGGCTTAAATTTTTAGAATCCAGCTCTCTCTGAGCTTCCTGTGAGCTCTGGCTTTGATTCTCTAAGTTGGTGGCCTTCCTTCAGTGGCTGAGTTTCTGATTAAAATTAATTTTATCTATTTTTTTCTTTTTAGTTTTAAAAATGTGGCTGTTAGAAGATTAAAAATGACACATGTCTTGCATTATATTTCTACTGGACAGTGATGTCCTGGATACACTTAGAAGGTGGAGCCCACAGGATTTGCTGGTGGATTGCAGAGAGGCATTGAGGGTGACTCCCAAACTTTCAGGCTGAACAGCCAGACGGTTGGAATTGACATTAGCTAAGACGAGGAAGGCTGTAGGTTTGGTGTATGTTGGGTGAATTATGGGTCTAGTTTTGCATNTGTGTGTGTGTGTGTGTGTGTGAGAGAGAGAGAGAGAGAGAGAGAGAGACAGAGAGAGACAGAGAGAGACAGAGAGAGACAGAGAGAGACAGAGTTGGGAGGGGGACTTGTCCTGCGAGACTCTCAGGTTCCCTCCAGTTGAAAGGTGGACCAGAAAGGGGGATACACTTGGCCTGGGTCACACAGCCAGGGCGGTGCAGCCCTACAGGCAGTCTGCCTCTTCCCTACCAGCTGTCCCTCCCAGTCTAAGAAGAGCTCCTAGCAACCCGGGTGCCGCGGGAGGGATCGCCCGGACAGGAGGGACTTGGCTGGCCGGGCCGATGGGCGGGACCGAGAGCGGGGAGGGGTCAGGCGGGGGCGGGGCTGAGCGCTGGAGCCGCCCCGGCCAGGACCTAGCCGTGCGTGTTGCCTCCGACAGTGCGGAGGAATCCGGACCCTGCGGCCCCGAGGTGAGTGCTCCAGAGCCCAGCTCCCCCAGGACTGAGTCCCACCCCCAGGACTCAGACACCTGGCTTCAGAGCCGTCCTGGCCAGTGGGCTTAGGGAGAGGCTGCCTCGGTTTCTCCTTGGGGGGTCCGGGGATCTAGATGGGAGGTAGACGGAAAGGGGGCGTCTCGAGGTTGGGGAGCCCCCTGGAGGCCTGTGACTACAGAAGCTGAGAAGGCTTGGGGGCGTTTCTGGGCCCCAGGAGCCTTTGAGGTCGGGAGAGAGGCAGTGATTTGGAGGCGGTGCGGAGTGTGGAGGGAGAACCAGTTAGATGAGAAGTCCCGACCGAGGCACTAGGCTGACCTGGGAATGAGGCCAGGCTCCAGGTCTCAGAGGGGCCTGTTCTCTGAGTCCCTTCCTCTCTGCGGGCCTCAGTTTGCCCGTCTTCACCATGCCTGTGAATGGGTGGGTGCCAGTGACAGAGGACCTGGATGGTGGCTCACACGTCCTGCAGCCTTGTGACTCTTATGGGAATCTCCGGCCTCCTCCGCCTTGGATGGCTCACCCCCATCCCTACCAGACAGGCCCATATCAGGGCCTGGCCAGCACCACATCCTCTGTGTCATTGGCCTTCTCCTTTGCTCCTCATGTTGGGGGCCAGCTATCTGGTCCTACTTGCTTTCCAGCACTGAAAAGCCCCCCAGGTCCCCTCAGGGCGGGCCTCCCACAGCTGGATCACTGGCTCTGAATTGGCCCTGGTTTCTCTCCCTCTTCCTGAGCCCTTGGGCTTCTCCCTGTCATGGCGTTGGTCTCCCCATGGGCTGTTCCCTGGTCACAGGGTCCTTGTTCCATGGAGGGGGAAAGCCTGCCATGTCACCCATCCCTTGATCCCTTGATGAAGACCAGAGTGACATTTCCATTGCCTCTGCTCTCCGGCCCGTAAGTTTGTCAGCCATTCAAGTCCCCTTTGCCAATCTGAGGCTGGAAGGGACCCCATCTAGCTCCGTGCCTCCCACCCAGTGCAGGAGCCCTCTGCTGTGTATGCTCAGTGATGTTGAACTCGTTACTTACGAGGTGCTGTTCAGCAGCCTGCAGCTTTTGTTTCATTTAGCTAAAACCTGTGGCTTGCAGATTCCATCCTTTAGTTCTACTTCTGCCTCCTGGAGCCAAACAAAGTAAATTTATTCTATTATTCATTCAAACAATCTTTATGAATGCACTGGCTGAGACACTGGGGCTACAGCAATGAACAAAACCATGCAAAACGTCCTGCCCTCATGGGGTTCGTATTCTAGAGATGAGTCCAATAAGTGAATCCATAATACGTCAGGTGGTGAGAAGTAAAGCAGGTGAGGGGGCTGAGGTGTTGGGGCTGGTACTGCAATTTTATAGAGCATAGTCAGGGATGGCCTCTCTGAGATGGTGACAACTGAGCAAGGCCTTGAAGGAGGTGGAGGGTGGTAAGCTTTGTGAACATCTGGGGGAAAGGACAGTGCACCCTCCTAGGGACGAGCACGTGCAGAGGCCCTCAGGCAGAAGCATGACAGGCAGGAGTCTTCCTCTAGGAACAAGGCTGGGGGACGGTGTGGCTGGAGCAGGGTGGGTGAAGAACTGGTAGGGGACAAGTGGGAAAGAAATACAGAGAGGTACGGGCTGGGAGGCAGGACTGGACTTAGAAGGCCCCTGGGAGGGCTTTGGTTTTCCCTTTGAGTGCCAAGGGAGCCACCGGAGGGCTTTGAGCAGAGGAATCACCTGCTCTGACTTGGGGGTGAGCAGGTTCACCTGGCTGTGGACGGGAGAATAGGCTATAGGGGGTGAGAGCAGAAGGGGGGGCCGGTGAGGGGACCACTGCTGTCATTCTGGGCAGAGGCCATGGGGGCTCATACTCATGGCATAGAGGTGGTGAAAAATATTAGATTTGGGATATATTTTGAAGGTAGTAGGGTGGATAGGAATAGGGGTGCAAGAGGAATGGGGGGTCAAGGATGACAGGGGGTGGAGGGTGGGGTTTGGCCTGAATATCTGGAAGTTTGGAGCTGCCATTGACTGAGATGGGAGCTGTTTAGGGGGAAGATTTGGAGTTTGGTCTGGTGCTTGTTAAGTTTGAGATACCCATTAGCATCCACGTGAAGATGTCCGGTAGGCAATCGGGAAAAGTGCCGTACAGAGGTTGGAGGTGGAAATAAAATTTTGGATGACATCACCACATACGTGGTATTTAAAGCTGTGAGAGCCAGTGAGTTCACTTAGGGCGAGAGTGATATGGAGAACAGAAGTCCAACCAGGGAGCCCTGGGGCTCCCGGCATCAGGAACCAGCCAAGGAGACAGAAAGAGCAGCCAGTGAGATGGGAGGAGAGGCTGGAGAGTGAGGGTGTCCTGGAGGTAATGAGGGAGGTGCTTCAAGGAGGAGGGAGGGAGGGAGTGATGCAGACAGATGCCTTTGACAGAGCAAACAAGGTGAAGGCTGACAATCAAGCAATGCGGAGGTGACTGTGACAGAAGCAACTGGGGGTTAGGAAAGGGCTGGGAGGAGAAGACTTGGGGACAGCAGTACAGACAGCAGACAAGGAGTCCTGCTGTGAAGGGGAACAGAAAAATGGGATTGGAGCCAGAGGGAAGTGGGTGTGGAGAGAGGGCTTTGCTTCTGGGATGAAGTTACAGTCTGTTTGTGTGCTGGTGGGAAGCACTCTCCTGGAGAGCAGCCTGGCGAAGGGGCCAGAATGGAGGATGGCTGCGAGGGCCGAGAGGGATGGACTCAGTGCCCCAGGGGGAGCTTGGCCCCAACGGAGAGCCAGGATGGTTCAAAAGCTGGGGTTCCTGGAGCCTCCCTCCTTCTCCTGTCTGCAGGGAGGGGCCCAGCAGGCTGAGATTTCAGCTGAAGGGTGCCCCAGACTCAGTGCGCTCAGGAAGGGCCCTGCTTTCTCAAAGCCTGTCCCCTGGTGGATGACCTCATCTGTGGGGGTGTCTCAGGTCCCCATGGGGTCTCCCACAAGGCTTTGTGTCAGTATTGCCAAGAGTTACCTAGTTCTGGGCAGCTGGTTGGCCAACTCTGGCTTCCAGCTCGTCCTTTTGGAGTTTCCCCGGGCAGATCTGGGCCTGTCAGTCCTGTGTCACTTGGCCTGGCCTTTCCTGCCCCAGGTCTGCCTGAGATGACTTGCCAGGCCTGCTCCACCAAGCCTGATGAGCTCTGATGAGGGAGAGGGTAGTCCAGGCTCCCCGGACGTACAGGGGAGTACAGCTGTCCACCCTTAGGCATCCTGTGGGTGACAGGAGCAGGCATTGTCCTGTCTCTGCTTTTCAACTTCGTTCATTCCTGGCCGCCCACGTGCCCTGCATGTATTGGGTCAGAGGGAGAGCACTGACTGCACTTCTGGGCCGTTCCACGAGGGACGGGTGGGAAGTTCTTTTCCCGAGGATCTGGGCATGGGTGCTGGGGGTGCTGGCGTTTCCACAGCTGAGAACCCCTCCAGGGCCAAGCCCAGAGCTCTCCTACCCCTTGCTATTCTCCCCTTCCCTCCTCCCCACCTCTACCCCGTCAACGCCTCTGTTTGGCAGTGAGCACAGTGGGGAGGCCTGCTTGGCCAGAGACAACTGTTTTAGCTCCTGATTTACTGCAGCCTCTGTACTGGGGATGCTCTCCTTCCTAAGCAGCCAGACACACAGGCAGCCTCGCTGCCTCAGTTTCCTCATTGCGCTGACACCAGGCTCCAGCCTAAGTGTCGGCAGCGTTCTGAGTTGAAGATTTCCCCTTCCCCTTATCTTGGCTGCTGTATGAAGACAGGCACAGAATGTTCCAGCCCCTCTCCTCCTTCCGTGGATTGTTTATTCATGAGCATCCCCACTGTGCCTCTCCAGGGCCCCGCCAGGTGCCAAGCTTAGAGATGCCAGGGTGAGTAAGACTCAGGCTTCAACTTGGGTCAAGAAGGGAGGGAGACATGTAAACAACCAGTCGGAAAGTTGCAAAATCCCCCAGCTCCTTGGCGTCTGCTCCTTTGAGTGCCTGGGAATGTCCCCGTTTTATAAAAGGAAGCAGACATGCCTCTTCTTTTTCCATGCCTACATCCTTTCACTTTCATTTTCTCTGGGCACTGCACCAGCCCTTGCTCCAGGACCCTGTGACAATCGCAGACCCCACTCTGATGAGAGATGCTCTCTGCTGCTTGGGGACCCTCCTAGGGCTTGAAGCTCTGAGAGACCTCGTCCCCTCACTTCCCAGAACCCAGAGGCTGAGGGCTGAGTCCAGAGCAAGCCCTGGACAGAAGTGACAGCATGTGATGTGCGGTGGTAAGGGAGTGGAAGGGCGGTGAGGGCCAGGGGCAGAGAGGAAGCTGGCAGTACTTCCCATGAACTTTGGAACTACTTAGTTTCCACCATGCGTTTCGTTTTGCCTGGGTTGAGCTCTTTATAGCATCATTCTGGGTCTGCCCCTTGGGATAGCAGAGGGTTACCCACACAGGCACGGGCTCGAGGCCCCTGTGGGGAACCCAAATATATCGGAATGAAAGGCATACTTCCGGAGTTGCATTGCTTGGGTTCAAATCCTAGCTCCACCTCCTCTAGCTGTGAACCCTTGTACAGGTCCCCTAGCCTCCCTGTGCCTCAGGCTTTTCACCTGTAAAAAGGGGCTGACCGTAGCATCTACCTCAGAGTGCTTGGGAGGGTAAATGAATTCACACAGGAGAGCACTTAGAATGGTGCCTGGCATTTTGGATGAGATTAATGAACATGAGCTATCGGAGAGAGAGCTGCTGTGGCCGGAATCCAGCCAGCATGAAAGCGCCCTGTCCCACTGCCTCAAAGAGAACTCCCGGGTCCCTTGGGAGACATTGCTCTTAATATTAGCTCAAACGCTTTGAACCTTCTTAAGCCGGGGATGAAGCCGGATATGGGAACCAGAGATCTTGATTTAACTCCTGCTTGCTTCAAACGCTCAGTGAGAACTTGAGCCACTTTCATGCTTTCTCTGGGCCTCAGTTTGCACGTCTGTTCCATGGAGAGCTTGGACCTGGGGTAGAGCTGACTGGCCACCCCACTGCCTCCCCCTCCCCCATCCCTGTTTCTGGAGAAGTCATGCCCTGACCTCACTCTCCTCCCCAGGTTGTGAAATGTGCACGCAGGAGGCTTTCCAGGCGCAGAGGAGTCAGCTGGTGGAGCTGCTGGTCTCGGGGTCCCTGGAGGGCTTTGAGAGTGTCCTGGACTGGCTGCTGTCCTGGGAAGTTCTTTCCTGGGAAGACTATGAGGGCCTCAGCCTCCTGGGCCAGCCCCTCTCCCACTTGGCCAGGCGTCTTCTGGACACTGTGTGGAGGAAGGGTGCCTGGGGCTGTGAACAACTCATCGCAGCTGTGCAGGAGGCCCGGGCCGACAGCCAGTCCCCCAAGCTATGTGACCACTGGGACCCCCACTCACCACACTCAGCCCAGGACCTGCAGAGTCACCGGCCAGCCATTGTCAGGAGACTCTACAGCCACGTGGAGGGTGTGCTGGACTTGGCAAAGGAGCGGGGTTTCATCAGCCCATATGAGTGTGATGAAATCAGGCTGCCCATCTTCACGTCATCCCAGCGGGTAAGGTACTTCCGTCTTGTGTCATCAGAGTTCACAGAAAAGGGGTGCTGCTTCGTCGCCAGAGCTACTTTGTCTTCATGAAGTCGGTCCTCTGGGGAGACATGAGCCATGGGATGCCCCCCAAAGGTAGCCAGGCGGGTCAGAGTTGCTCTGGGTTTTGGTATCACACCACTTCTAAAGAGAGGAAGTGTTGCCCAGTGGCCAAGGGCAGATTCCCCAAGAATCACGCAGGCTCGTACTGGCTCTGTGTGTCTGTGGGCCTCTTCATGGAAACTCTCCATCCCTAATCTCTCCTGCCTCATCTGTAAAGGCGCAGTCAAGTTCTTGGGTGAATTCAATGAGCTGATTTGTGTAACACTTAGAACAGTGTCAAGCACGTACTAAGCACCCATTCACATACCATTGGCTGCTGTCAGTTCTGTTGTTATGACATTTTATACTGTACAATTTTATTGCTGTCTGTTTTCAATGAACAGCTCAACAGATCATAAATATTCATTAAATTAAATCTGCATTTAATAACATAGCACACTGTGTGCTAATATAGTTTAAATGCCCACGTAGGATTTCTGATATGAAATTGCATTGCGTCATAGACGCTCGGAGTAAGAATATAAGTGCCTTCAAAAATGCCATTCCAGGGGTTAGCTGAATGGCTCAGTTGGTTAAGAGCTTGCTCAAGAGTGTGAGCTCTGAGCAACAGCGGTTCGAGTCCTGGCCCGAGCTGAGCAGCCGCTGAGCTGCCAACAGGTGGCAGGATGGCTCAGCTAAAAAAAAAAAAATGCCATTCCACAAGAACGCAAAGGTATCTACTGGACATTTTTGAAACTCTCTCTCTTATTCCCCCCTGCAAACAGTGACTCTCGGGCTTCTTTTCATGCAGATGGAATAGTCATTAACATCCCATTGTATAGATTGGGAAATTGAGGCCCAGAAAAGTGGTTTGAGTGAGCGCACAGTCGTTAAGGAGAGGGCCAGTGCTGGGACTAGGGCCTTGACTCTTTCATTCATCATTAATTTATTCATTCATTTATTCAGCCAGAATCTATTTAGATGCCCACTACGTGCCAGGCTCTGTCTTAAAGCTTATTGTGCTCAGATGCCTTGCACATAGTAGGCACTCAATAAGTATTTGCTGATGAAATACATGAATTATTGAATGAATGAATTTGAAGTACATTGCAGTGTTAGGATGGGCTGGCTTGGGGGACTTTCTAGTTTTTATTTTTGTCTATTTTATAAAAAAATGTACTTGGTGTCAAGTGAGTTTAGGTAAACCTAGGTTGAGTCTGGTGGAATAAACCAGTCTGTCTTCAAGGCTGTTTCAAAGCTGGCTCAAGGTGACCAAGTACCTACAGAGCAGACATGATGTGGTCCTCTCTTATTAGTGCTCATGAAACCTACAGTTGTTCGCCGAGCACCGTCTCCTTGAGCCTGGACCTGTGGGGATTGCACAAGATAGGTTGGTTATTGTACCTACCTTGGTCTTTTGTGATCTGTTGGGGTATTGAATCGGCCCATAGGGGAAGTTACAAGTCTGTGTCTTGTCATCTCTGATTGAGTGTTCAACAGTGTGGTCTGGTCTGGATGCTCTGAAGGGTTTCGAGAAGACAGCTGAGAACCCAAGCGTCC
>NW_017731354.1:5640265-5647216 GCF_001890085.2 Hipposideros armiger
GTTGTTTTTCTGGCCTTTTGTTGTGCTGGAACAGAGATGTCTATGAAATTGCAGGAATCGGTAGACACCTTCCCACACGTCTCCATCAGCCTTTCTGGAAAAATAATGACCTCTGCCTTCCCCACAGGCCAGAAGGCTCCTCGACCTTGCCATGGTGAAGGCGAATGGGTTGGCCCCTTTCCTTCTACAGCATGTTGAGGAATTACCAGTCCCGAAGGCCCTGCCTTTTGAAGGTATATATATGTATGTTCTTAGTTCATCAGGAAAGGAAGGAAAGGCTGTGCAGACTCATGGTCAAGAGCACAAACTTCAGAGTGAGACGTTCCGTTAGAATCCCACTTACTGGCTGTGCAAGCCTAAGACTCGCTTTCCTCATTTGAAGGATAATGCCACCACCGTCTCATGGGGCCATCGGGAAGACTAACGGGAGAAACATGCATTTCAGGGTTAGCTTTTACTACTTCTGGCCCTGCAGGACATCGCTGGAGTGACTGGGTATTGAGGGACTGACTGTGGTGTTCCTTACTAGCGAAACTCTCAGCTGTACCGAAAAGATGTGGACACAACCTTGAGATAGGGCGGGTATCTCTTTTTCAATTTACCTTTCAATTATAGTTGACAGATAATATTATATGAGTCTCAGGTGTACAGCACAGTGATTAGACATTTATACACCTAAGGAAGGGCTGCTATCTCTTGATCGCAGCAATTTAGCTACTCACTACCAGCAACTCAAGAACCAAATGGATTTAGATAACATGGTATCTCATTGCACACAGCCACCAACCCAACTCAGGCATGGGAGAAGCTTAGATAGCACAGCTTGAACAAATGTCCCAGGCGTCCTGCCACGTGCTTTACTTACAATCTCTGTCCCCTGAGAAGTAGGTGTTGTTTTCGCTGCTTTACTGATGTGAAAACGGGGGCAGGAGGGCGAAGGAGGAGGTAGGGGAGGATGGGTCTCCACCCGCACTTTCTCTGTTTGGGGGGAAAGAGATCATCATTTGTAAAGAGAGGACGCAAGCCTGGCACTCTTCGAGTCTCCTTCCCACATCACTACAGGGAAAGCGCATCGACACGGAGGGCCCCTGAACTGTGCATGGGGCTGGCAGATGGATTTGTCACCCTGGGCCTTGCCCTCTGGGTGGTGAACATGCCCGTGGGAGGGAGGGCTGGAAGGCTGTGCTCGGCACCTGGGTGTGCACCCTGTCGCCTGAGAATGCAGCAGAGATATTAGTACACGTCAGCAGATGTACAGCACAGGGCCAGGGCCGGCTTAGCCCTTGGTTAATGTTCGCTGTTGATATCAGTAAGCAAGCTGGCCGACATGTATTATAACACCACGCTATGGTCAAGGTTCCCCAAGGTGATGATCCTAAAGGTGACGACTGGCGTGTGTTTATTTCTTTTTTAAATGAGAGATAATTTTATTTTCCTGGAGAACTTAGATATCATTGGTGATGACTGGAAAACTTGCATTGGAAATCAGGGTGTTAGGAGCAAATATATCTGTGGTCTCTGTTCAGTGCTCCTGGCATATCCAGAGGGCTGTAAAAACAATCATTGGCTCTGGGAACAGAAGAGGAAACACAGACACAAGGCATGTCCTTTATAGGACTAAATACAGCTTCAATGTGCTCAGAGCGCTCTGTGAAAATTACTTGTTAGCCTTTGGGTTGAGAACAGATGGGTCAGAGCTTGGGTGGGGGCAGTGAGGCCGGGATAGGGTGAATCACGCTCTGAGGTCCCACCACCCTGGGCGTTAGATCACCACTTCCCCATTTCCTGAAAGGAGAACTAACCTGACACAGGAAGTGGTTTGCTCAGGTTGATATTAGGATGATAAAGGGTATATGGACATACCCTACACGTGGGCACTGCAGGACGTGACGTGAAGAGCATGGGGAAGTAGATTGGATCAGGAAACCTTGTCCCAGCTCTAGACCCAGGCACCCTATGATTCTAAGGCCATTCAGGGCTAGGCCACCCCGGTAATCCAGGGTGATCGCCCTGTCTCAAGGTCGGTAATCACACCTGCCTAGTCCCTTTTGCAAGTAAGTTCTGAGGATTAGGGCATGGACATCTTTGGGGGGACATTGTTGTGCTATCACACCCACTAATCATAATGATAACAAACACTGGTTTTTGAAAGCTGACCATGTATCAGGCATTCTTCTAACCTCTATTTTATCTCATTTCCTCCTGACACAATCCTTCAAGATGTGGATTGCCCCCATTTGTGCAGATACGACTAGTGAGGCCAGAAAAGCTAAGTGGCCTGCCCAAGCTCATGGTGGACCCAGGTGTGTCTGACTTCGGAAACTGGGCACTTATGCCCTTCCACCTTCTGTGTCCCTTTAGAAAGATGCACCTGTGGCTGAATGGTGAAGGGACTTCTCTGAGGCCGCTTTGTCAGTATGGGGAGGCCAGGTGTCAGGACGCAGGTCTTCTTCTAATCAGCAGCTCTTCCTGATGTCAGTACTAATAGCACTCACTAATGTCTTTTGAGCACTTTTTGGGTTGTCGGAAAAATCGTGACCTATTTTTTCTATGTTTTTGGTTGCAAACATGCGTCATGACTTTTCCGACAACCCAATACTTTGTGTTGGATGAAGCACTTGACGTGCGTTATCCTAATTGATCCATGTAAAAACCCCATATGGTAGGGACCACCCTCTCCCCCACTTCACAAGGCAGGAAACTGAGGCTTACGAAGCTTACGTGACCATCCTCAAAGCCCGTAGCTTGTGAGTAGAGCCCGCTGTCTGTGCGCTCCCATCTGTAACATCACACGACCTCATGCAGCCCTGGCTCTGCTGAGGCCCTGTATTTCCCCCGTCCCACCTCGTTGGCCTCTTCCCCTGTCTTCTAGATGCCGCGTGTAAGAAGTACATGTCCAAGTTGAGGACCACGGTCTCTGCTCAGTCTCGCTTCCTGAGCACCTATGATGGGGCGGAGAGTCTTTGCCTAGAGGAAATATACACGGAGAACGTTCTAGAGATCCGGACGGAGGCAGGCATGGCTGGACCCCTGCAGAATGGCCCTGCCACCCTGGGCCTGGAGGAGCTCTTCAGCACCCGTGGCCACCTCAACGAGGACGCGGACACCGTGCTGGTGGTGGGTGAGGCGGGCAGCGGCAAGAGCACACTCCTGCAGCAGCTGCACCTGCTGTGGGCTGCGGGGCGGGACTTCCAGGACTTTCTCTTCGTCTTCCCAATCAGCTGCCGGCAGCTGCAGTGTGTGGCAAAACCCCTGTCGGTGCAGGCGCTGCTCTTTGAACACTGCTGTTGGCCTGACCTTGGCCAACAGGACGTCTTCCAGTTCCTCCTTGAGAACCCCGACCGCGTCCTCTTAACCTTTGATGGCTTTGACGAGTTCAAGTTCAGGTTCACGGATCACGAGCGTCACTGCTCTCCGACCCACCCCACGTCGGTCCAGAATCTGCTCTTCAACCTTCTTCAGGGCAACCTGCTAAAGAACGCCCGCAAGGTGTTGACCAGCCGTCCCGACGCCGTGTCGGCGTGCCTCCGGAAGTACGTGCGCAAGGAGCTCACCCTCAAGGGCTTCTCGGAAGACGGCATTGAACTGTACCTGCGGAAGCGCCATCGTGAGCCGGGGGTGGCCGACCGCCTCATCAGCCTGCTCAAAGCCACCTCAGCCCTGCATGGTTTGTGCCACCTTCCGGTCTTCTCGTGGATGGTGTCCAAATGCCACCAGGAACTGTTGATGCAGGGTGGGGGGTCCCCCAAAACCACCACGGATATGTACCTGCTGATCCTGCAGCATTTTCTGCTGCATGCCTCCCCACCAGACCCAGCCCCTCATGCTCTGGGAGCTGGCCTGCTTAGAGGCAGGCTCCCCACGCTGCTGCACCTCGGCCAACTGGCTCTCCGGGGCCTGGGCACATGTTGCTATGTGTTCTCAGCCAAGCAACTCCAGGCAGCGCACATTGACAGCGAGGACATTTCCCTTGGCTTCCTGGTGCGTGCCCAAAGGGCTGTGCCCGAGAGCACGGCCCCCCTAGAATTCCTGCACATCACTTTCCAGTGCTTTTTTGCCGCACTCTACCTTGCGCTCAGTGCTGACGTGCCACCATCATCGTCACTCAGATACCTCTTCAACTGTCACCAGCCAGGGAGCTCGCTGCTGGCCAGGCTGCTGCCCACGCTGTGTGTGCCAGGCTCGCGGCACAGGGAGGCCAGCATAGCAGCTCTGCTGCAGGGGACGGAGCCGCACAACCTCCAGATCACAGCGGCCTTCCTGGCAGGATTGTTGTCCCAGGAGCACCGGAGCCTGCTAGCCGAGTGCCAGGGTTCTGAGAAGGCCCTGCTCCGGCGCCAGGCCTGTGCCCGGAGGTCTCTAGCCCACAGCCTCCACAAGCACTTCCACGCCATCCCACCGGCCGTGCCGGGCGAGGCCAAGAGCATGCACGCCATGCCGGGGTTCATCTGGCTTATCCGGAGCCTGTACGAGATGCAGGATGAGCGGCTGGCGCGGCAGGCTGTGCGCAGGCTGAACGTGGGGCACCTCAAGCTGACATTTTGCAGCGTGGGCCCTGCTGAGTGTGCCGCCCTGGCCTTCGTGCTACGGCACCTCAAGTGGCCTGTGGCCTTGCAGCTGGACCATAACTCTGTGGGCGACATTGGTGTGGAGCAGCTGCTGCCTTGCCTCAGCGTCTGCAAGGCTCTTTAGTGAGTATTGCTGGGCGATGCTGGCGGCACAGTGAGAATACACCACCGAGGCGCAGGTGCGGGAATACTGTGCTGGGATCCAGGCGGTCAGGCCCAGCCCTGGCCCCGACACCCCTTCTGTGCAGCCCCGGTCAGGTCCCTTCCCCAGCCTGAGCCTTAGTTTAAATATGTGATAATGCCACATTTCATAGGATGTCCTGTGTGACAGACATGGTGCTACCTGCTTCCCAGAATTACCTCTTTTAATCTTTATAACCACCCTGGGCTGCAACAGGGAGATTCTTACCCCCATTGTTCTAGATCTGAGGCTCAGATCAACCACGTAACTTGTCCAGGGTCACATGGGAAATGGCGGAGCTGGGAGTCACAAATCACATCTTTCTGGTTATAACTCCCTGCTCCCCAATAGCCATCTGGGCAACTTACAGTGGAGCCATGGCAACGATGAGGACACATGTAAAGTTTTGTGTCATACGTGTCCGTAGTAGGAACTGCCCCAAATCAGAGGTGACCTGTGCCCCGTCAGCAACTGTAAAACCCCACCGAGATAAGAATTTCAGAACCCCAGAGAGAGAAAGCGGCTGCAGAGGTTTCCTTACAGAGCACTGTGTCCCAACGAGGTTTTGGTGTTGCCCACCCTGCTTTCAGCCCCAGGGCTGGAGGTGTGCAGCTCTCCCTTTGGAAGGCGGTGCCTCGGCACCCGTGGGCCTCCCTCCGCAGCTTGGGCCAGGCGAAGGCAGAGGGTATGCCCAGGTCTGGCGGTTGGCGTGCTGCAGGTTCCCCAACTTCTCTTCCAGCCTTGAAAGGGGATGTCCTGCTCCCTATTTATATCCTCTGCAAAAGCAGAAGTTGTAGCTTAAAGTGAAAATCTACTCACAGCGTCCCAGGCAACTTGACTTGACCCTAACCAAAAAACAAATCTCTCTTCAAATATATTAGGATGCCATACTTTCTCTAGGCCAAAGCAGCAAGAGATTTTTCTCTGCGAAGCAAACATAGATACTTAGTAGAAACTGTGCTGTGACTTTTGCTATCCCTTACGTAGGGTCTGTGGTCCTAAGTTGGTAAATAGGATGTAATAATACAACATATCATATGGGGTTAATATGTATATTATATATAATATCTATTGTAAACGTGAACATATCAGGAGGAAACAGATGACACTTAAATTGCTTGATTGGAGGAGAGTTTAATAAAGTGACTGTTTGCACAGGTTTGGGGGCAGGACTTAGGAACAGCAGAAAGAGCTGGTGCGGGCTGTGGGGCTAGTGACGTGGGGACAGCGTGGGGACAGGGCGGTTATCCTCCTTAGGCCTGAGGGGCAGGGAGAGGGGTTGTTATTAGCTGGGAGGAAGGTATGAGTGGATTGCCCGATAGCAACTGAGGTTGTAGCAACCTGGAAAGGTGGGATCTGGGGACTAAACCCTGGGCCCTCACTAACCCAGCAGGGGGCCAGAGCAGGGTACCTGCTGGCGTCATCCCTGGGAGTCAGGTCCCCAGGCCCGAGAGCCAGGCAGAGAAGGTGAGAGTACATCTGGCTTGGTAAATGGAAGTCGCCAATGCAATACTCTATTTCCCTAGAGAGAAGGAATCCTGGTTTTTTTCACTCAGGAATTTCTAGACCAGTGTTTGGGAGCTGTTTACCTGAGAGGAAAATGAACATGCATTTTTTTCTGGATTATGGACCCTTGCTCCTAAAGGAGTACTTGGACCCCAAGAGGTCAGGAACTACTGGTCTGGGTGGTCCTCGTAGATCCATCCGCGCAGATCCATTCCTAAAATGAATCTCCCCTCTCCTCGGTGAGGAGAGCCCACGTGACTCCTGCAGTGAGTAGAAGGACCGAGTGGAGGCTGGAGGCCTGTCTCTAGTTTCAGAGGACAGTGAGGCTGGTCTACTTCTAACTCCTGTGGCTCTGGAGCAAAGGGGCTGTAGCAATGCAGATTTCTGGGCCTGTCCCCAGCGGTTCCCATTCCCTAGGTCTGGGATGGGGGCCCCTGGAATCTATATTTTAAACAAACATCCCTACTGATTCTGATACAAGTGGCCCAGAGGCCACACTGTGGACACTACTGGTTGGTGGGAACCAGCTTGATGTTCCCTTAGCAGTTAAAGTCCTTGACCAAGTTCTACTGCTCCTTACCTCCCGTGCACACACATAGTATTGAAAATGCCAACACTGGGGGAGGGGAACAACCATGAGGTTGCTATATGGGCGTTTCCTCTGTGTGTGTGTGTGTGTGTGTGTGTGTGTGTGTG
>NW_017731354.1:5647281-5721484 GCF_001890085.2 Hipposideros armiger
TGTGTGTGTGTGTGTGTGTGTGTGTGAGAGAGAGAGAGAGAGAGAGAGAGAGAGAGAGAGAGACAGACAGAGAGAGAGAGAGAGAGCTCATGTAAAACTGACACAAAAGCTTCACAAAATGACTGTCCGTTATTAACTCTGACACACTCTGCTTTCTCTTTCTTTTCTACTCTTTTTCCATTAAAAACTGCTGCTCGTGACCTTCCAAGTTGATTTCATGACCCGCAGTCTGAAAAGCACTTGGGGAGAGGCCGGTCCATGTCCAAGTTCAGAGCGGGCTCTGCAGGCAGACCACATAGGCCCAGATCTTTTAGTCGCTGTGCAACTGTGGCAAAGTCACCTGACTTGTCTGTGCCTCTGTTTCCTGCTCTCTGCTTGCTCCATGGGCTTGTGACGATTAAATACTGTTGCTATCAGGACGTGCTTAGGACAGCGCCAGTGTGTCAGACGCTTCACACCTGTGAGGGGTCGTGCTTACAGATAGCTTTTACCCCGTGCCAGGTGCTCACAGAGCTTTATGTGCACTGTCTCTTTAAATCATCACCGGGGCTTATCTTTTAGCAGATAGCAAGTGAGGGAGTGAATGCTCCTGATCAGAGCTTTCACTGACTGGATTCCAGAGCATGAGCTATTAACATTGAAGTCAGGGCCTCCCAAGTTTGAAGGGAGTTGTCAAAATAAACAGTTGTCAAAATACACAGGTCCCTGGGCCCCACCCCACACACGCAGAATTGCCAGCTGCAGGGGAGGGACCCAGGAGTCTGTATTTTAGGGACTCTTCCAGAAGATCTTGTGATCAAGTGAATTTTGGAAACACTGACCCAAGAGGCGTGTCAGAAGGCAGGATCGGGCCTGCAGGAGTGATGCCACTGGAGTGGAGGGCTGGACAGCAGGGCCTCACTAACCACAGTCTGCATGCTGGTTCTCCAACGTTTCTCACTGGACTGCCCTGTGCTCACCTGGCCGGTGGTAACCACCGCCGCAGCCCCCAGGGGCAGCCTGTCTCCTTCCTGCTGCGCCTTTCCCATGCTCCTCCCCGCTCGGAACCTTCCGGGAGGCTGCTCTGATACCCATGCTCCTCTCCCACAGCTGGAAGCCGTGCCTCAGATTAGGCCCGTGACTCCCGGGGGATTCCAGTGCTCTTTAGCTGGCACTCTGGGTCCCCACTTCCTGTGTGGTCCCCCACATCGTGCATGATGTCAGCACTGTGGCCAGGGACGGGGGAGCCTCTACTTTTCTGGGGTGCTCAGTCCTTGCAGTGTTTCCCAGAAGCACAGATGCTGGCTGTTTGGGGATGAATGAAAGTCTCTTGGGGTTTTGATCATTTTTTTTTTCATTCCCCTCTCTCATGAGCTCCGTTTTAAATTTATTTATTTGGTTTCTTTTTAGCCTGCGAGATAATAACATCTCAGACCGGGGCATCTGCAAACTCGTCGAACACGCCCTTCACTGTGAGCAGCTTCAGAAGTTAGCGTATGTCGGGCCGGGCTGGGAACATTGATTGGGCCCTGTGTCCCCAGCCGCACTCTGGGCCATGACCCCTGGGGGCCGCTGTGAGCGAGTGATGGGCTGGGGGGGTGTTTGCGTGGCTGAAGGGTGCAGGGCGGCTCCTGTCCTGAGGGTTTGGGTGGCACTGTGCCTCGTCTCCATGTCTCCTCTTGGAACTTTCCAGTCTGTTCAACAACAAATTGACGGACGGCTGTGCACACTCCATGGCCAGGCTCCTCGAGTGCAGGCGGAATTTCTTGGCATTGAGGTGAGCCTCGGGCGTCCCAGTCCCTGCAAACTGGTTTCCTTTCTCCCTCAGCTCAATCAGTATAGTCTGGTCTCGGCCCTGGCTCAGCCCATACCGGGCTTGTGATCTGGCTGAATACAGAGCAAGGTCCCCTTTTGAGCAGGGTTTGGCAATGCTGTGACCTTCCGAGCAAACCCTGGACCCGTTCTGCTGAGGGCTTCCTGCCCTTTGACCTTTAACCCCCACAGAGGTTTTCCTTTTCCTTGCCTGTGTATGAGTGTCACAAACTCCCTGGGTTACCAAGTCCCCTGCTATACGTTGAGCACATGCTGGGTGTGAGTGTGGAGGTGTGGGGGGGTGGGGGGATGGAGACATGCCGCAATCACTTGCCACCACAGCTGTGGCCCCCAGTTAGGTCCCAGAAGGTCCTTTCAGCTGCTTGGTGGGTGTAGGGTTTGCACTCCAGCCTGGGAAGCCTGCATTTCTGCTACTCCCGACCCTTCTGGCTTCAACTGGAGTCTCTCAGACACTCTCTGACACCATTACATCCCTCTCCAGCTGGTCCCCGGCTTGACCTGGCCTCTCTTTCTCTCTGGGACATCCTTGCCTCCTGGATTGACAAGGCAGTAAAAGAAGAGAAAGTGAGGAGTTGCTCCCATCCACTCTTTCTACCCGCTGGGCTGGCTTGGGGGATGCGAGCTGCCGTTTTTCAGTTGCTGACCATGTCGGTCAGTCTCGGGCAGGGCTGCTGAGGCCAACACCGGAGGTGCCATTCTGTACAAAGGAGTCTCCTCTGCTGCCACCACCTGCTTCCCCCTCCACCCACACTCACAGACCTGAACGTGGCTTTGGGTACACGGAAGGCTTCTGGCCTGGGTGTCTGCTCACAGAGCGTTGCAGTTGAGAGCCTGGGGCTCTCGAGCCAGACCGACCGAGGTTTGAGCTCAGGATCCCTGAGATTTGGTCCTCATTATCTGTGTGACCTTGGGTCAGCCCACTGTGTGCCTCTGTTTCCCCTTCTGTAAAAAGGAGGTAGTAATAACAGCTACCTCCTAGGCTGTTGTGATGATGAAGTGAGTTAATATGCATATGCACAAAACAGCAAGTGCTTTATGTAGTGAGTGACAGGTCGTGGGGAAGTCAGCTAAGCTCTTAGCATGTTTATCTATCCATATCAGTCCAGTCTTCCAAGGAAGGACTAGCTGATTTATTGGGGAAATGCCTATGAGAGGAAATGGGGAAGGGAGCTGGTGGAGGCTGGGAGAGTCATCAGATGCAACCCAAGTCCGACTTGAGTGAGGGAGAGAGGGAGTGAAGGAAGGAGGGTTGGGAGGACTTCTTAGACTTCAGTGCAGTTCTGAGAGCTTACAGAAGGCTGTTGGGAGTCCTCCAGACACGTTTGCCCATCAGAGTAGTCTCACGTCTCGCAGTCCCTGGCTGGGAGCAGGCTGTGGGAAGTGGGCCTTGGTTCAGGAGTGACATTGGATTTCCCAGCACAGAGCTGGGGCCCCTGGTTACACAACCTGAGAGGCCACCACACCCCTTCTCAAAGGGGTTAATAATACCTGCCTGATAGGATCGTTGTGAGTTGGAGTGGCTTAAAGCGTATGAAAGTTCTTCGAAAAGATGAAAGTGTGCTATTATTCCAGGAAGCCTGGGTTTGTGGGTGAGAGTTCTGGGGGCCTCTCTGGAACTCTCTGAAGTGTCTGGATTTTGCTGACATCCCCTCCCTGAGCCCCTCCTGAAGGCTTAGCAGGCTCTCTCCTCTTCCAGCCCTGGGCCTGCCCCAGGCTCTTTGGGAACAGGGGGGCACTACCTGCAGCAAGGGTGGTGGACCGGAGAAGGCTGCAGGGGGCACACCTGCCTAGTGCCAGTAGATGGCTGAGACAGGAGGGAAAGGTGTGACAGTGAGTCACCGTGCTTCTCTGGGAAACCACCTCCAGGGACCGCTGCCTTCTGTGGCTCCTGCCCAGACCTGTCGCACTGCTTTGCAAAACAGCACCCACACTTTTCCCCTGGCTGGTACAAAATGAAGTCGCAGGAGCCACCGCATAAGCTCCTGAGCTCGGACGGCACATGCTGCGTCTGCAGGGCTGACTCCTGCCTTCTGCAGAGAGGTCCCCAAAGCATTTTTCAGGTTTCTCTGTCCAGGCCGCATTTCCTCCACCAGACCCAGGCCTCAGGGCACTACCCTGTCCTCATGTCCTGCGCTTTTTCTCAGCCTCTTCTGTCTTCCCTTCCAGGCTGGGGAATAACCACATCACTGCCGTGGGAGCCCAGGTGCTGGCCCAGGGGCTCAGGGCCAATGCCTCCCTACAGTTTCTGGGGTAGGTTGGATTCTGGGGCCACATGGAGGGGTTGGGGGCTTATGGGGATTTAGGGGCAGGTGAAGCCCTTCAGCCAGAATGCCCCAGAGGCAGCACAGGCTCCAGTGGGGAGGGCAAGGCAGGGAGACAGTGGGTGGCCCTTGGGCGCCTCAGCACTTGCTTTTCACTCGATAAACAGGAAGTTCAGGATGCCAGGGCTGGGGGAGGGCAGTGAGCACGGTTCAGCGGCAGGAAGCCCGTGGTCCTCGCAGGTCCTAGGGCTCTGCTTCTCACCTCCGTCTGTACCTTGGAACCACTTGGGGGCGTGTGAAGAGCCCCATTGCCTGGGCCCCAGGCCAGACTCATTAAATGAAATGTCTAGGACCCAGGAATCAGTAATTTAAAAAAGCTGCCCAGAGGATGTGCAGCCTGGTGAGGGACTAGGAGAGAGAAGGAAGTGGGGAAGGCTGGCAGCTGGACCAGGATGGGAGGGGCTTCGCCGCATCCTTCAGAGCTCTTGCTGGCTGGGGGGCCGTGCCAGTCCTGTCTGGGAGGGGAGAAGAGTCAGACACAGGCTGGGAGGGCCCCAGGGCCCCAGGGTCCAGAGTGGGGCTTCCTGTTTGCTGGCAGAGTGACAACCTCCCCAGTCCCCGCTGGGTTGCACTATGCTGTTGCCTACAGCCCTGCTCTTGTGCTGTCCTGCCCTGGTGTCAACTGGGGTCAATTTGACAAGAACTGGGGGTTTTAGAACCGAAGACTGTAAGAAGGGAGACTAACCTTAGGGCCCCGGTGTTCCAACCCATCTCACTGGCAGCAAGTTGCCTGCGGTTTGAGCCAGAAGTGGGACTGCGTTGCCGGACTTACAAGCCGCAGAGCCTGGAACACGGGTGACCACAGCCCCACTGAGCTCTTTCCTGTCGGAGATCACATCTGGCACCTCTGGGGTGTTTATGTTTCAACACACATTTGTGAAGGCACCTGCCTGGGCCAGGCACTGTGCTACAAGCCCCACCCCACACTATCATATGGTACAAACTGTTCTGAAACTTGTACTTTTGCTCAACAATGTGTTAAGGCATCTTTTCACATCATATGACCTCATTTTTTTTTAGAGAACAGCTGCTTCGTATTCCACTGGCTGGGTGGCCTTGTAGTCTAGCTTACTGGTCTCGTGTGGGTGCACACTGAGGTGGTTTCCAGGGTTTTTGCTATTGCAGTGTCCTATCCCTGGGGCACACGGCCGGAGCTCAATAAATATTTACCTAATGAATGAAAGTGCAGTGAACATCCCAGCTCAGCTGTCTTTGCTCACTTGTGCACGTACATGTCCAGGTTAACGTCCCATGTGTCAGATAGCTGGGTCCTAAGGGGTGAGCTAGGCTCCACCTGAAAAGGAGTGTCTCCAAATTACAGTGGATCTGAGGAGAGTGGCTCAGAAGGTGCAGGAATTAGACACCATCAAGGAACTAGGGATGTTAAGCATGAGATAAAGAGCTGACTCGGGGAAGGGGAGGTAGACTTGTTCCGGGTGGTCCCAGAGAGTAGTTAAGGACTTGTGGGTGCAGTTACCAGGAGGCAGATCTGATCTAAATGTCACAATCATGTGAATCGGCATCGGGAGTGAGTTCCCTGTCCTCAAGGGTACGTGCTGGGTGGGCTTCTGTTTTGTAAGTGTGATTTAAAGCAGATGAAAAATTTGAATGAAATTTGGCCATCTCTCCAAAAAGATGTAGGCAGGTCCACTTTGCAGGGACCTAGGAGCCCCACTGAGACCTTCCTGGGATTACAGGGTCCTGACCCTCTGGCTGGGACCGTAGAGGGGAGAGGCATTACATGCACCTGTCTAGAACACATAGCAGGTACTCACTGGTACTATCTGTTGGCCTTTTCAGGTTCTGGGGCAACAAGGTGGGTGACCAGGGGGCCCAGGCCTTGGCTGAAGCCTTGGGTGATCACCAGAGCTTGAAGTGGCTCAGGTAAGCTTCAGTGTCTGTCCTGCAGTTGTCATGGGGGAGCCAGCGTAAGGAGGAAGGAGCCTGGGCCAGTTACGAAGGTCTTTGGACTTCATTTTTACCCCCCTTTGTTAGGCAGTGGGATTGAGAAAGAAAGACCATTGGATTTGGAGTTAGGACTCTTAAGCCTTTCTGGGTGACTTGGGAGATGTCTCATCTCCTCTTAAAGGTCTTGATTCCCTGTCTGTAAGTTGAAGATCTTGGGCTGGATCAAATACATTTTATTTCAAGGACCAACTCTAACCCCTTGATAGTGGCTGCCCAGCACATCATGTTGGGGAGGATTCTAAGGCTGCTTTGGGCTTGATGGAAAAGAGCACGGTAATCGATTAGTGATGTCTGAAATGGATCAGACTAGGAAGTGGGGGTACGTGTGCCATGCATCCCGCCCTCCATGGTTAGCTTTTCTCTGAGGTTCCTCCCTGCTCTGACACATTTTTGTTCTTTGATTCTATCCAGCCTGGTGGGGAACAACATTGGCAGTGTGGGTGCTCAAGCCTTAGCATTGATGTTGGAAAAGAATGTGGCACTGGAAGAACTCTGGTGAGTTTGGCGGGGTGTCCCTGCTCTGGGGGAGACAGATAACAGCCTTGCTTCCTGCTCTGACCTCATCCATGGAAGCAGTTGTGTGGACATGACAAGGATGTATGATTGAGTGATTGGGTGACTGTGTTTGTCTTGCAACGTCCTGAGTGGGATGAAGCATATAGAACCTGGCATGTAGGCGTTCCTTCTTTTTATTTGTTTGTTTACTGCCTCCATGTGGCCTAGTGGTTGAGAGCACAGACTCTGGAAACAAGTGGGCTGAACTTCACTGCGATCTTAGGCCAGTTCTATAACAATCCCTGAATCTCAGGTTGCTTCCATATAAAATGAGGGTGTGAGCGCTTCTAACTATGAAACACTTTCGTAGGGATTAAATGAGGCAATTCCTGTAAAGAGCTTAATATGTTTAAGTGCTTCATAAATGTTAAATTGTAATGGTGACAGTATTACTACTTCTATTGCTGCTGCTGCTGCTGTTACAGTGACTACTAGTTAACTATGACTGATACTCCTAGTAATGTTTTGTCCTTTCCAAGTGAAAGGGAGTGCCTCCGAACACCGGATATTAGAGTCGGAGTCACCTTGGAAAGTGGAGTGGAGTTTGGGGGAAGTTAAAAGATGAACCATGAGTCCTACTTATTTATACACTGTTGGCCTGAAACTGATTCCAAGTTTCCTGTCCTTTAGATGTCACCAGTCTGTCTTCTTATGACATGTTCTGGGCAGTTCCAGATTACATCTGGGAGATAAAATGCTGATTTTTTCCAGGAAGCAGAGGGCACTGAAGCCCCTGAGTATTGTCACAAGATGGATATTGTGGATGGGCCTTGGCAGGTGGCAGGCGTCACTGGCAATGTACCATTGATTATATCTTGATTGGGTTTTACCACTTGGACGTTCTCGTTAGAGGAGTGCCTCACAGTGAGTGTATCAGTTACAACTACATGAGGCTGCAAATTGAGGGAAAACCTCCATCTATAGTGGCTTAAACCAGTGAAGGATTTATTTTTCATGTACAAGCATTCTGGAGCTAGGCAGCATAGGCCGGTATGGTGGCTACACAAGACCAGCAGGGGTTTGGACTCTCTGTCCCATCACATCCTCAGTCTGTGGCTTCATCCCGATGGTTGGTTGCCTCAGGACCACAAAGTGACTGCAGGACCTACAATGTTACTTCTGTATTTTAGGACACAGTCTGTATATCCAGGAGGGGCGAAAGGCACAGGCCAGAGGTGTCTCACCCCTTTAGAGAGCACCCCCAGGAGCCCTCTCTCTCAACTTCCCGTATGTGTTCCTGGCCAAGTGGATGTCTCTCGGCCAACCGTGGCTGCAGTGCAGAGCGTCATTTCTTCACCAAGCACATGGCTGCCCCAAAGGAAATTAAGACTTCCACTGATAAGAAAGGGAAAATGGAGATTGAGCTATTAGGACATGAGGGGACTTCTTAAAGAGCTTTGAGGAGAATTCTCTCCCCGAAATGTCCCTGGCATGGAGACCCTCACACCCTGCCTTGTCTGTTCTTACTTTATTTGTAAATGTGGATTTTCCGATGTTGGATTTTCTAAATGGGGGGCATGTGGTTCATCTTAGTGATATCATCATCCATGATAAATGTTACCATATCAACTGGGTCTTCTTTCTTGTTCTTGCCAGCCTGGAGGAGAACCATCTCCAGGATGAAGGTGTGTGCTCCCTCGCCGAAGGACTTAAGAGAAATTCAAGTTTGAAAGTCCTGAAGTAAGTAAGGAGCCAGTTAGCAGGATCTGAGACAGTAGTGACCAGTATTGGGGGTTGCGGGGGGCGTTATTTCTGAATCAGAGACCTGGGCAGCTTCCCAGCATGGCTGACTCATACAGGGTGACCTGGCAGGAAATGGCTGGGATTGTCTGGTTTCCCCCAAACGCAGACAGGGATTCTAGTGCAAGTTGTGTATTTGGGAGGTGGTCCCAGCAAACACTGGTGAGAGGCAGTGAAGTGAGGCGAGGAAGGGAAGGTAACCGATAAAGGCTGTGTCACCAAGCCAGTTATCACTGAGGACAACTGGGGCTCAGTTGTACTGCCGCGAGGCAGGGGGGCATTTACCCACCAACTGCCTGTCCTTCATATGTTGAAGTGTGCTTGTGGGGATACGAATTTTCTGGCACTTCCGGCTTGCCCTGAACATGGATGAGCATGCTCCCGGGGTCAGTAGCGAGGTCTCTGGCAGAGAGTGGAGGTCTTCCCAGCAAGCAGTTCCCAGAGTTGGAGGTGAAATCTGAGGGAATATGGGCACGTTGCCGACAGCAGCTTCTGTGGCGCTTACAGGAAGTGACCCATCCCATCTCCAGGGGCCATCTGTGGCTCAGGCAAGAGACTTTCTGATAGCCATCTCCAGTGACTCCTCTTGTGTTATGCAGGCAGGCATGCTTGCTTTATTTGTGTGTGCATCCATCCATGTACTTGCCATCATCCATCTATCCATCCTTCCTTCCATCCATCCATCCATCCATCCACGTATGTTTCAATGCATTTTTCGAGGCATCCCCTCTGTGCCAGGCCCTGTTTAAGGCTCTGCGGATAGAATGATAAAAAAGACAAGGCAGACCCCTGCTCACATAACTCTTAGATTCTAATGGGAGAGACAGATAATGAACAAGTAAGCAACTACACAAGATCACTTCTGTGAGTAATAAGGGGCTCTGAAGAGAATCTGAGAGGGAGATGCGACATGGAGAGACTGGCGAGGGTGGGGTTGCTGCTGCTCGGGCAAGGCCTCGCTGACAAGGTGGCATCTGAGTTGGGACCTGAACAACAGGAAGGTCCCTGCCGTGCTGAGGTCTCTGGTGGGCAGCGCAGCAGGACAGCTACAGCAGAAACAAGCCCCACGGCTTTGAAGACAGAGGAGGGCCTGTGCAATGGCCGGACTGGAGTGGCCAGTGGAGTGGGGCAGAGGCGCGAGGAGCGGGCCACAGAGGCCTCAGCGCCATGGGGAGGATTTGGGATTTTATTCTAAGGGCACTGAGAAGCCTTTGGAGGGTTTCCAGGAGGACAGCAACGTGGTCTGAGTTACATCATAGAAAGATCACGCTTGCTGCTTTGTGTCGAACAGACGGGAAGGTGTGAGATGGAAGCAGGGAGACCAGCCAGGAGGCTCCTGCGGTCTTCCAGGCAAGAGATGAAGGAGGCTTGGATCCGGCCGAGGGCAGTGGAGACAGCTGGTGAGGTGGGCGGGGTCTGGAGGGCAAGGGATGCGGGGACCACTGGCGGTGGACTCGGTAGGCAGGGGCCCATGCCACAAGGAGAGGCATGGTGGACGTGAGCAGGGCCCAGCTAGCGACTGTCACAGGCTTGTGTCGGTGCTCTCTGAGGCTGGTGCCACAGCAGCCATGGCGCCACAGGATGCCAGGCCATCACCAGATGGGTCCTTTTATGAGGGGAGGGTGGCATCTTCCCTGGCAAATATGGCCTGAGGAAAACACTCGCTTCAGAGACAGGCAGACAGCTGCCTCTGGGAGAGTCTGCTCTGCTGCCAGCCTGCCTTCCACTCTGGCAACACTTGTGTGTGCTGGTTTGCAGGGCCTGGCAGTTGCCAAATGTTTAGGGAAACACTTCCGCTGATCACATGGGCCAGAGTGGGTTGGGAGGCTCCGGGGATGCCGCAATTTGTCAGCTGGGACACCAGGCTTTGCAGACGGGGGAGCCTTTGGCGGTAGCTTTATTATTGGCCAGGTGTGGTTGTGGCGAATTTGTCCTCCCTCATTGTCACAGACTTACCCCAGTGGTCCCCAAGCGATGCCAGGCAATGGTAGCAGGGGTTGTCCCATGCTGCTGTGTCAAGAGCCTTATAATTCAGCATCTCGGAACTATATCACCACCCACTGTCTCCCCATACAAAAGATGCCTACATCCTTCTTTTAAACCAACTGCCGAGTGTTCCAGGATCTGGAACCTGACAGTCTGGGTTTGGACCCCAGCTCCACCGTTACCAACTGTTGCCCCTTAGACGAGTGCCTCAGTTGTCCCAAGCGTAAATGGGGATGATAATTGGACCCTCACAGGGCCGTGAGCATGCACTGAGATGGTAATGACCTGGCACATAGTAAGCTCCACCAATATTGGCTGTTATTATTTTTTCTTTTTTAAAAAAATTATTTTTGGGGGTGACTGGTTAGCTTAGTTGGTTAGAGCGTGGTGCCGATAACACCAAGGTTGTTGGTTTGATCCCTGCATGGGCCATTGTGAGCTGCGCCCTCCCTAGAGGAATCAGCTAGGCCGTTGTAGCATGAAAGCCATGTGTAACCAATGACCATGGCTGTCCCCCAATAAAATTTAAAAAAATAAATAAAATTATTTTTCTTTTTTTTCTAGTTTTTGTTCCATTAAAAAATTATTTTTTTTCTTGGCTATTATTATTAATAGCATTGCCTTGGGGTCAGCTTCTGAGAAGTTCCAAAAGTTGTGGAGGAGGTGGAAGGCAGCTAGTGGAGATTATCTAGAAGGCCAAGCAAGCTACGAGCAAAGGAGCGGCACGGGGAACAAGTTGCTCTTCCGTTGATGTCCCTGACAGCGTGCCATCTCCTCTGCCCATTTCTAGCCTCATGCTTTGTCTAGTCCAGGTCCCTATATGCCCCAAGGCCCTCCCAAGTGAAAATGTTACTGTTCATTGATTGTTTTCTATCAGGTAAGGATGGTGCCAAGTGGTTTAGAACAAACTATTCTTTGTTTAATCGTTATCTCCATGAGATGGGTACTCTTTTAGGTCCATTTTACAGATGAGGAAATTGGGATTAATTTGCTTGAGATCAAAAAGGAAGTGGCGTAAGTTGGATTTGGACCCAGGAAGCCTGGCGTTAAAATGCACATCTTTAACTACCATGTACTGTAAGAGCACCTTTGAAGGGAGTAGCTACTTACTTAGGTAAATGAATCTGGCGGTCGGAAGAGAGAGGGGTGCGTTTCACTTTAGGCACTGAGCTTTTGTTGTTGAGCTCATTGGGAATCTCAACAGGAGGAGGACATGGCAAAGGGACGGGTGGGCTTCAGGAGGCCGCCAACTTCGAAAGCCTCCTTTAATTGGATTGGCCCAAGAGGAGACCCGGGTATCCTTGAGGCTCACCATTCCGCCTTCCTCTCCAGGCTGTCCAACAACTGCGTCACCTACCTTGGGGCAGACACCCTCCTGCAGGCCCTTGGAAGGAATGACACCATCCTGGAAGTCTGGTAAGGCCCCTTGGGCAGGCCTCTTTAACTTCTCTGAGTTTACAGTTTTCTACTCTGTAAAATGGGATGAGGGGAGAGAGTAGCTTGAGAATGTCTAAGATCCCTTTCGGCTCTGACATTCAGTGGCATTCTGCATATGACAGATCTAGTTCTTTGTCTGGGACAGATGTCCTCATGTCTCGGAGCAGGGACCAAACTTTTTATTTTAAAATCATGAGTGTTTATTCAGCAACCTCTCTGTTCTAGGCAATAGTTTAGGAATGGTGGGTGTGGTTGAAGAGTAAAAGAGAGAAAAGAACGCAGCTCCTGCCCTTCTGGGCATTACAGCTGCCCTCACAGGTCCAGGCTGAAGTGTTGGACCCTGTGCAGCTTTAGGTGGAAGTCACACGGGACGGGAACTGTTACACAGTCTACCCAAGGCTTTATACTTAAAAGCCATAGTCCATGTATTTAAAAAAACCATTGAGTCACCACTTCAAAAGTTTGTCCTCCTTCTTTCCTGGGATGTATTTATCACTCAGAGAGAAAGCAGAAAGGTTTCCCCTGGTTTAACATGCTGTGAGAGAATGCCACTGTGTATATTTCAGGCACAGAGTTAGGAGCCAGTACAGATGCTCCTCGACTTACGGTGGGGCTACGTCCTGATAAGCCCATCATAAGTTGAAAATATCATAAGTCAAACATGCATTTACTACACCTAGGTTACTGAACATCACAGCTGAGCCTCACTTACCCTAAACGTGCTCAGAACACGTGCATTAGCCTACAGCTGGGCACAATCACCTTGCTGCCGCTGCCCTTTGTCAGAAGAGTGGGTCACATTGTGTATCACTGGCCCAGGAAAAGATCAAAATCCAAATTATGGCTTCTACTGAATGTGTATTGCTTTTGCACCATTGTAGAGTTGAAAAATCATGTCGAACCATTGCAAATTGGGGTCCATCTGTACTTTACAACTAGGAGATTCCCCCATAAAAGTCTATATTTCAAAGTTTTCTCAAAAAAGCTGGCAGCTCTGGACGCCCATTGAAAGTGGCAGCAATTAAGCGAAATAGAGGAAGGACTGGCTCCACTCTGCGGGCCAAACCGGCCCTACATGACTGGTCCTTGCCAAGCCTGTTGTCCGGACCAGACCCCTGGGACTGCTGTATATATTACTTGCCTCATCCCTGGGAGCTTGTGACTCTGCTTTAAATATGCAGACTTGACTCTCCGTTATAAAACCTATCAAGGCAGCAGCAACCATAGATATCAAATGATGAAGTTAAAAATAAAGACTTCTAAAAATCTGTCCTGTGATGGCGAAAGTATCTTCTGTATGATTGTGTAATACCTGTACCCTGTGAGGTCCTTGGGTCCTGGGCCGAGTGTGGGGTTTTTTGTTTTGTTTTGTTTTGTTTTTTTCAAATCATTACACAGCCCTAAGAAATGTTACTTTCTGTGTCTGGGGGGAGCAAGCCAGCATCAGGTTGATATTTTAAGGGTTCTGATGTTATTTGCTGCCTGTTGGTGGCGCTTGGGGGCGGGGCATCAGGACTGGCTCGTTGCATTCTCCACAGATTCCGCAGTTGCCTTAAAAAGAACCCCAGGTCTTAGGGAGCCGGGCTGGCTGGCTGGGTCCCGTGTGGGCTCCCCGTGCAGAGTCACCGAGCCCTGTTTCATCATGCGCAATGATTCATGAGCCATCCTGGCTGACAGAGGGTCAAGCCAGCACAGACTTCCCTTCCAGGAGAGCTGCAGGCCACCCAGCTGTAGCTTTAGAAAGTGGCAGCTTCCCCTTGGAAAGCACTGCTGTGGTTCTGTCCTCACTCCAGCCTCTCTTCGCTTTATCCCCTTAAGGCTCCGAGGAAACACTTTCTCTCCTGAGGAAATTGAGAAGCTCAGACACAGGGACACCAGACTCTTGCTTTGATGTCTCCCGGCCAGCGGCCAGCGTGCTCTCAGTTTGTTGGTGAGCGGGATGTGGGTTTGAACCCCAGAAGCTGGACCACCTCTGGCAGCAGCCTGTTCAGCCAGAGCCCCGCCCTGCTCAGGGCGAACTCAGTAGGTCACCTTGGTCCTGGCGCAGGAAGGAGCATCAGTGCCCTTCAGAAGAGACGTTTCCAAAGCCTACTTCTGCCATCAAGTTCTTCCCTCGATTCTGTCCGCCGGCAGAGAAAAGGAGCAGCCCCTCTATGTCATGGGGCCAGCCTGCAGCTGATGTGACGTGTGTCAGCGGGGCCCACAAAGGTTACTGAGTGCCTATTGGGGTAGAGACCGGGATCCACTTGAAAGGCCTCTTCCCACTCCTCTCACAATGGGAGGGTGAGGGAGAGGGTGAGGGACAGGAAGAAACCTTCTGCCCCGCCTCAACACGTGGGTCAACCATCCAGGCTGTTCCCACACCTGGTCCCTCTGCTTGTCCTGGAACTTCCTCTGTGGGTGAAGATTGCGAATATCCGAATATCCGTGTTCTCAGCTTTGATATTTCCCTTGGAGCTAGGCCCTGCCTACCTGCCAGGGTGAGAGGGCCTACAATTTACCCTGTTCTTCTTTCTGGTACTTAAGACATTATTGGGAGGGCACACATGACAGCCATTTAGTCCCCAAGGTAGTCTCAATTTGCCAGAAAAATATGACCACCTACAACCGGTATCAGACGTGGATTTTATTTCCTGTGAAGTCAATTGCTCTTCAGTTAAGCCTCTGGAAACGACTCCCCATCCAAATGAAGCTTTTAAAAATTAATCTGCGCCAGAACTTCGAATGGCCTTGATGGGTTTCGGATTGGTGCCGGCGAACTGAACTCTGACAGCAGACTTCCTATATATTCACAAGAGATGGTTCTGGTTTTTTTTGTTTTTGTTTTTGTTTTTTGTGCCACAATGCTTTCGGATATAAAGTCAAGGATCAAAAGTTTACAGGGTCAAAAATCAAAGGCCCTTGCTTATAAGGCAAAAATATTTTCCTAGATTTCTCAAAAGGATGCATGTTGTAGCCTTTGTAAACTGTCATGCCTGTGCAAGTGTTATTATGTTCAACATTATTATTTGTGAGAACTGGTTAATATTTATAAACTGCTTTGTTTTATTCTCCTAAGTTTATATTTTTGTAAAGAAAAAACCCACGACCATCAATGTTATGCTGTAAATGATCTCAGAGGAGAAAACTGTTGAGTCACCAAAGCTATCCTCATCATGGCCAAACATTTTTTTAATGTTCCTGCAACGTGTCAAATATTAAAGCACGATTTTTCTACCTGACGGGGGGAAATGATGTTTTTGACCAGATAATGTATCGCTGAAGGCAAAAGAAATTCTTAGAAATAGCCTTGCCATCAAAACAGGTTTGGCTTCAGCTTGGAAGAGTCTAACCCGGCATGCTGTTGTACACTGTGTGGGCACCGCAGAGAGGGCTGAAAGACCCCTGCAAATGAGAAAGGCCCTGGCCCCACTCGGTCCCCTCTAAGTGGCTCCAGGAGTCTCTTCACAGGAGAGGGATGGAGATGATTTAGGAACAGCTTTCCTCAGGCAGCAGCCTCCTGGGTAGGCCTTGTTGCAATCATTCTTAGCTGCATTTAATGAGCAAGGGCTCAGGTGGCTGCTTACCAAAGGGGAAATCCACTTCTTTGAAAGGTTTCGTGTGTGCCCGGATCATTAAATGCTTCAGCATTTCCCTGGGCTTCTGCGTGTGAGCGTGTCTGTGGGTTCTCGGTGGTGGTGGCGTTAGGCTCTGTCTGACCATTGTTTCCGACAGAGGACATCAGGAGGAAGGGGGAGACGGGCCTGCTTTCTCTGAGGAGTGAACACAGCAGCACCTTTGAACAACGCCATCTTGAATTATAAATTCGCCTTCCTGAGTTTCAGTCCGCAATGATTTATTGAGCCAGTTAGATTAGGACCGTTGGTGGATGAACAAAACAGGCGTGGTTCCTGTCCTCATGGCAGGAACGGTGAGGGGAGAGGGAGAGGCAGGCAGAAAACAAGCAAACTGGAAAATGGATGAAATAAGGTTCACTGGTGAGTTCTAGGAGGGGAATCAACAAAGGTCCAAGATAGAGGGAAACCTACAGATGGGGGCTGGTTCTGTGAGGGGGTGACAGGTGAGCTGTGGCCCCAAGAATGAGAAGGGGCTGACCATGCAAAGAATGTGGGGGGAGAGGGAGCACCCCAGTCACAGGAACGAGCTGTGCAAACATCCTGTCATGGGGAGGAGCTGGGTGTGTGCGGGAGGCTGAATAACGACCCCTAAAATATCCAGGTCCTAATCCCTGGGACCCACGAATGTTGCCTTCTACGGCCAAAGGGACTCCAAAGATGTGATTAAGTTAGGGATTGTGCGATGAGGAGATTGCTTATTGTAGATGACCTGAATAGACTGTAAGTGCAACCACAGGTATCATTGTAAGAGAGAAGGAGATACAGAAGTAGATGGCAATGTGACACTGAAGGAAGATGCTATACTGCTGGCTTTGAAGGTGGAGTAGGGGGCCCCATGGACCAAGGAATGCAGCTCTAGAAGCTGGAAAAGGCAAGGATGCGTTTGCCTCAGAACCTTTGTGGGGAGTGCAGGCAGGCCTGCTGCTGCCTTGGTTCTAGCCCATGTTTGATTTCTAGCCTCCAGGACTGTAAGAGAATAAATCTGCATCATTTTAAGCCACCAAGTTGGTGGCTATTTATTATAGTAGCCATAGGAAACTAGTATGGTTTGAGGCGAGCTAAGGGGAGAGTGTTGTCAGATGGGTTTGAACACGTAGGTGGGGCCAGTCGTGAAGGGCTTAGCTGGTCATGGTCAAGAGCTTGGTCTTGATCGTAGAATAATGGCAAGCCATTGGAGAGTTCCAAGTAGCGGGGATGCAACCCAGTTACCTTTAAAGATTTCTTTTGTTCCTTGGTGGAGAAGGGACTGGAATGAATAGGAGAGAAGGTGATAGGAAGAGGAAGTAAGGAGACAACCTAGAACCACCCAGGAGCTATTGCAGATGAGAGGCAGTTGGCCAGCCTCAGGTGGCACCAGTGGATGTGGAGAGAAGACGATGGATTCCAGAGACATTCTAGAGGCAGATTCCTAGGGTTTTACAAATGGATTGGATGAGACGCATGAGGGAAAGGATGACTCCTAGACTTGAGTAAACTGGGAGACTGGAAAAGACAGGTAGGAAACACGTTTGGAAGTGGGTGGAACTTGTTTTGGATTGTCCAATCTGAGACAACTAAGTGGAGAAATCAAGCAAAAATACCAGGTTATGGTGTGAGCCTGGAGCCTGTGGGAGAGGTCACTGCCACATGGACTAGCATGGGTGTCAGCATCAAAAGGGGGATGGGGTCCTTGGGTCCAGATGACATAACTCAGGGAGAGATTATGAGGAAGAATTCAAGAGGGCGTAGGTGAGAGTGGTACTGAGATCTGGGTATGTGATTACTGTCGGGGCTCAGACTAGGAGACATTTCCTAACTTTGCAAAGTCCAGTGGAGCCACCAGAAGCATTCTAGGTGCACGAAACTTGTGAACTAGGACTCTTAATCTTCAAGTTCTCTAATAGCGAGGATACCTGAAAGGTATGTGCATGGAACCAGTGGCTTATCCAAGAGCAGACAGATTCCACATTTGTGGCTAAGAATACATAATTCTTATGTGCAGAAAGAAAGGTATCAGAGCAGGAGTATTTTTTTAAAGCCTCAGACTTTAATTATATCCACCATCATCCTAGAAGGGAAAAAAAAGACAATCTGAGTGTTTTTCCCCCCACAGTGCTAAAGCCAGATGCTGAAATGAATACACGCCACAGAAATGTGGGAGGTAGAATCAGGTTCCAAGCCGGCTGAGTTGAGACTACAGCGTCATTTCATTATTGCACCAACACAGCTTCATGTCTCCCTCCCCAGTCGGGATTGCTGCAGCCCAGTGGGTGCAGCACACATCTGCCAGGGCACATACCTGGCAATGCCCGCACATGGGGGAGGGGGGACACATAGCCTCAGGCCCTGGGTGGCAGGTTGCAGGTGAACAGCAAGGTCATGAATGACACTGAGGACCGGCTTGGGCAGTTTCCCTTGGAGAATTATGTGGGATGTATGGGTGTGTGTGTGGGAGGGGGGGGGGAGTAGGAGACTGCAGCTGTGCAGATGCAATCCAAGATCTTTGGATCCTCATTTTTTCTCTAAATTTAACCTCACCTATCATCACTTCCAGAACAATCCACGTATCCAATCCCCTAAAGCATTACCCTTCCACATATCAAGCACTCCGAAAATCCTTTCTTTCAGGAGTGCTGGCTGCATCCTTTTTAACACGGAACAACTTCTTTCTTGACACCTTCAGTCCCACATTCTCCCCCTCCTCACCTGCTCTCCTGCACCCCCCGGAAACAAGGGGCTCCTTTGGGGCCCACCCTTGCCTGCATTGCTGCATCCGTCTCCTGGCTGGTCTCCCTGCTTCTGCCCTTGACCCTCGTTAAAACAGAAGTCAGACCAGCCCCTGCTCTGATCTAAACTCTCCAGGACTTCCCCTGTGACCCAGGGCGAAAGTCAAGGTCTCATGCTGGCCTGGCCCACCCCTGTGTTTTTCCTGGCTGCCCTTTGCCCCTCAGACCCCCAATCTCTGCACTCCAGCCACGCTGCTTCTTGGCCGTTCCTTGACAATGCCAACCACACTGCTGCTTCCAGAACTTGAAGAACACTCTTTCCTGGACAGGAACACTCTTTTACAGGAACACTCTTTCCTGGACAGTGGCAGGGCTGACTCCCTTGTTTCCTACAGGTCTTTGTTCAAATGTCGCCTCAGGGAGGGAGTCCTTCCCAGAACAACCCGCCTAACATAGCAGTCCCCAACCATTATCTTCTCCCCTGCCCTGCCAACTATTGTCTTCTCAGCATGGGCTACCTGGTGGACATTTGTTTCTTCCTTCCCCTAGAATGGCAGCTCCAGGAGAACAGGGACCATGCTCCCTTCAGTGTCCTCAGCATCTAGAGGGTGCCTAGTACATAGCAGGTGCTCAACTATGTGTTGAATGAATGGAGAATTCACCCTACTTAAGGGAGGTAGAAAATAGAAGCTGGAGCAGGTTATAATAATGAATCACCTTTTTCCTGACAACATTAGCATCTCCTTCATAAGGGAGGAAGTTTTCCTGGGACACAGGATCACATCTACCGCTCAAAATGGGGTTCTAAATGTAGCACAAAGGTCCCAATGAAGAACACTGGACCCCTTTTCTCTACATGTGTGTTTTTCAAATCCCGCAGAAATCATTTGTCATCGACACCAGCAAACAGCTCCCACAGTAGAGCCCAGGATTTATAGTTCAGCTGATGGGTTTAAAGATGATTAAAGTAATCCCTTTTATCTTATCAAAAAGAGCTTTTGGATGACCAGCGTGAAAGCCCCCAGACAGAATGTTTGATTGCCCCTGGCATTTCTGCTCACTGAGAGAGAAGGGCATTGCAGACGCCGACTCTCACCTCGCCCACTGATTGAAACACCGATGCCGCTGGGCTACCATGGAGAGAGCACCGGGTACGGTATCCCTGCCTGTGGGGCGCCTGGTCCCGTTAGCCCACGGTTTGGAGTTCATTGTGAATGTGCCTGTTCACAGGAGGGGTGGGAAGTGGCTGGAGCCTGGGGAGGCTGGATGAACAGCTGGAAGTTGCCATTTTCAGAGGGGGAAGCAGAGGATTGCAGTGGAGTGGGACTCTCGGTAATTCATTTTAGGCTGTGTGGCGTGGAGATGCCGAGCGGACAGTAGGACATAAACACCGACTTTGGTGAGGCTGGACGTGGGAGGCAGCCTGTGGTACCATTTGGGAAGCGTGGGGGCAGGGTCTAATGAGAGACCATGACCGCTACTGCTGAGGTTTGTTGAGTCCTGACTAGGTGTTACTCTAAGTTATAGGCCCGTACCAGGCTACCAGAAGTTTCCCAGCTCGTGATATGGAGAGCGTCATTCAATTCAAAGACCTTTTGCAGAGCTCCTGCAGCATGCAATAAGAGAACTATGCCAGACAGTTTAGAATCACAGTTGACCGTCCTGCTTAAAACCCTTCTGAGGGTTCCCACTGTCTTGGGGTGAAGACCAGCACCTACCCAGGCTCTCGGGGTCCTGCCTTACTGGCTCTTTTGTGCCCACACTTTCTGTGCTCTGCCTCTTTCAGTTTCTTCAACACATCACAGATTCCTGTTCCCTTTGCCTTGAGTGCTCCCCCTCACCCCCCACCATCAATCATCTTTCGCACCTCATCTCAAAGGTGACTTCCTCACACAGGCCTTCCCTGAGTGCACCGCACCCCCCGCCCCGCCCCTTTTCTGTGTACTCAGAGCCATTCTCCTTCTGAGGCTCACTCCAACCTTGGTAATTAAGTGATCTTGTAATTAGTTGTTTGAGGTCTGTCTTCCTTGCCAGAGGGCAAGAGTGGCCTCTTGTAGCTGCTGTGTTGCTTGATGACCTGCCCCATAACGCAACCATCAACCATCAACCATCGGTTGTGTGAACCCAAAGCCAGGCTGAGTGGAACAGGCTGTTCCACTGCGTGGGGATAGACAGGTAATCAAGTGGGACCTGGAGCCATCCGCAAAGACCCTGCAAAGAGGGTGGACTTGGGCTGGGTCTTAAACGAAGGGAGGATTCGGAAGGCAGAGAGGATGGGCATTTCAGCAGAAGAATCTGTTTAAACAGAGGTGAAAAGAGCCCTGGCTTGAAGTCAGGAGAAGCAGGGTCTCAGCTCATCTTCTGGGTGACTGGGGACAAGTTATTTCCCTTCTCTGGACCTTCTGTGGATCTCCCATCTGTAAAACGAGAGGCTGCCTTGTCAAGGACTGCAAAGAATAGCACTATAACACCATTCCCCGTCTCATCGCCTAGCAGACGTCTCCTTTCCCTGTGAACCTGAATACCGCTTCAGAATTGTTTTCAACACAATGTGTTAGGCAGCCATTACCAATTGATAGGAGATAGTAATGGAGATAAGTTCTGTTTATCAGGCCTGGCGTGGAAGACGATCTCTTGGATGAAACCAGGCCCTGACACTGTCCATTCAGGGAACGTGTGACAGGAGGTCCAAGCAAGGGATCGGATCACCGCTGGTGGGAAGGACACACTGCTGAAGCGGAGTATTCAGCAGCACCAAACGCCACCATCACAAAGGACAGGAAGATGTCTGGGTCCAGGGGTGGCAAACTCAAATGCCTCAGGGGCCAGGAGATCATGTAAATGAGAGCAGTGCACCTGGAGGAATGGGTGAGGAGTGTGGCAAAAGGGAGAAAGGGAGAGTGCTTGCCCTGTCTAAAAGGGTTCGCAGTCACCCTCTCCCACCCCACTTCCTCTTTCTTTCCCTCCTCCTCACTGTACAGGTCAAGCAAACACAGTCTTCGGGCTGAATTTTTCTCCCAGACAGCCAGATTGTGACCTCTGAGTCCCACAGCTTTATTGGAGAATCTAGATGGAGAAGGGGAACAGTGTGGCCCGAGGCCACGTTGCAAGCTAGGCCTGTTGGTTCCCATTTTATTGCTTTCTAGGCAGTTGTGGTCATGAAGCTTGGGAAACAGGATAAGGATGGCCTAAGGAGGGACCAGAGCGGATCGAGGCTTAGGTTTTCAAAAGACATCCATTTCATTCTGGGTGCTTACAGCAAGGGAGATGGGTGGCCTGTTGACTAGTACGGTTAGCAATCACTCATGTGACTTCTTTTATGTACTCACTGGTTTAAATTCCCCAGATCTGCAGAAATAATCACTTTCCACTGGGGAAATTTTCCCTCTCATGATTAAACACACACACACACACACACACACACACACACACACACACACACACACACCCCTACCTCTTCCTTCCTCAGTATTAATCACCTTCTCCTATAATTGGTACTTAAAATGTCAAAGGAGAAGGAATTAATTAACAGGAGTATCCAGTGCAGCAAAGCATGCTGCAAGGCTCTGGGACTGATTATAAAAAGCACCTCCTTAAATATTTTGAGTACTTTTGGGAATCACAAACCTCCCCTCTAATTGAAAGATCCTTAACTACACCCCCAGTCCTGGCTGGTGGCCAGGGGTGCAGAGCTGAGTGAGGTGTGGTGTGGAAATTCCTTTTGCACCCCCCCCCCGGGGAGACCTCTCTCCAACCTGGGATAGGTGGCAACAGAGGTTCAGAAACATCAAGTGTCCCAGGCCGAATCTGAGAGAGAGAAAGAGACTTCACATGACTGAGCTCTTGCTGTGCGTCAGGAACTTGACACGCGCTGTTTCACAACAATCTTTGCAAGACAGGTGATAGGATTATCTCCCTTTTACAGATGAGGAAATTGAGGCTGAAGGCGTGGTTGTCAGTTCCACAGGTCACGCGGGTCCTATTGAAAGCACAAAGGATTCAAACTTAGGTCTGATCCTAAAGCTTTACTTTTTCATGGAATCCTGTTCCCAGCTCTCATTTGGACTGCTCCCCAACCCAGCCCCAAACTCTCAGGGAGTTTTGACAGCTAAGCCTTGAGCCAAGACCAGGGCAACGGAGGTGGAGCGGGGGAACGGTGGGCGGGACCGACGGCCCGCCCCGCCCCGGTGCCAGCCAACGGGGACGCGGCCCCCACAGTCGCTCGCCCAATCAGCCAGAGCTCCCGCCCTCATCCTCCGCTTCTTCTCCCCGCCCCTCAGCTTTCCCTTTGGCTCCACCGAGCTTGACGGAGCGGAAAGTCCCTACAGTCCGCTCCGGGCCGGCAGCCATTGGAGGAAGGGCTGTCACAGGGTAGCCCAATCGGAGCGTGCGCAGGAACGCAGCTCGGGCTGTGATTGGTTAGTGGGGCGGTTGCCCACCGCCCCGCCCCCTCCTTCTCTCCCTGGCGGATCGGAGGCGGGGCAGGTGGGGGCGGGCCCAGGTAGCAGGTTCGGCTGCGCGGGGGCCGCGCGTCGGAGGTAAATATTAGGGCGGTGGGTGTGGGGCGCTGGGGCCGGCCGGGAACGGGGGCCAGAGAGACAAGGGGAAGGGGCGACGCCCCGCCGCCCGAGGTGAGTGAGCGAGCGGGCTGCCGAGCCGGCGAGCGTTGGGCCGCTGAGTCCCATCGGGCGCCCCTTCCCGGCCTCAGGGCGTCTCGAGCCACCGCTGTGACCGTCGGGCCCTCCGGGCCGACCCGTTAGCTGTCCCGGCTCCGAGCGGATCAGGCCCTCGGGGCGCTGAGCCCGCTGACGTCAGCCCGGGCTTCCCCACGCCCGGGGCTTCCTCACCCCCCCGGGCCCTCCAGAGAGGGTTCCTGATGGTGGGAGCGTGGTCGGCTTCGCCGGGACCTCCGGAGAACAGAGGACTTGGGGTGAGAGCAGCGCAGGAAGCTGTCTCCCCCTTGGGCCCCGCATTTACGTGTGGGGAAACTGAGGCACGGGCCTCTGGCCGGCTCCCGACCGCCCGGGTTGGTATCGAGAGCCCCGGGCTGTGATATCTCATATCTGGGTGCCGTGGGGCGTATCGATGGATCGGTTTGGGGGTGTTTGTGGCTCCCGTCCAGGAAAAGCAGTTGGGGTTCAGGCCTCGTTAATGGCGTGTTCTGCTTTTTCTTTCAGTTTCCCCCTTTGCAGGGTGAGGATGGTTTTTACACAACCTGGAGTTCTTTAGTTGAAAGGTGCGCTTTGTTGAAACAAGGTATTCTTTTTCTTTTTGTTTTTCCTTATTATCGTATATTAACGATCTGCGGGGAAATCCTGGTCTTGAAGGAAGATAGTGTTCCCGAGTTTGGTTCTCAGTTGGGTCAGCTGCCCGGTTATTCACGGCCTTGGCATCTTTTCTGTTCCACCCCGTGGCATTTGCATGTTTTAGAGTGGTTGTCATCTTCCAGCCACCAAGCCTTTCGGCCTCCCAGTCCCCATCATCCCTGGCTCCCTGGGAAGTTGTATCCTTAGCTCCGCTAAGGAGCGTTCCCGACCTTGCTTTTGAATTCTGGCTAATAAGGATCTTAATAAGATTGTCCCCTGTTGCAGCCATTGACACCAGGAGAAAAATCCAGGCCTTGAGAGAGGGTGTTCGTTCATTCAAGTTTTGGTTTTCTGCACGCCCCCTCACACCCCAAACAGACTGAATGGCCCGAAGAATTTAGCTGCCAGTTCCCCACTGGGTAGTGGGTGGATTTGAACTAGAACGCTATTAGGAGAAAATGGTTTGCTGGAAATGCTTGTGGAAGTTCGGGTGCTTTGAATGTTGGTAACACCCAGAACATTCTCTAATGATGTGCTTCAAAATTTTGTAGCATTCTTGGGGAGAAGCCGTCCCTTTGGGTGGTAGCATTTGTGAGGAGCTGGTAAGACCAGGGCACTTGTTATGTAAAAAAAAATCCAGGAGCAGTGATTGCTTGTGCTCTGGCAGGCCTAAACTGTGATTTTGTTTGATTTGTGGAAGTCTTTTAACACAAGAAGAGAGAAAGGAGTAATTACCCTGTTCATCAAACTTATTAGTATTTTGTTCCTGATTGTTGCGCTATGATCTTAAATTTTTGAGCTTCTTTTTATTGGTTATACAGAATATATAGGCACCAGACATGGTGTGAGAATCTAGGAAGCGTTTCAAATGAGCCTCAAACAAGTTGTTTTCCTAATTGTGAAATTTTCCTTATTTGTCTCTTCTGAGGTATGTAATAATGAAGTGGTGTAAAAATTGACCGTGACTTCATTATGAATTAGAATTATTATTTTTCAGGAATTAAGTAAAAATCATTAAATACTCCCAACTCTTGAGCCTTTTACTTTTCTCTTTTTCTTCTTTTAACCCGGAGAAAGCTTTTGATCAGTAAACAGGATGAGGAAATGGAATTTCGGTTTCCACTGTTGTCACCTGAGTTAATTAAGTCATTCATTCATTTCTTCTGTCTTGAATGCCTACCATTTGGCAGGCACAGGTTTGGGCGCCAGAAATATAAAGATGAAGGATTTGGGGAATTCGATCTGGAAGTGTGGTGGCCAGATTTCACTAGTGAGACAGCAGAGAGTCTTGTCCTTCTGCCATGAGTCTGCAGGTGTGGGAGCCAGACATTTTTTTAACCTTATAAATCCCTTTTTTTTTTTTTTTGAGGGACTGAATATTTGTGTGCTTGGATCACAAGTTAATCCATGAGGAAAATTAAAGCTGTCTCTCTCCTGGTCTTGGAGTCTCTGTATTGCAGTAAAGGAACATAACAACTTGTTCTTTAGTGAGAGATAGCCTTTCTTAAAATGGTAATTATTCTAACTATTCAGAAGCGTTTGGGAAAAGTCCCATTGTCTTCTTTCTTTGGTATCAAGCTGGCTTTGCTCACCTTTTTGCATTTATAATTAGGGACAGGATTTTAGTATTGTAATTTTTATTCTGGTTTCGATAGCCTCCTGTGGTTTTTAGAACAAGGTCGGATATCTCAGGAGATGCAAACTGTTCTTGAATTAGGGCTGTTTTTGTTTTGTTTAAGAGTGAAGTTCTTTGAAAAATTTAAACCGGATGACTTGAGAATCAAAATGACATTATCTTCTGGATAGGTTAACAATTATCAATTTTATGTAGCTAATGCTGTTTATTTGTGCTACATGTTATCTTTTAGAGTGGTAATTCTGACCTGTAACATTGTATAAAACTTATTTCTTCATCATTTTTTTGCATAGAAAGGAAACTGGTAAATATTTGTGTCCTCTAACCCTCATCTTAGTTTAATGACTTTATTTAATACAATTAAATTCTCCTTTACTCAGAATCCAGACCATCAACAAGCTCAGATAACCAGATACACTTTCACATCTTTTGACCCTGAACTGTTCCTCATCTCAAATGTTGTCAAAAGCAAGGCCTCCTGTTCGGTGTGGTTTTAGGGTTAAATGTATTGCTGTATTCCAGTGCTTTGGTAATCTTCATTTAGTACTTACAGCAATTGTCAGGATATTCATGATCACTCAGTTTTCCAAGCTGCACTAAGTACGATGGTATTTAGATGAATCATTTGTGATGTATTAGCACTCAAAGTGAAGTGTACTTTATTAGAGGCAACTTTTAAACAATTAGACCTGAAAAGTAGTAAGAGAACACCAATGAGGGCCATCATCATATCTTATATCGTCTGTACTTTTCAGTGTCTAACTGCTGAATGCAAAAAAAAAAAAAAAAACCAACTAAACAAACTGACACCTTCTTGAGTGATAAAGAGCTCATTGGTAATGTGATTTAAATCTTTCCCGGATAGTATTGAGTCAGTTTTTACTGCTAGGGGTTCTTAAGACATAATTTAGCTGTTGTGCACATCCCAGTGAAAGAAGAATGTTGGTATTCTTTCCAAAGGGACAGAAAGTCTCTTATTACCATATTTCTGCTGTAATGCCATTATACTGAGATATTGGTGACCATTAAATGTGTCCTGTTGTATGCCTCTAGGCTAGAGCCATAAAGATCCCCATTCAGTGTTCTCTATCAGCTGCAATGAAGAGAATCAATTTTTAATATGATAGCTCCAAACTTATTCTTTCTTAATGTATTCTTTCTAAAAGAGGAAAGACCATGCCCTTTTTATTTTTGGATAATGCTTCTTAAATATTTTATAACTTTTGCTTTGGCTGTTCTAATTGTCTAACATGACAATTATTGTGTCTAAGCTTCCTTTCACTTGTGCTAATGCAAGTTAGAGAAAAACGACTGCTTCTTGTGTAGTTTACTGTAAAATATGGTTCTTGATCACCATTGTTAAATTGCTCTTACCCTTTTCTGTAAACCAAAGTAGTTATATCAAATTTTACCGTGGGCTGTCCCTTAAGTGATTTGCAGAAAACATTTTTGTAATCAAATTCATTTAAAATATGCATTCATATAGTAATTTAGTTTTGTCTTTGTAATATTTCATTAGCACTGATGGTTTGATTTTAAATTGTGACATGAATTATTAAGCTAGAGAACCAATAAATAGAGTAGGCAGTGTTGGCATATAATAATGATTAAGATTAAAGAAAGTTCTTCATTTTAATATTGGAAGGTATAATTTTTAGGAATTAAAAAATAATTTCTTTTCAAAATGGAATTGCCATACTTAAAAATTTAGGGGGGAGTGGCGGGCGGCAAAAATATTTCAAGACATTTAAAGAGAATGAAACAACTATTCACTTTATTAGAACTTGCTTTTTGACCATCTCAACCTTCTGGAAGCAACCAAATATTAATTATTATTGCATATGTCTGTACAATGAAGGCTGTACACTTGACTCTTTAAAAGACCTTTCCAGAATTTATGCATTCTGTTTTTGTTATTGTTGTTTTGTTTGTTTTTTAAACACACACACATATTTCATCACATGGCTTCCCAGAACTGATTAGCAGCAGTAATCTGAAAAGCAACAAGGCTGAAAAGGGAGTCAATACATAACTGCAGGAAACCACAGAAAATGGCCGATGGCAAGGGAAAATTGTAGTCAGTCAGCCTATAGAAAGCAGACCCAGGAACTCCGAAAGCACAGTCTAAAGCCTTTTAACAAAGTGACAAACACCTTTGGCTGTTGAGAGTCACACATAATAATTTATAATCATATCGATAATTCAGTGATCAAGAAAAAATATGGCTATTTCCTTGCTGAAAAACTGAAAAAGAATTTTAATCAGAAATAACAAACACTTGGTTTTGGTGCTTTAGAGGAATAGGGGCACATTAGGTGTTTGGGTGGCTGTTTGGGTAGCCCTCATAGGGGGTTTTGTTTCTGTGGTGCCAAGATCGGGGTGTCCACAGGTGTCTTACATAAGTGGCAAATATAAATTGATCCTATTCCTGCTGAAGGAGACAGTGCCCTCAAGTGGAATTATGACAAACACATCAGAGAAAAAAAGAAAAGGAAAAAGAGACAGAAGCACTTTATGCCGCCTCTGCCCCTGTGTTCACTAAATGTTGCACAGATGTTTCAACAGTGTTGGTTTGAAGGGGTGCCCCACTGTACCCCATCTTGGGGAATCTCCACGTCCCACCCTGACGCCTAGAGGGACAGGGTTTTAAAAACATCATTATAGAATATCTCATTATCTTACAATGTGTTCTAAATTAGGAAATGTTATTCTGTGTATAGATTTGCCAGATTATTTAATCATTAAGTTAAATGATTAAACTTAAAATTCAGTTCTTTAGTTTTAGGAGTATTTACTCTTTAATTGCAAGAACAAAATAGATAAATAGATAAGTACGATAGTGCTGTCAACTGCTGCTGTTGCCCAGAGTAAGGAAATGGGTACCCCTCAAAGGATGGGATAAATATCGTATTTAGAAACCAAATAGCCACATTCATGTGACAGAGAATAGATAGGAACTGTTGTTTTCAGTAAGTTAATTCATTAAAATAATGAAAGTCTTAATTTGAATTAATGAGATTGTCTGGTTTTTAATTACCAAAGTAGGGTTGAAAAGGCCATTTTAATTGTGAAAGATTAGTATTCTTGAACAATTTTAAATGAACATTTGAAACTGAAAGTCAGCTTTTGTGTATTCCTTTCAAGTATACATAGCTAAAAGTGTGATAATAAGAGCGTTTTGTATTTGATAGCATACTGCAATTATATTTTCTTTAAGCAGTCCAAGTTTTGATGACTGCAGAATTGATTTTTTTCAGTATCTTTAATATAATCAGATTTTCCATATCTGATATTTGCGATTGTGAGAAATTAAATGATAGCTATGGTTAATATGATTAACATTTGCCTATCTTAGGATGAAATATATAAGATTAAGGAAATGAAACTTGAGTCAGAGATAAAATATTTCATTATCAAAATATGGCACAAAATAAATGAATTGTGGTTAAAGTTTCAGAATGTGATCCATGATATTTTATTGATAAAAGATGTTTAACATAGTGGTTATGATGGATAACTTTTTATTTAAACTATGTACATACAGAAATGATAGCCTTTGATTTATGTGGTTTTTGTTTAAATGCAGCAGCTTATCCCTTTAAATTAGGCAGGATCTATTAAAAATGCTACTTTTTAAAGTTGAAAAATGTCAGAATATATATATATGTATATATATATGATATTTTACTAGAATTTGATTTTATAAACTTCAGTGCCTTGAAAAGAAATATTATTGTCTTTGAAGATACTTAATAATTGAATCTCCTTAATTAAATATGTAAAATTACAGTAGATATCAGTAATATATGTCTTTTATCCGTTTTAGATATTTTTGGAAGTATTGCGCGCACGCGCGCGCGCGCGCGTGTGTGTGTGTGTGTGTGTGTGTGTGTGTGTGTGTGTGTGTGTGTGGTAAACGTGCTCATGTTTACTAGCTTCTGCCATTTTAACCATAAGCTCATGTAGAATGAAGAGTAAAGTTTCTTTTTGCTTGTCCTCCAGGCATTCTGATTTGCTGTCGTTTTACAGCATGGGCACCAAATTGCTAAAAACCTGCTGTGGGACTGCCAATGAATTGATCTTTTGCAGTTTTACTACAAACTCCGTAGTTCCCGTTTTTTCGAGTTAATATTTTGGAGTGAATATCACAATGAGTTCAGGCTTATGGAGCCAAGAAAAAGTTACTTCACCCTACTGGGAAGAGCGGATTTTTTATTTACTTCTTCAAGAATGTAGTGTTACAGACAAACAGACACAAAAGCTCCTTAAAGTACCAAAGGGGAGTATAGGGCAGTATATCCAAGACCGTTCCGTGGGCCATTCGAGGATTCCCTCCGCAAAAGGCAAGAAAAATCAGATCGGATTAAAAATTCTAGAGCAGCCACACGCAGTTCTGTTTGTTGATGAAAAGGATGTGGTAGAAATAAGTGAAAAATTCACAGAGTTACTTTTGGCAATCACCAATTGCGAGGAGAGGCTCAGCCTGTTTAAAGACAGGAGCAGACTAAGTAAAGGCCTCCAAATAGATGTGGGTTGCACGGTGAGAGTGCAGCTGAGATCTGGGGAAGAGAAGTTTCCTGGAGTCGTGCGCTTCCGAGGACCCTTGTTAGCGGAGAGGACAGTGTCAGGGATCTTCTTCGGAGTCGAGTTACTGGTAAGTTTGCCAAACTGTTGTAGGTGTGTGTGTGTGTGTGTGTGTGTGTGTGTGTCTGTCTGTCTGTCTGTCTGTCTGTCTGTCTGTCTGTCTTTGTATGCATGCACTTATTTTTTTCCCCTTTAAATACCAAATATGTTCCCAGACATCTTCTGTGATTTTTAAAATTCATAATCCTTAGGATTTACTACTTTGTAGTGATACATTGAGATGATACAAAGATGATGCTTTGGCAGCTTTAAAAAATGACATCCTACGGTAGGAATACAAACAGAACGTGTGATTATTAAAGACTTTCGTACCTGAGAAATGTTAACATTGTCTGTGTTAAAAATGAACTCGACCAGTTGTAAACTAATTAATCACAGAACCGTTAATTATCTTGTGATGTGATCACCTGTAGCTTTCTCAGTGTTTCTTAAAGTGTGCTACTGAGTGATGGAATTTGGATATACGATTTTTTTCTTAATAAATTGCAGCAGTTTCAGCTTGCTGATAATTGTTCCTGATAATATATGTGAAAGTCATCTGGGAATTTATTTCTACTGAAAAGAGAACCAAGAACTTGTGATGTGTTTTCAAAATTAATATTAATTCTCGAGAACTTAAATGCCAGTTACATTTTGACATTCTTGCAAGTAGAATCTCAGGCCTTGCTTACTTCTTGATTTGATTTTCTAAAGCAATGATGTTTAACACAGTTGGAGATTTGAACCCCAGCTATGCCTGTGAGTAGCTTGGCTACTAGGTCACTTATGGAAGCCACTTCTCGGACTGGGCTTCCTTACCTGTAAAATAGTGATACTAGTACATAGGTCGCAGGGTTTTTGTGTTACATTGATTTGGGATTTAGCACCGTGCCTGGCATATAGTATGCGCTTAATAAATGGAGCTAATGTTACTGTTATTTTAAAGTAACCTTTTTTATGACAAAATTATTGTTAAAATGACTAGAATCCAGCCCAGCTTTCTCACAGTGGAATTATGATTTGAAATGATCAACTCATTTTATTTCCACATCAAGTACAGTGTCTTCCTTATTTTTTCTTAAACACCCTAAAATCAAAACCAACTGCTAATAATTATATTTTTTTATGTGTCATTTAGAATTTTTTCAGTGATTTCCCTGAAATCCCCAGAGTAGGTCTTTTTTTCTTATGGATCATCTTTCTATTTATCTACTTTCTACCTACTTATCAAACTTTTTCTTCCTTCTTTTAAAAACTAGGATGAAGGTCGGGGCCAAGGTTTCACTGATGGGGTATACCAAGGGAAGCAGCTGTTTCAGTGTGATGAAGACTGTGGCGTGTTTGTTGCGTTGGACAAGCTAGAACTCCTAGAAGACGATGACAATGGATTGGAAAGCGACTACGCGGGTCCAGTGGACACGGGGCAGGTGGAGCTTCCCCCCCTGGAAATAAACTCCAGAGTTTCTCTGAAGCTTGGAGAAACTATAGAATCTGGAACAGTTATATTCTGTGATGTTTTGCCAGGAAAAGAAAGCTTAGGATATTTTGTTGGTGTGGACATGGTAAGGAATTTGGGATTACATTATCTTTGTGAATGTGTCTATAGTTTCATGACCAAGTTAGGTAGAAATTAAACACTTTGAATATTTAAGGCAGGCTAATTTGGAGTAATTTAAAGAACATGTTCTAATTTATCTTTGGTAAAGGAATATTGATGCTGGGACAAGAGTCTAGATAGAGAATCACATTTCCTCTTTTTTCCTATTTGAATAAACTGGAGTAATGGTTCCCATTTTTAAATTTGCTGTATGATAGCTGACCAATAGAAAAAAAAATACACCCAAATATATTACATAACATCTTATTTTTCTTTATTTTAAAAGGTTTTTTTTCCCTTGTTATCTGTGTTTCTCGTTTTCTAATATTTTCCAAAGTTTTATTGGCTGATCTGATTTTAATGAGTAGTGCAAAACTCATTTACATAAAACACCTGAATAGAGGAAAAGCATATTGCTTTACCAGAAAAGACAATTAGAGTATTTTCTTAGGCTGTAACTCACTCAAAAAAATTTTTTTATTGTGCTAAAATATATGTAACATGAAATTTACCATGTTAGCCATTTTTAAGTGGCATATTAAGTACATCCACATTGCTGTACAACCATCATCACCATCCACCTCCAGAACCTTTTCATCTTCCCAAAATGAAACTCAGTCCCCATTAAACACTAGCTCCCATCACTCAGCCTCCTCAGCTCGTGTTATGTGGACAACCACCGTTCTACTTCCTGTCTCTCTGAATTTGCCTGCGCTCGGTACCTCATCTAAGTGGAATCACACAGCATTTGTCCTTTTGTTTGTTTTGCTTGTTTGTAATGTTACCTTACAATCATATTAGTTAATAATGGGTACATTCCAATATGGGAAGTTGAATGAGATCCGTGGGACTAAAAGAAGGAGAGGAAAAAGGCTGAGAACATTTTGATCATAGATTGAAAATATGGACAAGAGTTCATTAGTTATAAAGAAGGAAATTCATGCAGAATTATTAAACACTAGAATGAGTTAGGGGAGGATGTGAGAAATAGACTCTTGTGCTCATGCTGTTTGTGGTGATTATTTTTATCTGTTCAGGTATGCTTTTTGGTAGGGTATGAATGTTCTAGCATAAATTTCTCTTATCCGGTGCTTGGAAGTTCTAGAAAATTCTATTTGATACCCATCAGTTAGACAAATGATACTATGTTGTTTAGACAGACGTTTACTGAATATTTACCATGTGAAAAGTTAGAGCCAGAGTCCAGCCCGTGCTTCTGTCAGAAGGGCTAACAATTGTACACACCTTCAAACCCTGTTCTTCCATTTTCAGTGTTAAGTTAGAGGAGAGATTGTGGGCTGGGCGAAGGGAAGTTTGGAGAAAGAGGCCCACTGGTCATTGGCATTAGTCTCCCTTGCTTCTGGTCATTTGGGCCTCAAACGTGGCAGAAGCCGGGTAGGCCTTTCTCTCCTTCGAAGGCTCAGGCTGCCTAGAGGTTTGCCCCACCAGCTTCTCCCCCTGCCTTGCTGTCCTGTTGGCTTGTGCAGGCATTCCCTCCAAACTCCTTTTCTGCGATCCTTGAAAGGGAAGTTCTGGCAAACGCCGCATTCTTCATCTCCTATTTCCAATGGCATTTAGCGTGCTGTTCACCTTGGTGCTCACGGCACTTGTCTGACTGGCCATGTCTTAATCTAGTCCACGGACAGCACTGTACTAACTGGTGCTACATTGGAATATGAAATAAATATAAAAATCTCTTTTGGAGGGAATTCTTACATACCTGTAAAATGACAAAAGACCAATTGAAAATAGACTTTCTATGTACAGAAAGGCATATGGGAGTTCAAATGGAATATTTAAGTGCTCGGGGAATGTAAAGGAGCGGTTAGAGCAAGCTAGGGTTAATTAGGGGCAGATTTCTGGGTGAAGGAGTGTATTAAATCTCCCCATGCAGGTGGGTGTTATTATATAGGCTAGTATTTGTTATCCAGTAAAGTGTGACAATTACTTTTGCCTCCTTGCTCATCTATGAATTTACAATATCTTGATTATTCTTGTCTCATTTTTACAAAACCCAAAAAAAAAACAAATGAACAAACAAAAACAAAATATCTTTTTGTGGCAGTTATTCCTGATATATTCTTTTTATCTTTTGGAAAAACAGTTAAAATTTACCAGTGTAAAATGTTTTGGAGGATCCTTTTATGGAAAATGCAGACTTTAATATTGACATTTTATTGAGGAGGGTTTTAAAGTTTATTCCATTGCTTAATTTCCAGGATAATCCTATTGGCAACTGGGATGGAAGATTTGATGGAGTACAGCTTTGTAGTTTTGCAAGTGTTGAAAGTACAATTCTCTTGCATATCAATGATATCATCCCAGGTATGTTTTCTTTGTGTTGTGTTCCGTGTAAGTTAGGCAGAGTTTAAAAGACAAATTTTGTTAATGAGAATATAAATATAAGACTCAAGGTGTGTTTTTGGACCTTGACTTTTATATTATGGAATTGTTATTAAATAGAATAATATCCTTTCTTACCCCCCAAATGAAAACAATACTTACAGATTTTTATTTCTGAAAGTATATGAGTGTGGTGTGGCACTTATATATCCACTTTTTTCATCACCTGTCCATTCTAAGTGGGGCAATAAAAGCCCTTTCTGATAATTGGAGGACTCAGAAAATATAATAAACTGCAATCAGTTTGAGGGAGAGCCTGGTTTAAACTAGAAGCTTGTAAGCAGAAGTGGTCATTTAATATAGTCTATTATACAGTGGAGGGGGTTCTTACCGATGCCCTATGAGATCCCTTTCGGTTTTGAGGCGGTGCAGTTGATCAGGTTTCATGACTAGTCAGAAACAGATCACTCAACTTTACATCTTAAAAAAAAATCTTAAGCAACCTTTCTGTCTTACCTCAAACAAACCTTTCCTTTACCTGATGGCTGCTGTCAACTAATTGATAAATTCCTACCGATGCCACAATAGCACCTTCTTTCCCCTGCTCTTAGTAGAATTCCAATTATAGGCTAGTTAATTGATAGTATGTTAATCATAAAACTAACAGGCAATCAGAGGTGGTGTTTCTTAATCGAGCATTATGCAACTGAATAAAATGTCAGATAACCTGCGCTCAGTAGCCAAAATGTATGAATCCCTGAATTAGACTTGTACTTTTTTATATTCTTGACAAACAGGTCTTAATTATCCCCATTTTGCTGATAAAATCTGGGGCTTTGATAGGGCCGAGACTGAGGAAGATCCAGTAAGATCCTACTTGATTCTGGGAAGGCCAGAATTCAAGTCCAGACCTGTGAAATGATAAAACTTGGCTCTTTTCACTCCCTCCTCAGTCCTGATCCTGTGTGGAGACTTAGGATATGAAGCCCTGCATAGACAAACATACTTCTCAGCCTCACATGTATGCTTGAGAATATTGTTTCCATGGAGATGTATTTTGTCTCTAATTCTATAAAAGCTAAATTTTACTATAACAAGGATCACCACCGAACAAAATGGTTCTTTTGCTCCTGGTATTTTTCCATTATTGCTAATTTTGACACAGAACGCTTTCGAGCTCCCCACAGGCCATTTCAGGCCCTCAGATTCTTTTCCTGTGAAAAGGAGGCTCGTAGGAGATGATCCGAGATTCTCCTCCTGCCTTCACTGTTTGCCCTTCTTTTTTTCCCTGGTGGCTTGGCAACTAATAAATGATTGTTTTGCTGAGTTAGGAAATGGTTTCTCCTTTAGCTTTACAGTAAGAGTACATTAATTTAGTTGGAGGTTTGGGATTCAAATGATAACTTGGTTTCAGTTTTGCTTTGTAAAAGTCTGACATACTTTGCTTTTCTTGATTTCTTTAAAATCAGCTTTTAATTTCTTACAAATTGGATTCCTAGCTATTTCTTTGCTTCCCTTTGGAAACAAATGGCTCACATTCAGAGTAAAGCGTACATGCTTCATATGTTACCTGCTAATATTTAATTTGTCTTTTCGTGCCTCTTTGTGGAAATAACACAATTTATGATTTGGTACATTGAAATACTTCTTAATGTTGTAATAAATGCTGATTGTTTAAAAACTACTTTTATAAAAAGGTCGTTCATTCATTCAGATACCATTAAACCCTTACTTAGGATTCTTTTACGTGTTGAGCGCATAGTAGGAAGCAAACAGATAACAATTCTTCCCACGTGGTTAACTAAATTACTGAAATATCTGGTCAGTTAGATGGTGATTGGATGGAGCCTGATAAATGAGGTAAGGAGAAAGGAAGTGCCGGCTTGTGGGGGAGGATTTTCCTACTTTGTTTACATAGAGCTTCCCAGTGAGCCTCTCTGATGCAGTGATGTGAGGTTTGAGTTCCTGACCTGAAGGAGATGGGAGAGAGAGCCATGTGGATTCTGAGGGGTCCAAGGCTGCAGCCAGCTTGGCCAGTTTCAGGAATAGCCAGGAGGTCAGTGTGGCTGGAGCAGGTTGAGCAAGGGAGAGAGATGGAGGTAGTGGGAACTGGAGAGGCAGAGCCAAGTGGGCTGGTACGGGCTTCTTGGCCTTAACCTTGAGGGAGATTCTGAGCAAAGGACCACTTAGCCTAATGTAGGTTCAAAATGGTCACTCTGGTACCGGTCAGAGGGCGGAAACTGGGAAACAAGAAGGAGACTACTGCAGTTACCCATGTGAGAGGTGATGGTGGCATATAACGTATTGTTTAGTTTAGCCTGTTTTTAAACTTAGTATCAATAGAATCATACCGACTGTATTCTTTAATTACTTGGCATCGGTTACTTAGAATGTATTTGAGATTCTTCCCTGTGGCTGAGGGTATTAATAGTTCATTCTCCCTCACTGCTTCATAGCACATTTCATTGTGCGACTGTCCCACGATTTAATAATGCATTGTAACATTAATGGACGTTTGGGCTTTGGGTTATTTTCATATCCTCTTCAACACTTGGTACTGAGGAAAATTTTGCCAATCCGATGCCTAAGAAATGGTATCTCAAGGTGGTTTTCATTTGTAGTTCCCTGATTACAAGTAGGGCTGAATTAACTTTTCATATATTTATGGAACATTCATGTCTTCTATTAAATACTGTTTGTGCCTTTGATCATTTTTTTGTTAAGTTATTGATTTATGAGTTCTATTTTAAAATTTTAATAAAATATTTTACAACATTTTATTATGAAATTGTCAAACATACAGAAAAGTTGAAAGAATTTTATACTGACCATTCCTATTTCTACCACCTAGATTCCACAATTAACAGTTTATGATACTTGGCTTTATCTTATATTTATTCATCCCTCTATCCACGCGCTGATTCATCTTATTTTTTTTATGAATTTCAAAGTCAGTTACAGGCATGACATCAGTACACTTCTTCCTAAATATTTAGCATGCATATAATTAACTAGAGGTAAGTATTTAGGTTTTTTTTCCCCCCTTTTGAGATAAAAGACATACATGTAATGAAATGCACATTATATCATTTGAGTTTTGACTAATGCGTACATATATACCTTTGAATTTAGTAACTCTCAATTACTAAGATAATTTTTAATAAGAAATACGCTCACATGTCTCAAATCAAAATAATAAAAAAAGTACCGTAGAATATCTTGTTTCCATTCTTATCCCCTCTACTCGCCCCCTCACTCCATCTCTCGCCTCCCATGATTATTTTTATTAGTTTCTTGTCTATCTTTCCAGTTTCTTTATACAATATAAATGCATGTTTTTATTCTTCTTCCCCTTTTAATGCATGTAGCATAGTATTTGCACTATTCTGCACCTTGTTTTATTCTCTTAACTTTGTATCTTGAAGGTGTATCTTTTTTACAGTGTATAATTTTCCATTGTATCGTGGTTCCATAATTTACTCAATCAGATTCCTGTTGCTGGATATTTGGATTGTTTCCAACCTTTTGGTACTTAAATTTAAGTCTTTAATTTGTTTCGTGTTCACTTTGGTGAGTAGTGTAAGCTAGGGGTGCGGCCTCGCTCTTCTGCCAGTGGTTATCCAGTTTCCCAGCTCCATTGACTGAAGAGACCATCCTTTCCCCACTGAATATTCTTGGCTCCCTTGCCAGATGTCAGTGGACCATCTCTGCGTGGGTTTTTATTTCTAGGCTCTTATTTGTGTTCCGTTGGTCTACACATCTGTTTCTATGCTGCTACCATGCTGTTTTGTTTACTATAGCTTTGTAATACAATTTGAAATCAGGAAGCGGGATGCCTCTGGCTTTCCTTCTCTTTCTCAGGATTGCTTTGGCTATTTGGGGTCTTTTGTGGAAGTTTTATTTTTTAATGAATTTTTCCATTTAATTTGTTTTAAAAGTTTTCCACATAACATTTAACATTGTTCATAAAATCCTCTTATTTTCTGTCAAATCTCAGCAGTATCTGCAGTTATGTCCTGGTTTTCATGCGCAAAATAATTTGTGCCCCTCTGTTTTCTTTAACAATCTTACCAGAGGTTTCTCACTTTTATTTATTCAAAAACACTGCTTTTGGCTTTCTTTTTTATTTATGTATTTATTTATTTTTAAAAAGATTTTTATTTTTTTTATTTTTTATTATTTATTTATTTATTTATTTTAAAGATTTTTATTGGGGAATTGGGGGAAGGGGAACAGACAAGCTGCTGTCTTTTTGTTCTTCAGTCTAGTTGTGTGCTTTTGGCTTTCTTAATCTTTTTTAGATGTATTTGTTTTCTGTTTCAGGAATTTCTGTGTTTTTTTACTTTTGCTTTGACTTGTAGATTTTTTTTTTCTAATTCCTTGAGTTCGGATGCTTAGCTTATTAATTTTTAGTCTTTTTTTCTAGTCTTAAGCATCTAAGGTTATAGGTTCTCTCTATGTACCCACTTACCTACATTCCATAAACTTTGTTATGTAGTTATTTTGTTATGCAATGTGAAGCATTAGGTAATTGCCTTCATGATTTTTTAATGTAATCCATGAGCTATTTTAAAATGTGCTTTTAAATTTTCAGGTGCCTAGTGTTTTGTTTTTGTCATTATTAGCTTTCAATTCAATGGCTTTATGGTCAGAGAATCTGATACCAATCCTTTGACATTTGTTGAGCCTAGCTTTATGGCCGAGTACATGATCGATTTTCAGAAATGTCCGGTGTCCACTTGAAAAGAATGTGTTTTCTCCGATTGTATTATAGTTGCACGCATTGCATGCATATTTTATATGTCCCTTAGGTGAAGCTAATTTATTATGCTATTCCAATTTTAGGTATTGTTACTGAGTTTTTAATTGCTAGGTTCATGAGTTACTGAACAAGGTATGTTAAAACTTCCCAAAATGATGATGGAGTTGTGAATTTCTTCTTAATTCTATAAGTGTTTAATTTTGAGACAGTTATTTGCTGCATACAAGTTTAGAATTGTTAGGTACCTAGAGTTTGGAATTGTTGTATCTTCCAGGTATGTGAACCATTTATCATTGTGTAGTGACCATCTCCACGGCTAGTAATTTTTTTTGCCTTAAATTCTGTTTTGTATGATTATATAGACTTTCTTTTGGTTAGTGTTTTCCTGTTACTTGTTTTTTTCATCATTTATGTTTTAGGTATGTCTTATAACAGCATATAGTTGGCAATCCTTCTTTCTTAATCTAGTTTGATAATTTTTGTCTAAGGTTTTCATCTGTTAATATTTATCATTACTGCTAATTGGATTGATTTTTTACCATCTCATGTGGTTTCTATTTGTCCTACTTTTCCTGCTCAACCCCCAGTGTGTTTGTTTTTGGATTGAGATGTACCTAGCAAGGTTTTCTTCATATTTTTCTTGCTTGGACTTGGCTAAAAACTTCTTAGATTTGTAAATTTTATCTTCCAGCAAAGTAGGAAGCATTCTAAACATTATTCTTTCAAGTGCTTTTTCTCTCCCTTTCATTCTCCTCTCTTTCTGTGTCTTCAGTTAGACATATGTCAGAATTTTTGATATTGACCTTTAAGTCCTTGAGGCTCTGTTAATTTCTTTCAGCCTTTTATGTCTCTGTTCTTTCAGTAATTTCTGTTGTTTGGTCTTCAGTTTTACTGACTTCCTGTCTTTTATTGTGTTGTTGAACTCATCCTATGAATTATCATTTTTCAGATATTATCTTTTTAAGTTTTTAAAAGTATTTTTAGGACTTTCCACTTGGTTCTTTTTTTGTTTCTTTAAATAGTTTTTATTTCTCTGGTGGGATATTGCTATTTTCTCCTTCACTCTGGGCATATTTCCTTTACTTCATTAAGCATAATTATAATGGCCTGTTTAAAATTCTCCTCTGCCAATTCCAACATCAGAATCATCTTTGAATTGGTATCCATTGTGGTTTTTTTCTTTTGAGACTAGGTCATAGCTTCCTTTTTTTGGTATGTTGAGCAATTTTGGATTGTCCTTTGACTTGTTCCTTCTTTCAAATTTTGAGTCTCCTCCTCTATAGGCTGCCTGCTTTTTCACTTGAGTGTCTGAGGGCAGTTGTTTTTGGTGTTTTATCAGAGTTAAATCTATTATTTCAAGAGAAATGGTCTGGTATGAGCTTGCTGCATAATAGTTATATTTTTAAATATTTATTTTGGAATATGGAGGTCATTTATTTAAGGAAAAAAGATTTCTCTGGGTAGGTATGGTAGTTTTTATGATTAGATTTTATTTTTATAGTGTTTGATTGTTTGAAATAAGGTGTTTCACACTATAACTATTATAAGTATTGAATTTTCTCTCTCTCTCTCTCTCTCTCTCTCTCTCTCTCTCTCTCTCTCTCTCTCTTTTTTTTAGCGTTAGTACAAAACCTTTATAAGAAGGTCAGTTTAGTTCTAAGCCAGTAGTTCTTAACCTGGGGTGGTTTGGTCCCCAGGGATCATTTGGCAATGTCTAGACCTGTTTGATTGTCATGTCTCGGGTGGGAGCACCACCTGAATCTAGTGGGTAGAGGCAGAGATGCAGAGAGCTGACCCCCCAACAAATAGTGATCTGGTCCAAAATGTCAGTATTACTGAGGTTGAGAAACTGCCCTAAGCAAATTCTGTGAATTATGCTAATTTTATAATATTAACTGGTTGGATGGCTAAGGGAAATTCCTTGTAAAATAAAATTACATTATTTTTGTATTCTTACAGGGGGTAACCAGCTCTGTATTAATATTGTTTCTCCAAAATCGCATGGATATGTGTAATTTACTTGTCTTACCAAATCAAATGCGTTTGTGAGTTCCCTTCTTCATTTCCTTTTTTTTGTTTGGAATTTCCCAAAGGTACTTTTGAAGTTCAAAACCATATTAGTATAACCATACTTTTTACTTACCTCAGTTGGATTTCTTTGAGTTTTGCATTTTACAACTGAATATAATTCATTATATTGAGTAAATTGGGAGTTAGAGAAATCATTAGTTTAGTACTATAATTTACGAAAAAGATACCTGAAATATGAAGTTGGTTTATGTATAATTGATTGTGTTTTTCTCAGTCTGCTGCAGAATAAAGATTTGAAATGCTCTTTTTGTTTTTCAAACTCCAGAGCTGTACTTCTTTCTGTATATTTTTTTCCACTTCTCAATTTGGTTTGAAATGTAAATCTTCAAATTTTAAGTTCTACAGTAGCACTTAAAAAGAAAAGAAAATAAGAAGCTACCATTTCTATTTTTCCTGTGATGGAATTAATATATAACCTGACGAGAATTCTTTTTTGGTAGTATTTATCTTCAAACACACTTACAATTATATTTTATTTAAGTAGTGATACAGGATTAAAATAAGAAAATTAGCTATAGGATCTCTTGGGTATCATTTGTCAGGCTCACTTTGATTTTCTAGATCAGTGGCTAGCACTGTCGTCACTGGCTCTCAGAGCAGTGACAAGAAAGGAAATGAACGCTTTTCCTTTTAACGCTCGATTTTCATAAACCCTGAATGGAAGATAATTAAGAATGATACCAGCTTTTATAACATAATACACAAATTATACTTTTTCCCAACAAGATAAAGCTTGCAAATAGACTTTAAAAAATAAAGTTGTCTCAATGAAATTAATTTAGTTTATTTGAATGGGTCTTCATCTGTAGTGCATGTCATCATTAACGCCCTTTTCTTAAGAGAGAAAAAAGAGTCATGGTGTCTCCTTTAGTTCCTTCGTTTCTTTTTCTTGCCCAATTACCTTCATTTGTAGGACAAAATTAATATTTCCATCACTGAAAACATTTTTTTGAAGCAGTTGAGCAGCTGGTGAGATTAGGAGAGAAGGCGCCCCAGCCAGTTGCTTGTTACAGCGGGTTTTGGAAGAATATCTAAAAGAAGCAGGAGTCTTCGCCTGTTATAAATTTTTCCTCTCTTCATTTCTGTTTCAAATGTTGCAAAACTCTAGCATATCGATTTTGAGATTCTGTTCAGGTTCTTCACGCTGTTGTGATGAAGCGTGTCATTGAGTTCCACCCCTAAATTATACATCTCTGCTTTTTCTAGTCCAGTCTGTGTGCTCCTTTTTAGTTTTGGGGGCTGGGAATATAATGCTAATTTTGCTTTTTAGACTATGGCAGTGCATTCACATTTGTATAGAATCTTAGAGAACTTTGACTCCTAATGTTGACCCCCCAACAACTTTCTTTTTGTATCTTGATTGTTTTCTTTGTGTTATTCAGTGTTTGCATATTGTATGCAGTTTTTGTATCTTCTTTTTAAAACTGTGAGAGTTTTAGTGAGATATAATTGACATACAATAAACTGCACACGTTTAAAGCATATAATTTGATGTGTTTTAACACGTGTGCACCCATGAGACCACCACCATGGAATCAAGGATGTGAGCATATCCATCCCCTTAGAGCATGTCCTTCATTATCACCCCCTTCCTCTTCTGCCTGCCCCCTCAAATCCAGGCAATCACAGATCATCTGTGTGGCATTACACATTTGTTCACATTTTCTAGAATTTGATATACGTGGAGTCACTCAGGATGATCTTTTTTTTTTTGTCTGACTTATTTCATTTAACATAATTATTTTTTGACTCATTTCTGTGTCTTTTTATTGCTGGGAAGTCTTCCATTCTATGGTGTGTAATAACATGTGTATATGTCTCTCTGTATATGATCTCTATATATCCATATGTTTCTGTCCCCTATTCTTGCTAATATTCGCTCGTATTTGGTCTGTCCCCTGGATTACTGACACAGGGAGAGCTGGCTTCTGTGGGGGCTTTCTGCTGCCTGTGCCCTCTGGCATTGCCAGGTTGCTGGCTTCTTCAGCTCCAAGTCTGGGGCACACGAGGCAAGAAGAAACCCTGGGGAAGCCTCCAGCGTGTCGCTCCTCAGGCCCAGAGGTCCCTAGGTGATCTGCTGTCTCCTCTCCACTTTCAGGCTTTTAATTTTGTTTTACGTTATCATATCCAGAGTTTTTAGTTGTACGTATGCAGAGGAATAAGAAAAAGCATGTCTACTCATCTTCCTGGAAGTGGAAGTTACAGCTTTTTTTTTAAAGTTAATAGATATTAGGGATCATTTCATATTACTCCGTACATTGCATACTTAATCTTTTATTTAAAGTATGCCTTGTATCTCATTTAATGAGTGTACCATCAATTTTTAACCAGCCCCATTTGGTTGTTTTCACTCTTTTGCCATCATAAATAGTGCGGTAGCGAATGACATGTGTATGCAGCGGTTTACATATGTGCCTGTAGAGCTAAAAGATAACTCCCTATCTTATTATCCGTATCTTCTTAGGGAGCTATGTGTTCATTTGATAGAAGAGTCACTACCTCCAAAGGCAGTCAGATTATTTCATTTGAGAGCGATCTAGTTGTGAATGTCACTCCTTGTGTGATGCACACTTGTATCTCCCTTCCTATAATTTCCTCTTTGATTCTAGCTCTGAACTGGGGATGAAGATAGGCCCAGTCCAGCCCCCCCTCTTCCTTACAACCCTCAGACATTCAAAGATGAGTCTTTGACACCTACATCTTCTGTCCTCCAGCCTAAAAGTTTGAGTCATTTTACCCATTTTTCTTCGGGCATGCATGGTTTCTCAATATTCTGAGTACAGCCTGGTTTGTTGAACATATCTTTCCACCTGGGCACCTAGAAGGGAACGGAATACTGTAGTCCGTATGGGGGCTAATGGTTGCTATAGAAGAGGACACTGGCTCTGAGTTACAACCCCAGAGACCATTGTGGGGCCTTCCTTGCATGAAGCAGGTAGTATTTTTTGACTGAATGAATGCACTAATCAACCAATGAGCTAATAAATACCGAGCTTATTCTAGACTCAGATCCCCAGTTTTGACCACATGCACTTCTGCTTCTGATTCTATACGTGCATGGTTGATTTGGGGGACATATGGCAAGATTTTACATTTGTCCCTGTTAAACTATGTCACTAGTGCTAGCCAGTCTTCCAACATGGTCAGATCATTTTGGGTACTAATTCGGTCCTTTTATGTATTGTCTTCCCTTCTCAACATCATGCCATCTGTAGATTTTTCCTGTGTGCCATCCAAATACTCATCTGAATATTTAAGTAAGGTATATTTTGCTCATATCCATATAAAATATTCATAAGATCTTTAAAAATGGTGACTTCCTAGAAGTAGAGTTGCTGGGTCAAGGGGTATGTGTATTTTATATTTTGATAGATAATGCTAAGTGGCTTCTGTGGAGATGGTTGGCAGCCTGAATCAGCCCGAATGTTGTCTGAATAAGCAAGACTCCTGGTCAGAGGAGACCATTAGAGCCCAAGGGAAGCACTAGATCTCAGGATACAACACTGAGGTTATTATCTGATGGACCTTCCCGCATTTCTTGAACAGTTTTCCATATAAAATTGTTCAAAATATAAGGAAAGTATTTATTTTGATCAGAAATTCTGCCTTATGGAGATTTGGGGATAGTTGCAATGTATAGTATGTTTGGGTTTTATAATAATACCTCATTCTACCCAAGTAAACGTGTATTTTCTTCAGTAGATTTCTCTGTGGCTGTTAAGTTCTCATTTGGGTTTGAATTACGCTCTTGTGACTGATGATGGAAAGCAGTCCATCAGTTAAGCACTTGTTCTTAATCTAATCGGTCGCTCAAGTTCCCAGGCGTTTCTTGTGGTTCGATTGTTATTGTTCATCAGTTTATTGTTATGATTTCCACCCAAGATTCTCCAAGGGATTTTTCTTTCTCTGATTAACTTCACTAGAGTGGTGGATGAGCTGCTAATTTCATCATTTCGAATGCACTCCTGTTGTGTATATATAATATATACTTTTGGTCTGGTTTCTTTTCTCAACCCAGTGTCCATGTTTTGTGTTTCGGTAGTTTATTCTTTTTATTATTCTGCATTATTCCATTGTATGAACAGATCACAATTTGTTTATCCATTCTTCTGTGGAATGAATTGTTCCAGTTTTTGGTTATTATGAATAAGGCTGCTGTGAACATTTTTACACATGCTATTTAGTAGAAATACCATGCTATCTCTTAATATCTCTTACTCAGGATTGTTTCAATCTCACAAAATTGTCTACTGAATTTATTCTCTACCTTGTTTACTCCCCCGTACTCACCTTTTCCTGGATGATAATCTCTTAAAATTCACTTCAGGTAGAAGGCTTTTTTTTTAAAGATTTTATTGGGAAATTGGGGGAGGGAACAGCATTGGGAAATTGGGTGAGGGGAACAGACAAGTTGCTGTCCTTTTGTTCTTCAGTCTAGTTGTGGAGGATGTTGCTTCACTGGCCCAAGTTGGCACCGTCATTGCGCTCTTCCGGGCAAGGCAGATCAGTCACCGACCTCTGGACGGCTGTTCACGGTGGCTGTTGGCCGCTCATGCTGGCTGCTGGCCACACACTGTAGCCCATGGCAACCCACTGCCACAGGGGCTGCAGCCTACGCTGTCGCCAGTGACTCGAGTCACGGCAGCCCAGCTCCAGGTTGAGCTGTTGTTCAGCATCTTAGCTGTAGAGGGCAGTGTCACTGGCCCTCATATGTGGGATCCGAACCGGGGCCCTCTGGCGTCCCAAGCCAGCTCTTAACCATCACGCCACTCGGCCGGCCCATCTGATACATGTTCTTAACCAGACTTTTTCTAAACTGTGTTCCTTGAATGGCATTAATCTGAGATGTTAAGTAAGGCTGGTACAAAATAAGTATCAAATAAGTTACTATGTCCCTTTTTGAGAGAGTCACAGTGCACCTTAGCATACAAGGTTCTAGTGTTATGCAGTAAAGAAGTCTATCTGTTTGTTCATCTCAGCGTCTTCTAGAAACATTTGAGTGTGGAACACGTCAGAACATATTAGGGGTGTTCTGGGGTTACTGATTTGGGAAATCCTGCAAAAAACTGAGCAAGGTTTTCTTGGTAGTGTTTTAACGCATCAAATAAAATTTACTAAAAGTGATGAAATTTTCAAGAAGTTAAAGCATTTGGCTGAATTGTATTTGGGGTGTATTGTAGAAATTGCATTTTGAATGATTTTGATACTTTTGATGGCCTTTAGGAATTTGTAAAACTATTGTAAAAATGCTGCTCTTTTGTTGGAAAGAGATTTTTGTTGTTGCTCATATTATCATTATTTGCGCAACTGTTTTTCTTCCATAAGAATTTGCTTTTATCTTTAAAAAACATATTTACCGTTTCAGATAGCGTGACACAGGAGAGGAGGCCTCCCAAACTTGCCTTTATGTCAAGAGGTGTTGGGGACAAAGGTTCATCCAGTCACAATAAACCAAAGGTTACAGGTATGGATTCATTAGAGTACAGTTCTTAGTTACAACATGTAGCTGATTTGCCATGGCATTGAAAAAAGGTTCAAAGGTATTATGCCTTAATGTGTATGTAGATTCTCTTCTTTCAAACATTTCTAGTAGTTTACGAAAATTTTTTTACAGATGGTGTTGATTAAGCCAAGAGTTCCCACCTTTTCCTGGTTGATGAAAAGCTTTCAGTGAGGACCTGTGCCTTTTGCTGGTCCCTATCAGCTGGAACTCCCTGCTTGTGACATGTGTACATTGTGTGGAGTTGCAACTGTACAAAATAATCACATACAGATAATGTTACCTAGGAAAAAATATACTAGAGATTAGTTATGTGGATTTTGCTAACTAGATGTGGTACAAATTAAATTCAAAACGGCTAAGCACAATTTTTTATCTCTCCTCCAGAAACCTCCCCCAAAATAGTTGTGAGTCTTTTGTTAGCGTCACATATTTCATAGATTTATAAGGTGGTAGTTAACAAGCTAAGCAGCTCATTTAAACAGTTGTCAGAATTTTTGTTAACTGAGATGTGGGTTAGGAATAGAATATTTTTTCCTCAATTATCTAGTGAACATACTGTTTTGGCTCAGTTAAAAGGAAACTGTACTTTAATAAATATTTCTTGTGACATTGGACCTTGGAAGACTCAGAATTACATAGAATATATTAGTAATAGTAATTTTTATGTTAACCGGTAAATTTAGATAGAATAGCTCAAACATGCTATTTTCAGTTAAGTATAAATAGCTAAAGGTTTTATTAAGACCTGTGTTACTTATGTTGTAGCAGATCTTAGTTATAGGTATGAAGTTAGAGCTATCTTTTTTCAATTGAAAGAAAAAACAGATTTTGTGTGGGTTCTGGAGACCCACAGTTCTCATCTATAGCACTGAAGCAGGGTAATGTTTTGACACTAACCCTTTCTTACATTTAATAACTGTAACATATGAGAAGTAATACTGCTTCACTTTCTCAAAGACATGAAGAAATTAAGCAAGGAATTTGATCAACAATTCCAAAATGTTTAAACCTTACATTTTTGAAATTTAATTTGTTCATTGATTTGTATACATTTGAAGATTACCTCCTTCTGAGAGCAGCTGTTTTAAAATAATAGGCTAACTTTGTGAACCAACAGCTTCATCAGATGAAATTGGGGAATGGTGATTTTGACATTTGGAAATAAGCCGTGGTTACGTGAAATGATTTTTTAAAGCAGTTTATTAAAAAAAAAAAATATATATATATATATATATATATATATATATATATATATATATCAAGCTTTCCTTTTAACTTACTCCTGGTCCTCTTCTCTGTTGACTCTTGGGTGGAAGACTCTTTTTGACATTGCCAAAATGGTTACCAAAGTTTTAAAAGCTGAAGACACTAATAAAATACGTTGTGTTCGTATATATCTATTGGTCGTGTAAACAATTGTTAACACCATATGCATATTAATTTCTCTTATGGAAAAACTTTCACATCACATTAACTTTATTTTTAAAAGAAACTTCTCTTGTTCCATAGGATCTACCTCAGACCCTGGAAATAGAAACAGATCTGAATTATTTTATACCTTAAATGGGTCTTCTGTTGACTCACAACCACAATCCAAATCAAAAAATACATGGTACATCGACGAAGGTAATCTATAATTTTAGTGTTCTTTATAATGATCCTCCCTTTTCATCAATATATGCAGTTTGGGGAAACAGCATGAATAGACCATTCTTTTTTAATATTGCTGAACTAAAATACTGTACACAATTTGAACTACTCTGCTAAGATTAATAAAACATTTAGAAAATGCATTAGCAACTTGTTCTCTATCCTTAACTGATCTGTTGAGGGTAAAAGATCTCTAGAATCAGTGAAATCATTTCAAGACTTTTTGTCTGGGTCTTTGCCTCTTTATAGCACTCCCTTTTTATAAACTCTACCGCGCCTTGGTTCTTGGACATCATTTTCTTCTGGTTTATTCTTTTCTTTGTTGATCTGTTCAACAAATTTGTTTTTGAGTGCTTGCTACGTGCCAGACATTCTTCTAGGCATCGAGGTTACAACGGTGAGAACAAATAGACATCATCCTTGCCCTCTCTGAGTTTATGGTCAAGTTGTTAAAACAGACATTGATCAAACAGTCACAGAAACAGATGTAGAATTGCAGCCGTGATGCGTACAAGAAGGCCCACGATGCTGGGGGAGTGTACTGAAGGATGGTTTTACTCACGGCGCTCAGGGATGTTTCTCTGAGGAAGTGTCATGAGCTTAGATTTATCAGCGGAGTGGTAGATAAAGTAAAAGGGGACAGAGAACCTTTTAGGCAGAGGGAATATGTAAAGGTCTTGTGGAAACATGGAACCTGGTGTTTGCTAAGGACTAAAAGAGCCAGAGTCGCTAGAGCAGAGCGGAGGCATGACATTTCATGAGAAAGGCAGACGGGGCCAGGCCGGGGCGCATGCAGCCGGGAGCCCCTGTTTAAAGGAAACGGGAAGCCACTGGCGGATTTTCAGCAAGGGGTGATGTGACCAAGTGTCCCTTTTGAAAAGGCCATTCTGTCTGCAGGGTGGACAGTGGATTGAGGCAGGAATGTGCGAAAGGCTGTCGCAGGGCTCAGTGTTAGATCATGGTATCTGGGACTGGGCTTGCTGGGGAGAAATGGGGAACAGTGGGTGGCTCTGAGCCAGCAGGAAGTGACAGGACTCACAGATTGAAAGTGAGAGCTGAGAAAGAAGGCGGTGTCAGTGATGACTGGTTTTCTGGCTTGCATACTTAGATGATTATGGAGCAAGGTGATGAATGGCTTTGGAATATGTTCAGTTTGAGGGGCCTGTTAAACTTCCTAGAGGTGATTTGTCAGGTAGGCAGTTGGATACACAGATCTGGAGCTCAGGAGAGAGGTAAGAGCTGGAGAAAGAAATTTGTGGGTTGCCTTCGCACATGTGGCGATTAAAGTCCAGTGAATAATATCACCTGAGGAGAGAGGGGATGGAGGGTGTGGCTTAAGGCTGAGCCTTGAGGAACTTAAGGGCTAGGAGGAGGATAAGCCTTCAAAGGAAGCAGAAAAAGTGACGGGATGATATGGGGTAAATCAGGACATGGTTGGGTCAGTAAGCCAATGAGCTAGTGGGCAGCAGTATGGAAGGCGCCCGTGGACTTAGCCCGTGAAGGGCGCTGCTGGCCTTAGTGAGCTATGTTTTTATGGAGCAAGTTAATGGAGACATGAGTCCAGTTGCCCAAAACAGATGTTTGGATTTAGCCTGGACTTTCTCCCTCTCTCATTAGTCACATCCAGATGTCACCAAGTCCCCTGGATTTCCTCACCTTCACTGTCACCTTCACTAGCATCTTTCCCCACTGCCTTCGTTCAGATCCTTTTCTTTGTTCGTTGCTGTCTGGGTTAATATACTGGCCTTCTAACTAGTCCTAAAAGGCCTAACTGGGACATAAAAAGTAATGAAATTTACATGGAGTACGGTCTTCATCCTTAAATTAGAAAATAGGAGTAATTTAGTTGTAAAAGAGCATTTCTTGTGATTAATTTTACTTACACATTTAAAAAAAAACTATCCTCTACATTTGATTGATTGATTTATTTTTTTACAATTGTTGGGTATTTTCTTGTGTTAGTAGCTATGGATTCCACCATGAAAATGACTAGCAAACTTCCTGTTATTAGAGAGCTTGTATTCTAGTTGGTATGATGGACAATAAATGTTTAGACAGACAAGCAGTGAAGGAAATGAACAAGGTGAGAGCGACAGGTGGAAAGCCGGCTACCGCAGGGGGGTTTGGAAAGACTGAGGAAATGCTGTTTAGGTTGCAATCGGCATGGTGCTGATGAACCTGCTGGAGAAGGAGCTTGGGGAGAGCTCCCTGGGCAGAGGAAACATAATAGCAAGGGAAAGGCCCTGAGGTGGGAACGGGCATTCCAGGAACAGGTGCAGGTCTGCGTGGCCACAGCACAGTAAGCGAGGAAGGGGGGGACGAGAGGAGTTTGGAGAGGCAGGCAGGAGCGCGGTCATCCGGGACCGCGTAGGCCTTGGTAAGAGATATGAGAAGATTGGAAAGCCATTGAAAGGTTTTAATCAGGGGAACGATATAAGATCATTTAAGATCTTTCCATTTAAAAAGATCTCACTAGTCATTGTAAGGTGAATAGATTGGAGAGGGGCAAAAAGAGAGATTCAGAAATTTTAAATAATTTCTTTGATCCATTTGTTATTTAGAAGCATCTTTTACAAGTTTTTTTGGTATCTTTTTGTACTGCTTTTTAACTTAATTATTATGGACAAAGAGTATTACCTTTACAGTACTGATCAATAATAGACGTTTTTTCGTTTGAACAATGGAGTGTCATTTACTGAGGCAGCAAACTTTGGAGGTGGCGGGGAGACTCGGGGACCCTATTTTGGGGGTATTAAGTTTGCGATGATTATGAGAATTCCACCAGAGGTCAGGTGGGCAGCTGGACTAGATGTGCGTTGATTTTTAGAGATGTAGGGCATATTTAATATTCTTGCATACATTTCTCTAATGAAGAATAATTTTTTTATAGTTGCTGAAGACCCAGCAAAATCGCTCACAGAGCTATCTCCAGAATTCGGACAAGCTTCGCCACCCCTGCAACCTCCTTCCATGAACTCGTTATCCAGTGAAAACCGATTTCACTCCTTACCGTTCAGTCTGACAAAGATGCCCAATACCAATGGAAGTATTGGCCACAGCCCGCTCTCTCTGTCGGTTCAATCTGTGATGGGGGAGCTAAACAACGCACCTGTCCAGGAGAGCCCCCCCTTGGCCGTGTCTTCCAGTAACTCGCATGGTCTGGAGGTGGGCTCCCTGGCAGAAGTGAAGGAGAACCCCCCTTTCTATGGGGTGATCCGTTGGATTGGTCAGCCCCCCGGACTCAATGAAGTACTAGCCGGACTGGAACTGGTAAATTATTTTGACCTAAAAGTTGCAACTCTTTTCTAGAGGTGGTTTTGTACAGATTTTTCCCCCCCTATTGTATGCTTTTTGGTGAAATGTTATATTTGTCAAAAAAGCCATCACTAGAGAAAAATTTTATTACCATGTTGCCTGACTTCCTTTGCCGCCCACTGAGCATCTGATACTTGTTCCAAAATGTTCGTTGGTCTGTGTCCAAGGAATGAAAATAGATTTTTAGGTTAATATGTTTAGGCTCATTGTATTAGACAGAATACAGTAAGGAAAGCAAATCTGTTCATCAGCTTTTCTTTTTCTTCCTTGGCCTCCCTCCCCCAGTCAGTTCTAATATTTATATCATGGGCTTTAAGATTAATCACCATTTTTAGAAATCTCTTCAGATTTTCGGTAGACGGAACAATTTTCCCTTTGGAGATTAAGAAAGCATATTGTTTCACATTTCATAATCAGGAGAGAATTTGAGTACATTTAGTTTTCATTTAAATATATTTCTTGTTTTTTTTATTTGCATGCTAGTGAATGTAAAAATAAAAAGCCTCTTTCTCTCTCACTTGTCCCCGCCACCCGGTTTTAATACTTTAGGAAACGGGGCAGGCAAGTCAGTTAACCAGGGAAGGTTTAAGCAAGTACTCTGAAAGGAAATCCACAGAGGTCTTCATGCTGGATTAAGGAATGAATTTCTTAAATCATCAGCTGTGGACGGAAACGCTGGTTAGTCAGCCCCGTTTTGCTGATGGAGTTCTCAGTACAGGTGTGACGAGGGGATTCAGAGAAAGGGGAAACTGGAACCAAACCCTAGTTCTTGGTATCCTACCTTTGCAAGAAGCAGAATAACACATAGGACACATCTCTTTATCAGGAAGACGAGTGTGCGGGCTGTACAGACGGGACCTTCAAGGGCGTTCGCTACTTCACCTGCGCCCTGAAGAAGGCGCTGTTTGTCAAACTGAAGAGCTGCCGGCCCGACTCTCGGTTTGCATCGCTGCAGCCCGTTTCCAATCAGATCGAACGCTGTAACTCCTTAGGTATTTGTATGCCTTTCACTGATTTAGCTCCAGTCCAGAATGACTCTAGTTCTGTTCTCATGCCATTTGACATTAGGTGGCAGTGACAGTGTTTAAATTTGTTTCTTGCCAGTGTTCGTCAAGCTTTTAAATGAGTGAAAGTTGCTACTTGGTGTATAGGAAAGTTACAGTTACCCTAAGAAGAGACATATAATGAAAGTGTTAGTCAGTGAATGTCTGGAAAACAGTGGGATTTATTTTCCTCTTCCTGTTAATAACAGACATTTCATTTTCAACAGCACAGGAGGTAGAAATTGCAATGTGGCCTTCTTTTCACACCGACTTTCCTCTCAATGTGTTGTTCAAGTACATCCCTTGGCCTATTTTATCAAGAAGCCAGCATTATTATAAGAAGTACTTTTCGATTGCTTGCTGAAGGACGGATGTCCTCCTCACTTGCAGTTGGTGGCAGTTTCCTGACGCCGTCCCCTTCCGGTTGGGGTAATAGTGCTGAAGCATCTTGAGGGGTAAACAGGCGTAAATAGGAAAGCCATCCTGATAAAACACATTTTTCATTACAGTTGAAATAGTACTTTGGAATTTTTGTTCTCCAACTTGAAAATGAGACATCTTCAAACGAAAAATAAAATATTTGGGGAGCAAAATATTTTACTTGGCAGATGCTTTTTAACATTACTTAATACTCTAAAGTGTTTTTTAAATTATGAAAGCAGTGAGGTTGAAAGTGAACAGTAGCATTTTTTTACAAGCCAAGCTGAATGACAGTGAACCAAAACCTACCTTTAACTTAGCGTTGAGAAAGAAATTTTGCATCAAAATACAAAAAAGTATTTTTAAGTGAAGACATATGTGGGAACACATATTATAATAGTTTAAAAGAATTAATAGTTTCATTTTTATCTTTTCAGCCTTTGGAGGCTACTTAAGTGAAGTAGTAGAAGAAAATACTCCACCAAAGATGGAAAAAGAAGGTTTAGATATAATGATTGGAAAGAAGAAAGGGATCCAGGGCCATTACAACTCCTGCTACTTGGACTCGACCTTATTCTGGTAAGTTTACAATGAACACAGGAGGATATAGTGCCGCTGCCCCACAGTTATCATGCTTATCAGTCCAGTGGGTCTAGCTTCTTAAACTCAATTTTCTGTGTAAGAATGGGAGCTAGGAAAGTTTTTATTTATGGCAGGGACATGTGTGTGTGGGAGGGGACACGAAAGAAAGGGAGATTTGCATTTCGTGATGTACTCCTTGGAAACTAACAAATGTTGTCTCATGTGCCGTATCCAAAAAATGAACATAAAACTGTAATGCAGTGAATGATGGCTAAGAGGTGAATGATAGTGTCACAAGTGGGGGGAATATTGTGAGGGCATGTGGGACATCATAGGCCTGAAGAGAGAGAGGAAGCAGTGTCTTTGGGCGCCTGTCAAAAAACGTGACCTTTGCAAGAAGCCGTTCATTGGCTGCTGAGTATACTTGTTTACTAGGTGGAGGCAGTCATAAAAAGACTTTATTTTAAAGAACTATTTTCAGTAGAAGCACAGTTACCCTTGTATATGTAGTTTATTCCAAAATGGAACAACTTAACACGGCAAGAATTTTTACATCCTGAAGACTGAACCAAGTACATTGCCAGTTAAATCAAGTGTACCCTGCCAGCTCTGTATAGTGCCAGTTAAATCAAGTGTACCCTGCCAGCTCTGTACAGTCGTGGTGTACGAATTTGGAAGTTAATGAGATGTTAAAAATGTAGAGGTGTGGGGAGAAGAATAAAAGTGACAGGCCATTTTTTTGGCAGGACACTTTCAAGCTCTCAGATGTGTTGACAAAAGCAAGAATTGATATAATGTTCTTTAGATGCCCCAATAAAAATCTATTCGCCAAATGTTTTTCTTTGATAGCAGCAAGTGATCGCTGTTAGTCAATCACAAGTGATTTTGGCATTTAAAGAAACGTGGAGCTCTGCCAAGGGCCGTGGGGAGAGCCAAATATGACATGTAGAGTGGGTTACACGTCGGGCATGTGTGCCACACATTGGGTGTCCGTGTGCCTCGGGGAAGTTAGTTTCCAGACTTCCTTCCCTGATGTCCGCTTGTCGTTTGACTCAGGTTTGAGGTGCTCTTCCAGTTTTGCAAAGAAGTCCCACTATACCGTGGCGTTTTTTATCCTTCCGCCTGTCAGTCTAGCGTTCGCCTTCCTGACCTGAGTATTCTCCTTAACCTGGAAGGGGCTCGAGGCTGTGATGGTTGAACCTCAGCAGGGGTCTTGGGAACCTATGGTAACAAAAAACTCACTTGCATGTTACTTGTTATCCAGACTTTGTGAGTTTTTTCTCTTCACGTTCTTCACGTATGTATTTCTCAAAATATAATACATTTATGGCTGAGGAAAAATATTCTTTTTATTTTGCAGCTTGTTTGCTTTTAGTTCTGTTCTGGACACTGTGCTACTGAGACCCAAAGAAAAGAACGATGTAGAATATTACAGTGAGACCCAAGCACTACTGAGGACAGAAATTGTTAATCCTCTGAGAATGTAAGTACAAGACGTATGGTTATTTATTTTTTATTTTATTTTTTTTAAGCTGAGCCATCCTGCCACCTGTTGGCAGCTCAGCGGCTGCTCAGCTCGGGCCGGGCATCGAACCGCTGTTGCTCAGAGCTCGCACTCTTGAGTGAGCTCTTAACCAACTGAGCCACTCGGCCAGCCAGACGTATAGTGATTTTTACCTTTACGTGGTGTCCTATTTGCTGTTTGTTTTTTGTTGTTGTTGGGTTTTTTTTTGTACAGTAATTAATTTATGCCCTGCTTTCATTTAATAAGAAATGGGCAAAAATTAGTTCTCTTAATGAAGTTTTAACAGTTTTTTTGACCTTTGGTCAGTGTACTACCTTTACTTTTCCTTAAGCCTGGCCAACGTATAACATAGTGTGTGCTACCAGGCGAGTAAGCCATTTGGCAGAATGTGCTCTAATTTAGCAATTGCAGTAGGTTTAGAAAAGCTGATACAATATAAAGTATTTCGGATTCCTATCTTCCAAACTAGTTTATTCCAACACTCCCCTGACAGTAATCATGCTTATTAATCCAATTGGTATGGTCTAGCTTCTTAAGCTTAATTTTATCTGAGAGAATAGGAGCAAAGGAAACTGTATTTATAGAGTAGCTAGTATTTATTGCTTTTGTATTAGAAACAGAGGAGATGTATTTTAGTAACACATTTCTTGCTTAAAGGAATATATTTAGGCCTCATTGTACTGCCCTTAAAAATGTGATGTTTTTGGTCATTTCCTAGTTTAAGAATTGTAAATATGCCTTTCTTTGGCCACAGGAAGCATTTTGTAGTGGTACAAGCACAAGTGATAAGATGTAGTCCAAACTTTTGATAAATGGCAGTAGGAATGTGTGATAGTGTCACATTGTAAAATTTAAACTATGAAGAGTTAGGGCCATAGATCATAAAACAAATGTGTTCATTCAGGAATATAGGGAGCAAAGTATATAATTTAAAGTCCATATTAAAATAAATTTAACTTTTGTGCCATAGTTTTCTTATTTAACAATTAAAGTAGAAAAGTAGTTTGATAGAAGATTTTGACCAAAAAATGCAGAACACTGAAATATAATGAGCATTCAGAATGACCTGCTGTGGAACACGACGAGGAAAGAAAATTATAAGTGAATAAACTTCCCACTTATATCTTTTGTTTCCCTAAATTCTGTAATGATGAAAATGTCTTTAGTTTTTACTTCTTAAGATAATTATGAGTCTTCATTTTTACATCCATTATTTTGTATTGTTTGTATAAATGCACATTTTTAAATGGGACTGTTTTCTCCCCCACGTGATTGATACTAGAACAAGACAGATCCAACCTGAAACTGCTTCCTTCTTTTCCTTCCAAAACACTGTAGTCCATTAATGAATATTCTTTGGATACTGTTGTCCAACCAGTTAAGAGTCATGTTTAACCACTTTGTCCCCTGTCCACACACCCCGTGGGGACCAGAATTCCCTGTGTCTGCAGCGATTGTGTTGTAGAGCTGGTTTTATTGGACACCGAAACCTCTACTTTCTCCATTTTAAGCTTCTCAAAGGCAGAGAGCCTGTTTTTTGTTTGTTTGTTTTTTACTGTATTCATTTTTCTATTCCCAGTGGCTAAAAGGTTAGATTACTGTGTAAGTGGTAGGTGCTCAATAAATGTTGGCTGCAAAGAGTTAATGAGTGACTGACTAGTCTATAAAAAATGGCTGTAAGATTAGCTAGCTCTGATGGGCTCTTATTAAGCCTATGGTGGCTTCCAATGTCTCTTCTGACGCCATTGCTAGAAAAAGAATTTCGTCATAATTGACATTCAGCGTATTGAAGGTAGCCCGTATTCAGACAAAGATGAGAGAAATGTCATAATTATGATGATTGGTATGATTGCAGGTTTTAGATTTTTCTTTCCCTTCGTAGCTATTTCACCCTTTAGTATTAAAAAGACTCTCTCTCTCTCAAAATTGTATATTCTGTTTTAGAAAATTAGCTTTAATTTCCTAAGCAAATATAGTATTAAAAAACCAGTCATCATACATTAAAAACATTTTTTCTTGTATTTGTATGTGATAGATATTTTTACGGTATAATAATATTTGGGATAATTCTGCTTCTAGATTTTTAATTTTTCAAACCTCAAGAAGGCGGCCATTGCATTTTTCAAAATAATTGTCTAGCCTGTTGATTTATGACATGCTGGAATTATATAAAAAAAAGTGTGACTATCAAAATATGTTAATTTACTGTAGATGCCAGTATTAATTTTTTTTTTTTACTAACATAGATATGGATATGTGTGTGCAACAAAGATTATGAAACTGAGGAAAATACTTGAAAAAGTTGAGGCTGCATCAGGATTTACCTCTGAAGAAAAAGGTGACTGTCTTAATGTATAAGATATGCATTAAAAGTAATTTGAAAGCATATGCTAAGTTATCGGCTGAAATATGTGTCTGTATAGTTTTGGGGGTTTTATTTTAAAATAGGAATTTCTATGTGATGTACAATTTTCTCCCCTTTTTAAAATGTTTTCTCTCTTTTCAAAGTGAGTGATGATAGGGAATAATGAACTCCTTTGAGGAACTGGCTGGTTCTAGGATATTGAATGAGTGAATAAGGAGTTCTCCCCTTCCCATCCACCAGTGATATTTGGACTTGCTTTCCAAAATTGCCGCGGTGAAGGGCTGCGTTGGGTCACCCACAAGTCCCACTCAGCTTCCCTTGTTACAAAGGCAGCTACAAAGCGCCAACCAGGGTGAAGTTTATGGTCAGAGTCAGTCTTTTAATCTGTTCACAGCTAATGGATTTCTTCAGAGATTCAGCTCTTGACTTTGAAAGTGTTCACAGCATATTGTAACTAGCTATAATATTTAGAGACTTGATAATGATTTAAATATCAGGAGGATACAAGGTCATACTTCAGGTTTTATTCCACTTACCTTAAACCTCCCAAAAGAAATGTAAATTATTTCTCTATCGTGACTTATACCTTTTGAAATGCAATAAAGTTATGACAAACTAGGACATAATACTTTATCACATCCTCTGTATTTTTCGTTAGGAAAATTTGAGAACTATGCTCTTACTTGAAATAATATTGACTATGAAATTGAATTTAGTGTAGGGATTTGACTGTTATAAATAAAAAATAGAATGTTTTGAAAGCTTTGTCTGTGACTTATTTGATTTTTAATTTTCTCCTAGATCCTGAAGAATTCTTGAATATCTTGTTTCATCATATTTTAAGGGTGGAACCATTGTTAAAAATCAGGTAACTTTTAAATTGTTACAGAAGCTTTGGAAAAACAGACAATCCTCATTTGTCCTGCCATCATTTGGTAGCAATGATTTTCTTAGTGATTACTTACTATTGTATTTGTTTAGGAATCTTAATATGCTAGATTCCTACAACGCAAATTAGTTTTAATCATTGTCTTCTCCATAGCATTATACTTAACTTGAAGGATGCATCCAATGTAAATTTGTACTTTTAATTTTAACCCTAGTAATAAATATCATTGCAAATCATTTTCTTAAAACTGTATATAAATACTTTTGTAATTTAAATTAATGAACCCTTTTAAGAGAATCTTATTCTAACCTAATCAGACACTGTGAGAACACTGATTTTTGTCTACCTATCACTCAAAGAATTAACTTAGCCTTAAATTAGCTCTCTTATTCCCAGCTTTGTAACTTGGTCTTTTTCCCCATCTGGAACAAAAACCTTGACTCTAATGCAGTAAAAGTTCTTAGTGAGACATTGTAAGTGGATGAACTTTCCGTATCGTTTCAATGCTGGACCCTTTTGCGTTTCAGTCTGAGTTTCTCTGTTGAAAATCTTGCTGATATACGATTGATTTCCCTAAAAGCTAATCACAGACAAGCACTGTCACTCATGTTTGTGTCTAAGTGATAGTGTTTGATGCCAGTGCTGAATTGATGGGTAAGAAGGAAGAAGGGTGGGTAGTCCCAACAATTACATGTTGATATCATGTTGGATGTTCTAGCTAATGAAATAAGGCAGGATACATAAACATCAAGACCGTGTAATTATTACCTGTGCAAAGATGGCAATAGCTGTATGTATACCTAGAAAATCCTAGAGAATTGCTTAGAATTGACGAGTATTACCAAAAGAATTTGTAGTTCGACCATGTAGGAAATCTCCATGGAGAAATCAAGAGTATTTGTGTATACCCTCTAGCAAATATGAAAAAGGGATAATTTTATACTTTTGAAAGTATAAATTGCCAAAAGTCAATTTTTTTGCAGTAGGTTTTTAAAAAAGACTTTCAAAGAGCTGAATGGTGATTTGGTTAATTAGTGTGAAAGTTTGTGTTCCAGGTAGGACGGTTAAATAACTTAAAGATGTTAATTTTTTATAAAATAACTTGAGTATAAGCAAGACCTTAATTCCATAAAGTGATTTTAGAGTTTTCTTCAAGGTGAAATGGATGGAAACAAAGTTTTTTTAAAAAGAATTCTATTATAAGCTACAAAGGCAAAACAATAGACATTAAAACAGTGTGATACTAGTATAAAATTAGAAATATGGATCAATAGATCTGAATAGAAAGCTCAGAAATAGAATTAACTATATGTAGTAGTTCAGTATCTTATAAGTCAGCCTTCAAACAAATGAGGAAGGAAAAGATATGTTTAATACATGATGTAGGAAATCGAGCAGGCAATTTGGGAGGAAAAAGTCACTTTTGTTTTTCATCTTGAAGAGATAAATTCCAGAAGATTAAAACAGTTGTCATTCTTTTTGTCCTAGCCCAACACCCCTGAGGGGCGGGGTACACTCCCAGTAAATACACAGGATGAACGCTGCAGTGGTTCTCAGAGGGTGTTAGGAAGGGTCAGACACATACAGGAATACATCTCAGCGTCCGAAGGCCTGTGCAGTTTGAAAGGGCCCTGGGCTGTTCTGACACCCATTGAGGGGTGCACTGCCGCCCCTCCCCTTCAACAGCCTCTTCATATTGAGAATCACCGGTTTGAAGATTTAAGAAGATATAAAGTGATACTTTGAAAGTTAGTCCCTTTTTTCCCCAGCTGTCATTATTCCCCTCCATGAGCCTTTCCTTCTGAGGGAGAGTCAGCTGATGGCAACATACAGGAGGATGAGTACCTTAAAATCTGAAACAGTCTGTAAGAGACTGTAGAATATTCTCAAATGATGGGAGAGACAAAAGAAGGACTTCGATAACTGGAGGATAAATGCAGATTCGATAACAAAAATAGAATTCCCAGAATTAGAACAAAAATTCGTGTGTATCTCTCCATGTATAATGTATGGCTGGAAGGGGTCCCTCAGAGTGCAGCGCACACAGCTGGAGAGAAAATTGCTCATTTGGAAGGTAAATGTGAAGAAATTACCCAGAATATGGCTTAAAGGAATAAAGAGTTAGAAAACAAGAAAGAAAGGGTAAGAGACATGAAACATTGATTCTGATTGTAGTTCTAGAAGGAGACCCTAGAGAGGATAGGGAAGAAACAATATTTTGAAGGAAACTAGCTGAAGAGTTTTCTGAATTTTGACAGACTTAAATTCTAAGAATAAAGATGTACAAAATTCCTGAGCGAGAAGAACCACAACTAAATTACCACTCAGAGACTTATTACAGGATGTACTTTAGTAAGGCAAAACTGAACTTAGAATAAAGGAGTGGTATGCAAGAAACAAGAATCAAGAAACTGGTAAATGTGGGTAAATTAAGCTCTCATATTTAAAAAACCATAACGGTAGCAGTAATAATAATGATTAATTGTGTGTGGGGTGTTTAGGTGACACTAAAGTCATGGCCACTGATAAGAGAGGATAGTGAATGGAGGCAAAGCATTCCAAGAAAAATAATGGAATAAAATCAGCAAACAAGAAGCAAAAATTTAGGAGACCATTCAGATTGATTTATTGAGCACTTCTCATTCTAGAACATGGTCTGAGTATTCTAATTACACGGATATATTATATGCCACAATGCTAGATAACCTGGCATCTGCAAAGAATTTTAGTTGGCTGCCCATTATGATCTGTGTTTTGAAGGTAGATAGACCAATATTATACAGCTCATGAATGTTTTTGTCTTTTCTAGGTGTCTATTTTTCCTTTAAAGTTAATGTAACATTTGTACCCGTGTGCTCAGATTTTCTTAGTGGAAAATGGCTATATGAATTGTACATTTTTGTACAATAGCACCAGCTTTCTTGCAGTTCTTGCATATGGTGTCTTAATGACCAGCTAATTACTCCAGGGTTTTAGCCTTCTAAAACTTAAGTAATGAGGTTTGAGTAGTTGTGTCCCCGCCCCCATTCCCCTCTCTCCTGTCCCAATATCATAAAACTATTTGTCTTACATTCCCATTTCTGGGTCTCGTCTCTCTCCATGTTTGTCACTTGGTACGCCTTTAACCATCACACCACCACCATCACCATTATTATTTCTAGTTGTTGCAATGACTGACTTCTACCACTCTGCCTTTTTAGTTTTCTGTCTTATGTTTTTCTATTTCCTATTAATTGTTTTTAATGCTTTTTGGCATTCGCAGAAGAATGTTGGCCTTTTTTATAGTCATCAACAACTAATTAAAATATCGATACAGCATAGCCTTAAGTTTTTTGGTTCTCGTTTCTTTTTATTTGTTGTAGGTTCTCAAAACTTTCCTGCTTTGTTACCATATAAATTGTGTCTATTTTAAGATATAAGTTGCTTTGGGAAGCTGAGGGTTTCTGAAGGTTTGTCTCTGAATAGCTGAGGTTTTATTATGAAAACTATGTTAATATTTTTCTCTAAAAATCTTAAGATCAACATATGTCTAGATATAAACCGTCTGACTCTATACCCAGAAATTCTGCTAAAAAGGTAAATAGTAAGTTTAAAGATTATTACTTCTTGGACAGAGTTAGTCTTGAAGATTAAATGCATTCTGTAGTAAAATATGTTCACTAGAAGGTTAACACTGTGATTGGCATTTGGAGGCACCCACTTGGTGTTGGTTGAATGAATGAGTGACCATCTAAAGAGACAGCATGCTTTAGTGGAAAGGATAGTAGTTAAGACACCTGGGTTCTACTCCCCCCTCTGCTTCTAACTTGCTGGGAAGTGATTATCCTGCCCTAGATGTCAGGCCTTCAGTTTAGAAATGAAAAGTTTGGTTTAGACTGTCTAGAAAGATGTGTCATCCAGGCACATGAGAATTTATTTTCCCGTTTCAGGCATTGCATGCGGTTTGCTGCTTTCTAGATTTGGACACTTGAGTTGAATCAAGTGATTTTAGCTTCTGGTTATTATTCAGTGCTTTTTTATTGCAATGTTATTCCATTATTTTTCTCCCGATCCTGAGAGAACTTTTCAGTATGAACGCTAAAACAAGAAATCATTTTTACAGTCTTATCTTATGCATAAGGACATTTAATGATTTTATCTCAATTGTCATCTATGCCCGTGTTCCCACTGTACGAAGTTGCATCATCAATTTCATAGTTTTTCTGTTCTCAAATACTTTTGGAACAACTCCACGTTTTGAATTAAATATTTCAGAAATAAATTACATGGGTTTTTTTTCTCCTGCGTGTTTTTTAGGTCAGCAGGCCAAAAAGCACAAGATAGTTACTTCTATCAAATTTTTATGGAAAAAAACGAGAAAGTTGGAGTTCCTACAATTCAGCAGTTGTTAGAATGGTCTTTTATCAACAGTAACCTGAAATTTGCAGAGGTTAGTGATAACTGCTTACTCTGTTTTATATGAAAGTCCTTTGGATTCTTATGTTTCAAAAATTATTACTTTTAACCTACTGGGAACAGTTAGAAACACAAGCTGTTTACAAAACACAAAAGAAAACGTGCATTGTTTCAACTTTGTGAAGAAAATGCCTTAGAATTAAGATTGAACTTTTTGGATTTTTGGTGCCAAAGAAAATATCAAGCTAATTTGTAACTTGAAAACTTTTAAGTAGTTGAAAGCAAAAAAGATTTATATGTATATGTGTATATATATATATATTTTATATTTATATATGTTTTAAATTTTACCCAATTTACCATTTTACCCAATTTAAAATTTTACCCAAGCGTATTACTCAACTATTCAAAAAAGAATGTTTACTTTTCCTCCTTCAATAAGAGACAAAATAAATTCACTTATATTGGTATTGTTAATGAATAAATGATGTAAATTATTTTACTTTTACTGTTTATTGAGTATCTTCATGATCTTAGTAGTACGTGTATGGTTTATTTTTATTGTATTCATTTCTGAAGAAGTGTGGTAAAACCTTAACAGCTGCAGTTATTTATCGGCTGACTATAAGGAATAGTGTCCTTCAGTGATGACGGTTTCCTTATTAGACTTGCAAAAACAGTTTTCCCCAAACATTTACTGAGTAAAAACTCAAAGTAGAATGTCACTCTAGATCAGCGGTTCTCAACCTGTGGGTCGCGACCCCTTTGGGGGTCGAACGACCCTTTCACAGGGGTCGCCTAAGACCATCGGAAAACAAAGATATTTACATTACGATTCATAACAGTAGCAAAATTACAGTTATAGAGTAGCAACAAAAATAATTTTATGGTTGGGGGTCACCACAACATGAGGAACTGTATTAAGGGGTCGCGGTATTAGGAAGGTTGAGAACCACTGCTCTAGATGGTCGTCCTGCTCTTTGAGACCCAGGGTTGCCGACCTGCCTGACCTCTGGGCGTCCGTGTGTCTGTGGGATCTTGGACCACTTGTAAAAATGGGCTCGTTGGTGCTCTGCCTTCACCTTCCACGTTCACACGTGGGTCCTGTTTTACAGGCCATCAATGTTCTGGTGAAACCAGAGCTTGGTTTGAGAGCCAGGACTATTTCAGTTTCATAGGGAAAAGGGTTTTTCAGGACTTTGAGCCTCAAAATGTATCTTTTTTTTTTTTAGGCACCATCATGTCTGATTATTCAGATGCCTCGGTTTGGAAAAGACTTTAAACTATTTAAAAAAATTTTTCCTTCTCTGGAATTAAATATCACAGATTTACTTGAAGATAGTAAGTATAAGATTTTTTCGTTTGTTCTGTTTGCTTTTCAGAAATAGTCTGTCAGGTCATTCTCCGTAATTGTGGGTAAGAGTCTAGCACGATATGAACCTTCCAAAGGGAATCCCTATCTAAAGAGCCTAGACATAATAAGCTAGCCATTTCAGTTCTAGGAATTTATTTTGAGAAAATAATCAGACATGCAAATTAAATTTATATGGAAATATGTTTACTGTTGCATGATAAAGAAGTTAGAAACAATCTATATATTAATAGAGGAGAGTAGTTAAGTAAACTATGGTTATCTGTCAGCGAACTACTGCCATTAAAATCCATGTTTTTGAAGACCAATGTATATGGGCATGGCCATGATGTAGTGTTAAGTGACAAGTATGTCAATGTTTTCTACAAGAGAAGACACACACACACACACACACACACACATACACTCACTCACTCACATACACACTCACTCATGTAAATATGCAGATATAAAATGATTGGAGCAAAGTCACATTAGTATTGACAGTAGTTATCTGTTGCTGACTAAAACTGTAGATGCTTTCAGTTTTTTTCTTTATACCATCTTGTATCTTTGAACTTTCATCAATAGACATTTTATAATTGGGGGAAAACATCCTGGGATATAGTAACAAAAAAGAAGTCATTGGTCAGACAAAATGTCTTTAAAGGTATCCTGAGTTCAAGGAAATCCAATTTAAAGTTTGTGGGGGTGGGGAGGGACCTTTTCTAGTCCATGATCAGTATCTTTTCAAAAGCTTAACTTTTTAATTTTTGTAATGAAAGAAAGCCATTTTTAAAGGCTCCTTACCCCCACCCCCACCCCCCATTCTCACCGTCTTAGCCCCTAGGCAGTGCCGGATATGTGGCGGGCTGGCAATGTACGAGTGTAGAGAATGCTATGATGATCCTGACATCTCAGCTGGAAAAATCAAACAGTTTTGTAAAACCTGCAACACTCAAGTAAGTTTAACTTCACTTAATGGATGTTCTCTTATCAAGCAGTAAGTTCTTGATAGTTGTAAACAGATTTCCAGTTTTGAAAAGTTTTCAAACTCGTAATTAACTTATAAAAACTCATAATTAAGTGGTATTGTTTGTGCCTCTGGTGTTCATTTGAGAGACTTCTGTGAAGGGCTTGGTTGGTGTCACAGGGATGGATTCTGTTACAGGCAGTGGAGCGTTCATTCACATGCAGCCCTGAGTGTGGCTCGTTCCTGTTCCATTGTAGGTCCACCTTCATCCCAAGAGACTGAATCACAAATATAACCCAGTGTCACTTCCCAAAGATTTGCCCGACTGGGACTGGAGACATGGCTGCATCCCTTGCCAGAAGATGGAGTTATTCGCTGTTCTCTGCATAGAAACAAGCCACTATGTTGCTTTTGTGAAGTACGGGAAAGACGACTCTGCCTGGCTCTTCTTTGACAGCATGGCCGACCGGGATGGTATTTAAAAAACTTTTCTTTTACTCGTGGCTTAATTTCAGTCTGCAGTGGGAGAGTTCACAGGGGGATAGCCTGTCCTGAGAAGTAAAATAGTTTGTGTGAGAAGCCTTTCAGGAACAGTCTAAAATCTTGAAATGCATTCACAGCCCTGCTACTAAACTAACGATAATATCGTTGGGATATTTTGACATGCACATGGTCTTCGTTCAAAAAAGAATCCACAGATTCCTACTTCAGGGCTGAGAGGTGTTCTTTTCCAAAAGCTTTCTCTTCGTGCACCTTCGGGGTCCTCTCATTTTCTAGACAAGCCCCAGCGGCCATTTATTAAGTGCCTATGTGCCACGCTCTCTGGGAAGCACATTAAGTCAGTATGCCTGATCCTAGCAATATGGGAATTATTCCTGCTCTTCTGTGGGTAAAGTGAGGCTTCAGGTGCCTGGAGTCACATGGATTGTGTTTAACTCAGTCTTCTGACCTCGTTGCTTATGTGTTATATATTACACCATGTTGTCTTCTACATGACAAACAGAACAGACGTTAATAGCTTCTTTGGGAAAAACCAGCCTATTCTGCATGTAATGTGTTTTCTTCCTGAAATGTCCAATATGCTGCACCTTCTCGGCCATTTTTTAGGATGCTCAGTCATTATTTAACCAATACTTAGTGACCACGTGTGTAGTGCTGGGGGCGCTAGTAGGTCTCAGGGATGGGACAGTTGTCAGACCAGCTGTAGCCCTGCCTGCGTACAGATTAGGACCCGTCCCAGGCGAGGCTGTGAGCTATGGCTTCCGTGTGCTCCACGCTCCTTCTACCCTGTTTCTCCTTTAGCGGCTCTTGCAAGCTTCAGTCCCCAAGTGTGGTGTGGCCTTCTCATAGGATACCCCCATGTGGCAGCCTCTTAACCAGAGACCCAAGCTTTAGACCAAGGATTGTCAACGCTTTCTCAGCTCTCAGACACTTGAGGGGCCCAGCACGGCCCCATCTGTACATGTGTCCCTGTCCCAGGTAAAATTTCACTGAACAGCATAGGGGTTTCAGATGTTTGGAAAAGCCATTGGGACACCACACCAGCAGGGCCTTTCCTGGAAGCCCTGAGAACCACACGCGCAGCCTCTTCCTTCAGGCTCATGGTGTGTGCGACAGAACCCTGTGAGAGGCGCGCAGGTACCGCTTTCAACTGAAGGCCAGAAAATAGTGTCTTCATTTTACTGGATGTGCTGTGTCTCGTGGTGAGCGGTGCAGGGGTGGCTGTGCCTGCGGAGGGAGATGGGAACGTGACGAGTCAGCTGTTGGGCACCTTTGTGTATATCACGGTATTACTGCGTACAGAGAGGAGCCTGGAAAGAAGGTCGCAGCCTTTGCTCAGGACTTGCGTCCTTTTGACCGTTTTATTCACTATTGGCCCCAGAATCCTTTCAGAAACCAAGAAATGAGAGAGCTGTCGAGAGAGAGTTCAGGAGAGAATGTAACTGCCGGGATTACACGGTCTTGCAGATCCTGAATGGAGCCTTGACTCAGTTCCATGGCTGTGAAGTTGTGCTGGGGGCGGGACGGCCAGGGTTCCCGAGTTTCACTGGCCTGAGCAGCGCTCTTCTCTTCCGCAGGTGGTCAGAACGGCTTCAACATTCCTCAGGTCACCCCGTGCCCGGAAGTGGGGGAGTACTTGAAAATGTCCCCAGAAGACCTGCACTCCTTGGACTCCAGAAGGATCCAGGGCTGTGCTCGAAGACTGCTCTGCGATGCGTACATGTGCATGTACCAGAGCCTCAGCATGAGCCTGTACAAATGAGGGGGCGTCCGTGCAGGCGCCTCACAGTGCGTAGGTGGAATGTTGGATTTCCTGCGAGCTGGCAGCTCTGTGCACGGTCCATTGCCGGCAATGGACACCTTTGTGGTGATGACCCTTCAGAAGAGAATTCCTGTGTTTCAAAACAAATTGCTTTTGTGTTACTGAAGTATTTAATAAGAAGCATTTTGCACTCTAGAAAGTATGTTTGTGTTGGTTTTTTAAGGAGTCACAAGTTATTAATGACTGAAGCTTTAAGTTAAGTGCATTGATCATATGATATTTTTGGAAGCATAAAATTTTAATTGTGAGAGTTTAAACCCTCTTTTAGTCCATTGAGGATGTAAATAAATGTGTGTTCTTTATGGACCAAGAATATGAAATCATTTTTCCTTTGTAGCTAACGGATGCCTTGAGGAAGAAATATTTTGGTTTTATTCAGAGGCTACTTTCAATCCAGTTATTAAAGTTGTACTGAGTTTGATTTGCTAATTCTTTCCTATATAGTGCCCATTCCTGCATGTCTGCAACCTGCTGAGTTTCTGTGTTTCTGCAGTAGTGGTCAGAAAAGTACTTAAATTTCCCTTAGTGGTGTTGTTTTCTGTTTGTTCTGGGGTTGAGATATATGAGTGCTTTTGTCATAAAACGTCCACTTTTGACGTAGTTTTCCTGGGGGTTACAGCACACAGCCCTTGGCACTCGCCGCTCACAGTCGTAACTGTCAGCCTGGAGGGTTTCTAGGGTTTTCTGAGGCTCTCTATTTTATGGAATGGGTCACAGTAAATTTTATTAAAGGGTTGGAGCGATAAATACAATGCTACACAAATATTTGGTCTATAAGGAAATAAATTTGGTCCGTAGAGTTACTCATTAAAATTTCCCTGAAGAGATTTATTAGATGTCTAAACCTCCACCATTTTAAATAAGACTGTCCAGAACCTAAGTTTGATCAGTCAATCCCCTCACCAAATTCAGTGTGATTTCACTTGAAATAATGACAGTTATGAATCAGATAATTGTTTTATTTAAATGGTAGCAGCAGCTTCATCCTCCTCCTGATTAAATAAGTAGAAAATGGATGTTTTCTTAGCTGATATCCATGGTGTGTGTCTGAACCACAGTGGATGTTGTAGGCTAGAACTGTAGATTACAAATGTCAGTGCTGTGGCATGTCTGTTCTCCAAGTGTTGTTTGTGGTGGCGTCTTTCAGGAATGACTTTCTCACCATGCAGAAAGACAGAAAAGTTGTCGTATGTACATAGCATATGACTTCATAAACATTTACTGTCCAAAAAAAAAATAAAAATGGAAAGAATTATTTTTTTTAAAGGCACGTTTACCCTTTGGTTCTATCATTCCAATTTGCTAATATTTATTAGCTTTCTCAGTCATACTGTACAACAATTCCTTCATCTTGTAATTTTTTTCATTTTTGAAATGAAAAGGTTCGTAACTTTTGCATGAGGTTTTGCCGGATGCTTGGGTGGGCTGGTGAGATGATTGATACTAGATCAGGGGTTGGGGGTGTGGAGCCCTGGGCTGTAGGGCTGGCCCTGCCTCCGGCCCCCTCTGGTAAATGAGGGCGTGGGATGCAAGATGTCCAAAGTCTCTTCTAGCTCTGACCATCTACAAGTCCAGTCACTCCTAATACATATGTATGGAATGAATAAATGGGTGAATGAGCTTATTGTCAGTGTGATTTTGAAAGGTTTTCTGGGGGAATGATTGGGAATCTCTAGGTGAGGCTGGATTTTGCAGTTAAAAAAGAAGACAGTTCCTTTTCTTTAAAAATTCAAGCTAAATACAAGTTGAGGAAAGTCTGTCCTGCCAGCCTCTCCTGGCACAAGACTTGAAGACTTTTTGAAAGCATGCACAGTTTCACATGGGTGTGGGAGGCTTTCAAGTGGAAAGGGCCTCATCCAGAAATTATTCCTGAGGACTTGCCTTCAGGTGGGCCTTGCCTTCAGGTGGGCCTTTCCATCCTTTTCGTGTTACCTGGGGTCGGGTACACTCAGTAAGGATGCAGGGCCAGTGGTGGTGGGTCCTTCCCGGGCGCTGGGGCTCCCTCTGGGCAGTCCCTCCTTGTCCCTGCTCCAGCAGAGCCTGGTGTCAAGTGGGCACCAGGGCTGGGCTGTGTGGCACCAGTGGCCCGTGTGCCTGTTGATTTATTTAATGTTCAACCTTAAATTTTCTTTAATATTTTCCTGGTGGCTTTTTAAATGTTTTGGTTATCCCACTTTCCATATCATATCTAGAAACATGGCAATATAGTAGAATTATTTATAATGGTTTCTGATTCATAGCCACAAATGGAAAATATAACAAGTCATGTTCCCCCCCCTCCAAATAAATACACACGTGCAAGTGTGTGTGTGTCTGTGTGTGTGTGAATTGATTATAGGAGAGAGAGAGAGAGAGAGAGAAGAGCAACCATATCAACATTTAGAAGCTAAATGTGTTCGGTCCCCCACTCAGCTTTATAAAGGAGTTTCACTCTATCCACAAAGGAATGTTTTCTAAGACACAGTGAAAACCTAGAGAATCGGAAACAAAACTCAATAAAATCCAGTTGTTACAATTGCTGAGGATTGTCTCCTTAACAGTTTAGGATTTTTGTAATTTGTATTTGCCAAATGTTAGAGGTAAATAGCTTCTTTCTCTCCCTTGGATTCATTTATTTTTTTTCACATAATTCAGGAACTAGGGGAAGACATAGCAGTGAATCTTAATGGAACTTGTACTGTCGTTAACTTCCTGTTGTTTGAACATGGCATCTTCATACATTCAGGCATCACTGCCCTGCTCAGTATTGGTATCCAGCTAGATAACTTTGCATCTGCTTGTGTGACCGTGGACAGATGTGAGTGGAGAACACCGGTGTCAGGCCTTAGCCGCGTGACTGACAGCCCACCAACAAGTCTTTATCAGACATTATTACCTAGGATTGTGAGGCATGGTCCCAGCCCCAAAGGGCTTTACCACCTGCTTCTAACAGAGTATCTACTGATGGTTGCTTAGCTTAACTGGAAGGGTGCCAGCCCTGGGGACGCTCAGGGAGGCAGTGTGGTGTGACAGAAGGTAGTGGGACTAAGAGACAAGAGTCCTGACCAGCTCTTTGCTGTCACTCTAGTAGTCGTAGACCGACGTCTTGACTTCCTTGGACCTTAGAGTCATCCTCTGTGTAACAAGGGGGTTGGAATAGCTAAATTTATAGGAAAAAAATATATATACAAATTTCTGGGACGCAGGCCATCTCTGCTGGGTCTGACCCTTCATGAATGGGGCCTCAGGGATTTGATGGTAAAAAGTTCTACGAGGCGAACCAGATGATCAGCCAGATTGGAAAGCCACTGAACTAAAAGTTCTCAAAAAATACCTTTTCTTTATGATTGTGCGATCATACAGTGTTGTATTAATTACTCTACACAAGTGTGTGAATTGTGTTTATCTTATTTGTGTTTACATAAGAAATGCATTTGAATATATATATACCTCAACCCGCCACTTCCTAAAGGAGTTAGCAGTCTTTGGAACCCACATAAGTCTTAAGAGGATATTTGATGTTATTTACCTGGACACTTGCCTTCCAGTTTATTTCTTCAGGGGAAAGTGAGGCTCTGGGAACCAAAGAAAGGGAAAAACAAAATTGTCATGCAAAGTGAAAGTAAAAACTTCAATTACTTCTTACTATCTGCTACTTGATGATGAAAACGTTTACATCATATGAGAAGATTCTTCCTGGGGTAATAGGTCCCCTGGTCATAAAGTAAAATGTCCTTGTTAAAGGAGGTGGACTGTAAGCTTATAATTAAAAGTAAGAACACCTTCCCTGGGGTTGAGGATCTTAAGGATTCTCCTCCAACGACAGGAAGACTTGGGTTCCCCAAGGCAGTGTGTGTGTGGGGGGGCAGAAGCATGTCAGAATGGACACTGCTGGGCGAAAGAGGGTGGAGGAGAGGGTGAACCCTGGCGGCAGCGCGGCGCGGGCTCCGTGAGCCTCGGGATTGTCGTTTGTCGGAGATGAGGAGTTTAGACAGGAGGCTTCCTGCCGGGAGTTGGCACGGGGCTTGTCTGTCTACTCTCCTTTCAGAAGTTTTATTGGAGGGAAAAGAGAAAAAAAATGACCCTTCATCTTATTCTAAGTCCTGGGGCAGCTGAGGGTCTCTCTCGAGTCAGAAAGCAGTGGTGGAAAGCGAACCAGCAGATGCGGCCCAGGAGACCGGGAAGGAGGGAAAGGAAAGCTCTTCCTTCTTCCTGATCATAAACGTCAGGATTCGGAGCAGGTCGCTCAAGAACCGCATCTGACCCCCTGACCCTCTGCCCTGGCAGTGGTGCCATTTTTGTTTGCCTGTATTTTAAGCCTTTCGTTGTGTAACAAGGCAGGGCTACTTATGGGGGGCTTGCTCTGTCACCATGGCTTCATATAGAATTCTCTCGCACTTTTAAACACTGTCCATGTTTGCTTTTTATTTCCTCCAGAGAAAAATTGTATTGGAGACTCTTCTGTCCTTGCTTTATTTTCTAAAATGGCCTATAGTGCTGTGGAATCTTAGAAAGTCTTAGGATCCTGTCACTAAGATGCATTTTTTGAAAAAGCCCATTTGAAACTTCCCAGGGAAGTGTGGTTGTTAGGAAACTGCTGGAAAGGAGCACGTGCTGTGTTGCGTTTCCCATATCTGATCTCTTACTCAGCATTCTTTTTCCCTGAAGAACATCCTGTATTTGTGAAGACCTTCTTTAAAAATAACACCACATGAAATATCCCTTTACTATCAGATTGTTCTGATTTAGCCTTAATTTTGTTAAGATTTTTAGACGCGAATGAAGTGCTGCTGTGGAAAGAAATGTACTATATATACTATTTCTGTATCATTAAAATTAAATTTTTATGGTTCCTTTTCCTTTATTTCTTTGGGGAAGGGTTTTGGGTTGTGGGCAAACGAGTTGAGCACCACTTCTTACGCTGTCACAGTGGTGCCAGGAGAGAAGGTCCCTTTGGGAGAATGCTGTCCCTGAAAACGCACCCCTGTCCTGCCTCTGCCATCATTACAATTGCTTTAGAAAACCTGACAGACGTTTCCTGTCCCAGGAGATGTGCTGGTCTCGGGGTCGTCTCCTGCCCTCAGGGTTCCATGTATTTCCTGAGGTGACTTGGCATTTCCAAGCTCTGATCCTAATAAACGCCCATCTCAACCCGCCAACCTGAAGTGACTGCCCTGTGCTTTTCACCCTCTCTAAACATGGGGACGAAGCTGTGACTCTAAAATAGTGTGTCCCGGGCCCCACAGTTGCCAAGGAGGCAATTAAATGCTTTTCTGTATAATCCAGAGGCATGGTGACATGATGCCATAGGGGCTGAAATGTCTATCTTCTTTTAGGTAACTGATAGCCCCAGTTCTGTGATGTACACACTCTCACCAGGGCCTATTGCGAGCTACCAGTGTGACATCACTGGAGGTGGAGTTAAGAAGATGCCAGTAGGCTTAGCACACAGGTATACAGCATCCCCGCTGTACAGAGCACGGACCGGGGCCCGGCCAACAGTGGCCTGTGGGCCGAACCCAGCCCACTGCCTGGTTTTGCAAATAACATCCTACTGGAGGGCCAGCTGAGTGGTGCGTTGGTTAAGAGCTGGCTTGGGACGCGCCAGAGGGCCCCGGTTCGGATCCCACATATGAGGGTCAGTGACACTGCCCTCCACAGCTAAGATGCTGAACAACAGCTCAACCTGGAGCTGGGCTGCCGTGAGTTGCCGGCGATGGCGTAGGCTGCAGCCCCTGCTGCAGTGGGTTGCCATGGGCTACGGTGTGTAGCCAGCAGCCAGCGTGAGCGGCCGTCCAGAAGCCGGCGACTGATCTGCCTCGCCCGGGAAGAGCGCAATGATGGTGCCAACTTGGGCCAGTGAAGCAACGTCCTCCACAACTAGACTGAAGAACAAAAGGACAGCAACTTGTCTGTTCCCCTTCCCCAATTCCCCAGTGCTATTCCCATCCCCTAATTCCCCAATAAAAAAAAAAATCTTAAACAAAACAAAACAAAAACAACATCCTACTGGAACACAGTCAGGCCCATTCACGTTTCCCATCTACGGCTGCTTTTACGCTACGATGGCAGAGTTGAGTTGTTGCGACAGAAACTGCCCCACACAGCCCGAAATACTTATAATCTGATCCTTATGGAAAGTTCGCTTACTGCTGGCACAGGTGACTGTAAAATGTAAAATAATTAGGAAGTGATGAGTTTTAAATATGACATTTAATTGTATTTAATTATAGCTTTTAAGTGCAACTTATTTAATTGTAAGTTGATGTACTTTAACTTTAAGAATGGATGTATTGATGAGCTGGTGCACAGAATTCCTGACAACTTAACAGCTGGCTCAGGTGAGCGGGAGAGGCCATCATCTAAAACGCACCTGCAGGGCCCCGGGGGCCCCGGAACTCTTCATTCTCCCCACAGGACCTAATGGTTTATTGGGGTCTCTCTGCTCATTTTGTGATGTGGATTAAGTGGTAACAGACCCCAGAGCCGGGACTTTCTCTAGTCCTTTCTATTCTCTCTCCTTAGCGTCTTGAACAACGGCTGCACAAAGGAGGTGCTCAGATATTTGCCTGTTCTGCATGGAAGCCACCTCATTCGCAATTGTTGATGTGGCCGGCATTGCATCACTGTCCCCATTTTTTTTGGGGGGGGGAATACAAGAGGTCCCAATCTCTGGTTCCCCACCTTTTTGCTCACAAGTGGATACATTATAGATCTTACCTCAGAAGGCTTTATGAGCTTGAAATGATACCATGTTTGTGAAGTGTAAGTGTAATCAACACGTCTCTTCCCACCTGCCTCCTCCCTGCACGACCTTATTTTCAGGTCATACTCTCAAGTCTTTAGATTCCAGCTATTTAAGGTTTAGGTTTTCTTTCGCCTCTCGTCCTTCCGGCGCAGCACCGCCATCGTGTGGCCATAACAGGTTATGGTCCTAGGTCTTCACTCCCGGCTTCTACCAGCCGCCAGATCCCAGGTCTGCGATGCGGCAGGTGATTTTTGGAAGCAAACGTGACGATTGGTCAGGGCTACACAGCAGGTTACACAGTACCTCCAGGAGCACTTAAGTTTCCCCTGTGTCATTTCAGGGCAGCTGGTCAGCGCTGGACATTTCTGCTTGTGAGTGTCCTCACACGCTGCCTTTGGGTGGGCTTTTCTCTCTCCGTCTACCTTGAGCTTTGCGTCGCCTTTTACAAATTTATTTAAAATGGGTTAGTGCCATCTACTGGGCAACTGGCGTCAGGTCGGATGTGAGGTCTCAGGGATCTGCGGAGGGATGAATTACAAGCCAGGAATTTGATGAGACGGAAGCAGGCGTATAATAGCATCCTGGCCTCAAGCCCCGTCATTCGAGATATCCTTCTATGGGGGCAGGCGGTGCGGGGAAGGCC